>NC_058130.1:251505444-251622511 GCF_016433145.1 Gracilinanus agilis | reverse complement strand
ATAAAAGAGATAATTTATATATATATACATATATATATATATATTTTTTGTTGTTGTTGTTGTTGTTGTTGGGTGATGCCTTTGATGATGTGGGGAGGTTATGGAAGGGGTGACCAATATCTGGTGAAAAAAAAAGTATAAATGAAAAAAGCAGTTGGCAAGGACTTCTCTGGAGGTCTTAGTAGCTCCCTTCCAAAATCCTAAAACTTCATTTATATTCTCCTTGTCCAAATGGCCCTCAGTGGGTCTCAGAGTAACTTAACTGGAGGCTAAGTTAACTCTATTTGCTCCAAGTCTGAACCACAACTTCCTTGCTTGCAAGAGTCTCCATTGGTATTGCAAGAACTGGGGTGAGGGAGAAAAAGGATCAAGTCATACCATTCTACATCTACCAGTATTTTGGTCTGAAATAGAAGTGTATTCCATTATATCTACCTGCTTTCAAATATCAGTATCTATTGTTTTGTTGAAATGCAATTAAAAAAAAAGATTGTAGAAATAAATAAACAAAATATTCTGGGCTTGAGCTTGCTATACCATACAAGTATTTCTTCACTACCTACAATCATATTTTTGTGTCTCACTCCCCTCCCCACTCTGCTCAACTCTTGATAAAGTCTACAGTAAAGGAGTCCTGGATTTAAATTCAGAGTATTTGAGTTCAAATCCTTTAACATTTCAGGAAAGATGGTTGTTAAATTTTTAGTACATTCACATTTCAGCAAGCTACAGATCAGGGCTCTATTGTTTTGTTGATTATCTAGACTTAAGGAAGTGAGGGAGAAAATGTAAATAATGCTGATTAAACTTAAAAATTTATCCTATCACCTAGCTAGGTGGCTCAGTGGATTGAGATTCGAGCCTAGGGATGGGAGGTCCTGGATTCAAATTTGACCTCAGACACTTTCTGGCTCTTTCTGGCTATATGGCCATGGGCAAGTCACTTAACTCCCAATGCTTAGCCCTTATTATTCTTCTGACTTGGTACCAATACACAGTACTTATTCTAAGACAGAAGATAAGGATTTAAAGAAAAAAGTTTGTCCTACATTTTAGGAGGCTTGGTTGTGAAAGTTCCCCTCCAACTCTAAATCTATGATCCTATGAATTCTGTCAAGCAAAGATTATCTAGATCTCCTCCCTATCCCCACATCACACTCATTCATCCTCATAAGAACCAGCCCCTGAAAGAATGGAAAAAAAGAGTGGCTCTATACATGATAAAGTACTAGAATAATAGATTAAGATTTAAAAGGGACCTGAGAGGTCATATAGTCCAACCTCCTCCTCATTTTTATACATGATGGATCTGGCAGGCACAGAGAGGTCTAGCCAGGAGAAAATGACTTAAACACATCAGTGATCCATTTCTTGGGACAGTGATCTCTGCTCCAAATTTTCTGGTGACAGTAAAAAAGTACTTGCTTAAGGGACAAGGAGAAATTCTTTAGTATTGCTAATGTGTTAAGTATCTTGTGTTCTAGTCTAATTAAAGAAGATGAAAACATGACTTGTGGAAGTAGTTTCTTCTTTTATATGTGCTGTTTTAGGCCATGGAATTTTCCCTATTGCTTAAAAGGTTTTCACCAGCCTTTTATCTCAGTGATTAGTCAGATTCTTTGGGTTCTTTGATCTGCAGGAGGCCTCGGTTTCCTTCAGCTAAAGGAAAGACCATAGAAAACACTGAGAAAATAGTCTTTCTTCAGTTGGACTTGGATGCTATAACAAGATGGCACCCAACCATGACAGCTGAAGTCACTGATGCTATGTGTCTAGTCTCTAGTAATGAGACTTTTCTAGTGGCTGCTAATAGTTTCATTTGGATGCTCAGAGCATTATAGAGCTGAAAAATCAGTTTTCATGGAGGCTTTGTTTTCAGAATCCAGCCCAGTTTTCATGCCAAAAGTTTATAGCTAAAACTGGATTATTGTGAATAATGAATCTTCTGAATTGCCTGAATTGTGATTCACACCATTTAAAGTTATCATTATGTAAAATATGGTGATTGGTTCTGACCCAGTGAAAATATTCTGTGTAAATTTGAATAATGTAACCGCTTTGGGAGATGGATTATTTCTACTCTTCAGGACCTATCTGTATTATTCAATACCATCAGTAATGCACAGCAAAGATAGGATTTAAATCCAAGTTTCCTAAATTCAAATTGAGTGCACTTTCTACTTTATCATATGCTAGGTGGGTGAGGGGGCTAATTAGCTACCCTTCCTTTATAGATAGTAGTAACAATTTAAACTTAGCAGAGTATCTTAGAAACAGAGGTGGAGCAGTGGATAGAATGCTGGGCATGGAGTCAGGAAGATTTGAGTTCCAATCAAGCCTCAGATATGTATTAGTTGTATGACCCCAAGCAAGTCACTTAACTCTGTTTGTCTCAGCCTCCTCATTTGTGAAATGAGCTAGAGATGGAAATGGCAAACCATTCCAGTATCTTGGTCAAAGAAACCCCAAATGGGATCATGAAGGGTTGGACACAATTGAAACAACTGAGTAACAATATTAATAACACATGATAAAAACAGGACTGGCATAGGGAATTTAAGTTCAAATTCAGATCTGGGGCCACATTTTGTTTCCTCTAAGCCTCCGTTCCCTTATCTGTGTTCCATCATTGCCTGACTCATCAGGTGGCTATAAGAAATGACTTGATTTCCCTCATAGTGCTAGATAAAATGTGAATCAGGTTTGCAAGTTTAAAACAAATAACTACTCTATAAATAGGGCAAATATTCTATAATATAAATCAGGAAATTGATGTGACAGTTAAATTATCCCAAGTGGGTAGCAATATCCATGGTCAAGACTTGAATTCAGGTCTTCTGTCTCCTACTATGAGTTGTTCTTAACATAGTATCTATGAGCCTCTTCTTTTTTATATTTTTGTAACTTTATTTCAATTTAATTGGTTTCCTTTGTAATCCTACATATTTTATATTATGCATTTAAAAGACATTATTTGGAGAAGGATTCAGAAGCTTCTCCAGATTGCCAATGGGTCCATGACAAATGTGATTAAGAACCCTGGAGGTTCTAAAGAAACTGAAGGCTCAAGTGGTTATTTAAAAATCAGAATAACTAGTATCTATATAGCTCTTCAAGATTCGCAAAGTGCTATTCATATATTTGATTTGTCCAACTCAAGTTAGGATACCTAGGTGGTAGAGTAGATAGAGCACAAGGCCTGGAGAAGGGAAGACTGCTCTTTCTGAGTTCAAATCCAACTTTAGACACTCACTAGCTCTTTGACCCTGGGCAAGTCACTTATTCCTATTTGCCTCAGTTTCCTCATCTATAAAATGAGCTGGAGAAGAAAATGGGAAACTATTCTACTGTCTTTACCAAGAAAACCTCCAATAGGGTCACAAAGAATCAGACATCACTGAAAAAGTCTGAACAACAGAAAATTCAAGTTAAGTAACTTAAGTAACAAAATTAAGTAACTGGATGTCCCTGGGACACGTTCAGGGTCCCTCTGAGAATCTCTGATGCTCTGAGTGTAACTACCTTTTGTCATCTCCAATCTGTTATTTAGGTTGCTCTCTGCTTAGTTGCAGGGCAGTGAACTAAGGCTGCGATCTGGTGATTTGATCCTTATTTGCCTGCTCCATGATAGTCTATTATTGACTTCATGAAATCACTGTGTTTTGCAAAGGCAAGCACAAACTGTCAAAGTTGAAAGTAACCTTTGAGTTCACATAATCCATATATTCCCCATCTTTTATTCCCATTTTGCAGAAGGGAAAACAAAGTCCCAGAGAGAGTAGGTGACTTGCCCAGTATATGGAAGTCTTAGCATCATAGATTTGGAACTCGAAGGGAGTTCGAAGATTGCCTAGATCAATTTCCTCATTTTACCAATGAGAAAACTAAGACTTGGGCAGAGTAAATGAATTGTTTAAAGACTTACAAGTATGTGTGAGAAGTTGAATTTGAAGTCTTCTCCAGGTAGTGATTTTTCTGTAGTACCAATTAGTGGCAGAGCTAATAAGTGGCAAGAACTAAAATATAAGTCTCTTGACTTCCAAGATCAGTATTCTTTCTGTAACATAATGACTCACCTCATCCAACCTCCTCACTTCATCTCATTGAGGAGGAAATGTAGGGTAGTGTTCTCAAATTATCTGACTGTGACCTTGTCAAAACCCTTACTTCCTTTAAGCCTCACTTTCCCTTTCTGTAAAATCAGAATTATTTAGTAGTTTCTGTCAGGATTGAAAGGCCCAAATGAGATAATACATACAAAGTACTTTGTAAATTTTAAGGTTATAATTGAAAAAGTAAATTTTTTTTTTTCATTTCTTGAACTATGTAAGTGGCCAAAGATCACACTGATATGGGTTTTGTCAGTTATATATTTCAGTTAAAAAATAATTCTAAAGGGGTAGCTAGGTGGTTCAGTGAATAAAGAGCAGGCCTAGAGATGGGAGGTCCTGGATTCAAATCTTACAGCAGATACTTTCTAGCTGTGTGACCTTAAGCAAGTCACTTACCTTCAGTTGCCTAGACCTTACCACTCTTCTACCTTGGAACTGATACTTAGTATTAATTCTAAGACAGGAGGTAAGGGTTAAACAAAAGAAATAATTCTAAAGTAGGTATAAGCTTTTATATTTTGGTTTCTGATGTAGAAATTCTAGTAGATAACCATTCTCAATTCTAGCACTTTAGAAATGTTGCCTCTGTGACAGTCCTCCCTCTGCTTTCATCCTATTTTACCCCACTCCCTCCCAGCAGCTCTTACATTCCCTGCTTGCTTTCTGACTTGGGCATCAGACCCTATAGATATCCTTGTGATGAAATACACAGTGAAGAAGTAAATGGAAAAGAGTAATCTACTTTGGTCAGGAACCTCTATCAAACTAATGGTTTCAAAGATGAAGGAGGGGACAGGAGTCAGGGCAATCTCATCAGACCCAAACGACCACCGTCAAGAGGCAGGCGGTGAGCTGCCATGGGTACTAATAATGGTGGAGCCTTGCACTGTAATGCCATCTTTCTCAGAGGGATACAAAACTCTTAATCACAGGGGGAACGGGAACGGTGTTAAGTAGGAATGACGATCCCTGAACTCCAGCTCCCTGTGCAACCTAAGGAGCATCATGGCATCTTTTTCTGCCCTTTTAGATAGAAATCCTCATTTCACAGTGCTGCTGGGAGAGTTAAAGAGAGAGGATTCAGTCAATGAGGTGTGTTATTTCTCAAGGGGAATATTGAAGAAATCATTTCAATAATTTTGAAATAATAGATGGCGTATTCATGACTACACATTTACCTACATATTAAATCCTTTAGTCTATTTACGCATAGAAGATAGGAATTGTCTCTGTCATTTCATTGGTATAAGGAACTCCTGACACTTTCTCTGTAATTAATGATAGCAAAAATTTATATAGTGCTTTAAGGATTGTAAAACACTTAATGGATATTATCTTGTTTTATTCTCACAAAAATCCTGGGATGTAGGCACCATTATAAGGGGAAGTTAGGTGGCACAGTGGCTAGAGTAGCAATCCTGTAGTGGGGAAGACTCATCTTCTTGAGTTCAAATGTGACCTGAGACACTTACTCCCCTGCCCCCTTAGGTGATTTTTAACATTTAATAGTAATAATAATAATAATAATAATAATATCTGGATTTTACATGTTAAGTTTACAAAGTGGATTCTAGTTGTGTGACCTTGGGCAAGTAACTTAACCCTGTTTGCCTCAGTTTCCTCATCTATAAAATATGAACTGTGTGGGTTTTAAAATATATTCTGGCCAGGGACTGCATTTCCCAGCATGCCCCAGGGGTCCCTCCTTCTTACTTCTTGGTATGGGATTGGTCTTGAAATGGACCAATCCTGTGCTAGGGAGGGGCCACTTCCCCTATTTCCAGGTGCAGGATTGGTCTACATAAGGACCAATCCTGTGCCTAGGAGAAAAACTTTGAATTGGAGGAGATTCAGAGTGTACAGGTAGTTAGTTAATTGGGGGGGGGGGGAGGGGGGAGGCTCCAGTTGCTGTTGTTTCAATAAAGCTTTAGAAAGATCTATCTGAATGAGATAGGAGTTTTTCTTTTCAGCATTTTCCACAACTGGAAAAGGAAATGGTGAACCAGTCCAGTATCTTTGCCAAGAAAACCTCAAATGGGGCCAAGAAGAATTGGATACAGCTGAAACAAGCAAACAATAACAACATAGTAGAAAAAAATGATGGACATGAAGAGTTGAATTCAAATTAAGTTCAAACATGACTAAAACCGACTAAAAGACAAATAAAAAGATACTACCCCCATTTTACAGATGAGGGAAACTGAGACAGGCAGTGATTGAGTGACTTACCCAGGGTCATATATCTATAAATGTATGATTTCGCAAATTTGACCTCAGATCTTCCTGACTCCAAGTACAGTACTTTGTCTATTGCACCACTTAGCTGCCTCTACGTCTTAGAACATTGCCTTAAGGACTGAGCGATTAGTTGACTTGTCCTATATCACATGAAGTATATGTCAGGAGCAGAACTTGAATTCAAGTATATCATTCTGTTTCTTATCTATACCCTCTTATATATACACATTCCTTTAATGACATGATTTATCCATCTCATCCTCTGTTATCCCCCTCTTTTGCCTTCCATCTTTCCCAACTTTAGGATATTTTCCAATGAGTCCTGTTTTCTCATTTTGTGGTCAAAGTATATAAGCTTCAGCATCAATGTTTGTTCTTCCAGTGAATAGTCTGAATTAATTTCTTTAAGTATTAACTGATTTGATCTCTTTGCCGTTCAAAGGTCTCTTGTTATAGAGGAACAATATGGGGCTAAATGAGGCTTATATTAGAGGGCAGGGTGGTATCAGCTGAGTCTTCTAGGTAGGGAGGCTATCTCTTCAGTACAGGATGATTTGGGTCAGCCAGAGGTTGTGTGAGCCTGGCTGAAATGTTTTAGTTAGCCTCCCTGCTGTCTCTAAGCTCCTTGAGGTAAGGAGAGAGATGCCTCTCCCCTCCTGATGGAAACTGCAAGCCAACAGGAAGTGAAGCTTGGTGCACTTCCTAAGAGCAAGATGGATGCCTGGTTTAGCCCTCAGGAAACAAGGGAAAGCTATGTTTCCCTCTTCAGCCTTGGCCCTAGTTGATGATATAATGAATTAATAGAAGCTCTTTGAATAAAGGCCAAGGGGTTTATTAAGGCAAGGGTAAGCTGAGGGAAGAGGGTTAGGGTCTGGAAACTGTTGCTAAGGTTGAAGCCAGTGCTGGGGGGTGGGGGGAGGGTTACAGAAGGTCAAGGTCAGGCTGAGGGAATCAGCCCCTCAGCCAGGGATAGATTTCACTGCCCTGATGTAGAAAGGTCTAGCAGATTAACAAATGAGGTGATGGCTTGGTTTAAGGTTGTCCCTGCCTGCCTAAGGAAACTAATTCGCACCTTCTCCTCCCCCCAAATTCCCTCCTCCCAAGGCCCAATGGGGAGATACAGGGGATAGCAGGATGTCAAGGGAGAGGTCAAGGAAAGTCAGCCCCACTGTTAGTTCTTCAGGAATATTTATAGTCCCAGCTCTAACGTTTTTTGGCTGTGAGACCAGGGTCCGGTTGGGTCAACATTCTGTTTCTTTAACTGCCAGGGTTGCTTCTGTTGGTTTTGCAAATGCAAGAGATTCTTGCAGCAACCCTGCATTACACTCTCAAGAGTCTTCTCCAGCTCCACAATTTGATAGTGTCCATTTTGTGGTGCTCAGCTTTCCTTCTAGTCCAGCTCTCCCAGACATATTTTGTTACTAGATAAACCATAGCCTTTTCTGTATGAACCTTTGTCAGCAAGGTGATGCTTCTGCTGTGTACTATGCTGGTCATACATAACTTAATTAATTTCAATATTCTTTGTTTTATGCCCTTTTGTAACTTTATATTCTTTGTGTATAATTCCATTAGCTATTCAGCATTTTAGTGATAAATTGTAAGTAATAATCCCAGTTATCTCAGACTGAATAACTGTGTAAGAGAATTAGTAATCAATAATCATAGTAAGGAAAATCCTCAAAGTATCTGGGCACGACATCCTTGCCAAGGGGAGTTTGGGCATGCCTTCAGAGACTTAGAATGTATCCAGATTTTCCTGAGGCTATGGATTTATGATATCTCACTTGGCTAACATTAACTGTCTTTATATCATCGTGTATTGAACAGTAGCTATGTAATTTGCCCCATGGGGAAAAAAAAAGATGAGAAAAACCTGATCTTCTTGAAGAAGATTCAACTATTAGGCCTTCTTCAGTGGGAATTATAGCTGTCTGATCTTCAGAGAAACAAAATTAAGGTTGCCTTTCTTTCAAGGGTAAAAGAGATGTATTGACCTATCCCTCCAACCCCAGGGAGAACTTGTGTAATATGACTTCTTTGAAAAAAGAATAAAGTTTTGTCAGCTGAGAAGTTTGGTGTCTCAGACCACGCTAGGTGTTTCTAGAAACCCTGACTCTGATTTGTGCATTCATGATAAAACCATATTTTCTCAGAAGATGGTTTTCTAGTATTTTTCTTTTACACTTCCAAGGAGCAAGTATCTTTTAATTTCATGGCTGGAGTCACTGAATGCAGTGATCTTTAAGCCTAAGAATATAAAATCTGACATTGCTTCCATTTCTTCTCCCTCTATTTGCTACAAAGTGATGGGACAGTTACCATGTTCTTAGTTGTTATTGTTTTTTTTTTAATATTAAGCTGTAAGCCAGTTTTTGCAAACTCTTCTCTGAAAGGTTTCTTAATTCTTCTTCACTTTCTTCCATCAGAGTGGTATCATCTGCATATCTGATTGTTGATTGTTCTCTCAAACAACTTTAATTCTGACTTTTGATTCATCTAACCTGTTATTTTACATGTTGTGTTGTTATTGTTGTTCAGTCATTTTTTAGTTATGTGCAACTCTTTGTGATTCCCTCCTCTCTTTTTTTAGCAAAGATACTAGTATGGTTTGCCATTTTCTTCTCCAGATCATTTTATAGATGGGGAAACTGAGACAAATAGTTTAAAAATGATTTACCCTGGGTCAAATGTAAGTGTCTGAGGCCAGATTTGAACTCAGGAAGATGAGTCTTTCTGACTCTAGCCCTGGCCCTTTATCTGCTGCATCACCTTGCTGTCTTTCTTTCACATGATGTGTATACTCTGTAGATAAGTTCAATAATAAGGTGACAAAATACCATTTTGTACTCCAATCTTTTCCTTTCTTTTTCTAATCTTAAATCAATCAGTTGTTCTATGTTCAGTTCTAACTATTGCTTCTTGACCTATATAATGGTTCCTCAGGAGATGAGTAAGATGATTTAGCACTCACATCTCTTTGAAGATTTGTCACATTTTGTTGTGATCCATACAGTTAAAGGCTTTAGTGTAGTTAATGAAGAAGTCAGTTTTTCTGGAACTCCCTTGCTTTCTCCATAATCCAGCAAATGTTGACAATTCATTCTCTAAGCCAATCTGCACTTCTGGTAATTTGCTCTTCACATATTGCTGAAGCCTAGCATGCAGAATCTAAAGTATAACCTTGCTGGTGTGTGAAATGAATGCAAGTGTTCAGGATTTTTGAATATTCTTTGGTATTTCCCTTCTTTAGGATTGGGATGTAAACTGATCTTTTCCAATCCAACAGTCACTGCTGAGTTGTCCAGATTTTCTGGTATATTGAGTACAGCACTCAACAACATCATCTTTTAGGGTTTTAAATAGTTCAGCTGGAATTCTGTCATCTCCACTAGTCATATTGTTAGCAATGCTCCTTAAGACCCTCTTGATTTAATTTTCCAGGATATAGGATTCGATATCAGTAGCCATAATATCATGCTATCAGTGATGAAAACATCTTTCTTGTATATTTTTTCTGTATATTATTGCCTCCTCTTCTTAATCACTTCTACTTTTGTTGTCTACACCACTTTTGTCTTTAATATGCCTATTTTTATGTGAAAATTTCCCTAGATATCTCTATTTTTTAAAGAGGTCTCTTGTCTTTCCCATTTTATGGTTTCTTTTATTTCTTTGTATTGCTCATTTAAGAAAATCTTACCTTTCCTTGCTATTTACTATAATTCTGCATTCACCTGGTTATATTTTTCACTTTCTCCCTTTGCTTTCCTTTATTTCTCAGTTATTTGTTAAGCCTTATCAGACAGCCATTTTGCTTTCTTGCACTTCCTTTTTCTTTGGAATTTTTTTTTTTTTTTGGTGCTGCCTACAGTATGATATTGTAAACCTCTGACTATAGTTCTACAGGCATTCAAACTACCATATTTAATCCCTTAAATTCATTCATCACTTTTACTTCATATTCATATTCATAAGACCTATATAATCTGTTGGTTTTGTCTTTCTTCAGCTTCAGATTATTTTACAATAAGAAGTTCATGATTTGAGTCACAGTCAGGTCTAAGTCTTGTTTTAAATTACTATGCAGAACTTTTCCATCTTTGATTGCAAAGTAGTGAATGAATCTGATTTTGATATGGATCTTCTGGTGATGCATGTCTTTTGGGTTGCTGAAAAGGACTGCTTGATATGACCATTAAATTATCTTGACAAAACTCTATTCATTTCTTTCCTGAGTCATTTTGTACTCCAAAGCCAAACTTACCTGTTTTTCTTTCTTTCTTTTTTTATTTCAAATTTTTATTTAATTAATTAATTTAGAATATTTCCCCATGGTTATGTGATTCATGTTCTTTCCCTTCCCTCCTCCCACTCCCCTCCTATAGCCAATGAGTAATTCCACTGGGTTTTACATGTATCATTGATCGAGACCTATTTCCATATTATTAATATTTGCATTAGGGTGATCCTTTAGAGTCTATATCTCCAGACATAACCCCATCGACTTATGTGATCAAGCAAATGTTTTTCTTCTGTGTTTCTGCTCCCACAGTTCTTTCTCTGGATGTGGATAGTGTTCTTTCTCATAAGTCCCTCAGAAATGTCCTGATTCATTGCATTGCTGCTAGTACAGAAGTCCATTACATTTGATTGTGCCACAGTGTATCAGTCTCTGTGTACAATGTTCTCCTGGTTCTGCCCCTTTCAGTCTCCACCACTTCCTGGAGGTCATTCCAGTTCACATAGAATTCTTCCAGTTCATTATTCCTTTGAGCCCAAAAGTATTCCATCATCAACAGATATCACAATTTGTTCAGCCATTCCCCAATCTAAGGGCATCTCCTCATTTTCCAATTTTTTGACACCACAAACAGCGTGGCTATAAATATTTTTGTATAAGTATTTTTCCTTGTGATCTTTTTGGGTTATAAATGCGGCAGTGGTATTTGCCTGTTCCTCTAATTACCTTTTCATTTCTACTTTAGAATTCTAATCCCCTGTGATAGAGGTGGCATCTTTTTTTAGTGTTATTTCTAGAATATGTTGTTTTTCAAAAAACTGAACAACTTTGCTTTCTTCAGCATTCATGGTTGGAATAGAGAATTGTATCACTGTGATGTTGAACAGTTTGCCTTGGATTTGAACAGATATCATTCTATCATTTTTTTTGAGATTATACACCAGGACTGTTCTTCTCACTCTTTTGTTGACAACTTCCCATATTCTAAGGGATGTTTGCTCACAGTAGTACAATATATATGATGATCATCAGAGTTATTCACTCAATCCTATCATTTAAGTTCACTGATGCCTAAGATATTGGTGTTTAAAATTTCCATCTCCTGTCTGACATATCCAGCTTACTTTGGTTCATGAATTTTATATGCCAGGTTCCTATGCCATATTGGTCTTTGCAGCATCAGACTTTCTGTTCATCACCAGACACACCTGCAGCTGAACTTCCTTTCAGTTTTGATCCAAACTCATCATTCTTTCTGATGCTACTTGTAGCCATTCCTCCTCAGTAACATACTGGACACCTTCCAAATTGAAGGGCTCATCTTCTGTTGTCATATCTTTTTTTTTTTTTTTATCATTTTAACACTTTCCGTGGGATTTTCTTAGCAAAGATATTGGAGTGATTTGTTATTTCCTTCTCCAGTGGATCACTTTTTGTCAGAACTCTTCACTATGACCTATACATCTCGGTAATCCTGTGTTTAGTTCCAATGAGCTACCCAAGCCCCTCTGCTATGACAAGACAAAGATCTAGGGCATGCATGTATTTATGTATATATACATCCTTGCACACAATGTGTTTAATGTATACATGTTAAACAAATGTGAATTATCTATAGGCTATATATATATTTGTATCTATCTATAATCCACTTATCCATCTTTCAACCTATCTATATATTTATAAATATCTTTATCTATGTACATATCTAAATATCTACCTGCCTTACCTACCAGTTCATTTCACAATTCCATAAGGAAAGTTGAGAGGTAGGATGGCTTTGGGGAGAAAGGATTGCTCTTGGATTCAAAAGGACCTCTAACACATAATGGCTATATTGTCCTAAGCAAGTCACTTACCCTCTCTGCTAAAAAAAACAAAACTCTATGAGGCAATAATTTATAGATAAGTTAATAAACTATATAGGATGGTTTCTATGCCTGAATGTATTAACAATAAGAAGAAAAATGCACTATTAAGAGTGAGATGTTAAAGTCCTCATTAATTCAAAGAGAACTCAATATTATCTTTTTATTTTTTAATCTTTGTTTTCTGTCTTAGAATCATTGGTTCCAAGGCAAAAGAGTGGCAAGGGATAGGCTGTTGGGAGTAAGTGACTTGCCCAGGGTCCTACAGCTAGGCAGTGTCTGAGTCCACATTTGAACCCAGGACCTCCTGTTTCCAGACCTTGTTCTCTATCCACTGAACCACCTAACTGCTCCTGAAGCCTATATGATCTTAAGCATAATGTATCCTTTGACAGCTTTAACCATTTATCTCCTCTAGACAAGGGGATAGGCCAGACATCATAAAGAATTTTTACATAAAAGAGGACTGACCAATAGAGACCAGATCTTTGAGTGTGCAGTGTGCTCTAGCAATATGAATCCTCATATGCCCCAGAGAAGATGGACAAGTTTGTAGGGAGTCTTCCTTCCTATTCTATATAGTATTTATTACTTTCTAAGCATTATGGGAATAATAATTGGATAAGAAATTGAACTAGATCAAGGGTTGGTATGAGCCAGAAGTGGTCTTACACTTGCCCTTGTATGGTCTGGGAGCTAAGAATGGTTTTTACATTTTTAATATAACAAAAACAGCATCTGGGCTGCACATTGGCTTAGAAAACGACAAATTAACATTGTGTTGAATTTGCTTTGTTATACATTTCCCAATTAATTTTAATTTGGTTCCAGTAGCACTTGGGAATTTTTGAGTTTAACCCCTCTTTAATAGACATAGATGATTGATGCAGGGAGTTCCTTAATCATTTTTTAAAAACCCTTGCCTTCCATTTTAGAATCAATATGTATTAGTTGTAGGACAGAAGAGTGGTAAAGATTAAATGACTTGCCCAAGGTCATACAGCTTGGAAGTACCTGAAGTCAAATTTGAACCCTCTTGTCTCTGGTTCTGGCTCTCAATCCACTAAACTATCAAGCTGCCCCCTCCTAATCATCTTGATGAACTCGGAGGGGGGGAGAGCAAGTCTTTAAAATTTTATACCCTCTAATCATCCTCCTCATGTAATCTCTCAGGTACTCAATTTTCTCATCTCTAAAAGGATTAATACTTTATATTTCTCTTATATGTACTGATTTATGTATATACTATTATCTCATCCTATTAGAATGTAAGTTCCTTAAGAGCAGGAATTGTTTTTGGTTTTGTATCCTCTCTCATATTCTCTACTCAGCATTATGCCTGGAATATATCAAGCACTTAATACTTTTTGATTGACTGATAATTGGTATCTTTGCCTTCTTTTAGAGGTTGGTTATTAGCAATTGCTTAGCTTGAGCTGTTAGAGGAGTTGTCCATTTGTGCTTATTTATTAAATGGAGTCTTGGGTGGCAAATTTAACCTTTTACTTTGTTTGATATCTGGATAGACGAGTATAGCAGAGCTAAGAGCAGACCTGGGTCCAGATCAGAGGTACAAGGAAACTTCTCAGGCCCTCTCGACCTAAAAGGAGAATTCCTGAATCCCATGTTCCTTAATCTAGCCTTAGAGCATTGGTAGTATAACTTTTCAGCCAAAAGGTTCCTAGGATTATAGATCTAGAACTGGAAAGAGTATCAGGGACCATCCAGATGAGGAAACTGAAGTTCTTGAAGCAACTTGCTCAAGGTCACACAGGGTATAAATATTAGAGGCAGAATTTGAATTCAAGTCTCCTTTGACTCTATAGCCAGTGCTCTTTCCACTTTACCAAAATGGAAGCTATGAAAAACAGGATCACATGATGGAAGTAATGGAAGTTTCTGAGTCCACATTTTTTGGAGTGGTATAGGGACACTGGATCATGGGTTAAATATCCATGAAAGGAAATTGCTACCTACCTGAGGCTTTGAGCTTTCATTATGATAGAAATGATTTTGACTGATTATACATTTGCACAATGTAATAGAAAATCTCTATGTGATAGAAAAATCTCTGTGTAATAGAAAAAAAACTTAGCATTAAAAACTAGTCTTAACATTAGTCTTAAAAGTTTTAGTATTAAAATTTTATAAACTTATAAAATTATTAGCATTGCAATTAAACATTTATAAAAATGTCCATTAGAAAGTATCCCTCGCTGTACCTCTATGTATGAGTTATAACTTATGTGGCCTTCACCTAGACCTGTGGTGACACATCTATGGCACATGTGCTAGAGGGAGCACTCAGAGCTCTCTCTGTGGGCGCACACACCATTGCCCCAGCACAGAGTTCATTAGAAAGTCAGAGGGATGGGGCTAGGCTGCTTCCCTACCCTTCTTCTGAGGATGTTTCTCACATTACCTACACTTCTAAAAGGTTTGCTATCACTGTCCTAGACCCTCTCAGGTCTAAAAACCAGAGATTGGTACCTAGTATAATGCATTTTTATTATGTATGATACTTACTCAATGACAGTAAATAAGTCTGGCAGCTGAAGATAAGTACCCACCAAGAAGAGGCTAAAAAGTATCTGACCACCGGGACTGTGGTAGAGATAAGACTGGGCCTGGGATTTCTAATACCTTTAGGATAGACTGCAAAAATGGTCAATGCCACTTAAGAAGGCCAATTTTGTGT
Source organism: Gracilinanus agilis (assembly GCF_016433145.1). Classification (NCBI taxonomy): domain Eukaryota; kingdom Metazoa; phylum Chordata; class Mammalia; order Didelphimorphia; family Didelphidae; genus Gracilinanus; species Gracilinanus agilis. The sequence goes on along the minus strand of NC_058130.1, from coordinate 251,607,352 downwards.
AATAGACTATTGATAGATCCCAGGAAGCAGGAAGCGAATACATTTAAAAAACTGCCCATTTCACCACTTTGCTATTGATATTTTTTTTTAAAATTGGTTTTCTTTGCACATTTCCATCCAGCATAAATGTTGTCTCTATGGCCAAAATGAGATCCTAAGGACAGCTTCAGAAATTGATGTGTTTGAACTCCTGCCCAGATGTTCTCATTAGGAGCTGATTTATTCATATTGGAATTGCAGATACACCATTTTCTACCCCTCCCCTAAATCCAAAGTCCCATCTCTTCCATCAATTTGAAATCTCCTGAGCTGTCAGTCATGAAGGGTTTTCTTTAAGTTAAGCTTATACACTTAAATGCTAGCACTCTTTCTCAGCTCTCATTTCTAGAGAACTTTTAAGATTTACAAAGTGACTTGTTCCTAATGACATTGTGAAGTAGGTAGTATAGGTATTATTAGCCTTATTTTACAGATGAAAAAACTGAGGTTTATAAAAGATGATGTGGGATTAAAGTCACCTAGGTGATTTTGTTCAGTTGTTTTTGGACTCTACATGGTCCCTTTTGGAGTTTTCTTGCCAAAAATACTGGAATGGTTTTACCATTTCCTTTCCTAGCCCATTTTACAGATGAGGAAACTGAGACAGACAGGGTTAAATGACTTTCCCAGGATCATATAGCTAGTAAATATCTGAGGCTAGATTTGAACTCAGGAAGATGAGTCTTTCTGAGTACAGGCCTGTCATTCTATCCACTGCTCTACTTAGCTGCCCCCATAGGTGGTAGTAATAATAACATCATTTCTCTATATATTCATAATAATGCATAATAAAGATATGCGGCATATATCTTTGTTGTCCTGTCTGCTGCTGATGTACAACTGAGGATGATTTTCAGGTTCCTAATGCTTTAGTTCATATATGGAAATAAAGTATTTCTTCTACCTGTACAGTGGTCCACAGAACATGAGACATAAAAGAATAGCAAGACTTATTCTAGGAACATTTCAAACTCCATTGAAAAAAATAAGAGGATTCAGATGTTTATATCTAATATCAACATTGAAGCAAGTATTGCCAAGTTTTGTCTTTGTTTTAGAAGTGAAGTAAGAGAGGCTCTGAAAGATGAAATGTTTTTCTTAAAAAAAAAAAATTTAAACCCCTACCTTCTGTCTTAGTAGCACTTCAAAGACAGAAAAATGTAGAGGACTAGGCAATTGGGGTTAAGTGACTTGCCTAGGGTTACACAACTAGGAAGTACTCTGAGCCCAGATTTCAACCAAAGTACTCCTGTCTCCAGGTCTGGCACTCTATCCAGTAGGCTACCTAGCTGCCTCAAGCTAAGTGATTTCCCATAGATTGTGTGAAGGAAATTATTTAGGGGTTGTGGATCCTAAGTACAGAGTCTAGCCCTGGTGCATTCCCATCCACATCAGTGTCAACAAATCACCATGAAGGGAAGAGTTAGTGGAGTTTAAAAGGTAAGCTTGGGAAGGAAAGAGCTTTCTTTACTTTCATCAGACTGACTCCTTGGGCTGGTGCTTGGCAAGGAGCAGCAGAAATCTGGGACTAACCTGATCTTATATTTAAAGAAATCTCTCTCTCTCTCTCTCTCTCTCTCTCTGTCTGTCTCCTTATAACTCTGGCTAGACCACCTTTTATTTATTATATACCTCTAGTAAATGTTGAGGCTGAGACCTAAACATCAGGTGTTAACTGGAAGTCTAGCCTTCTTTTCATTACAAAATGATGCCCACTAGCACATATTAAGTGCTAATATATGTTTATTGGCTGACCATAAGTAGAACATAAAAAATGAACAGACATCAAAAGAAAAAAGAACCAACACTTTTACTAACTAATGATTTCCTTTAAAAATGGTGTTAAAGCTAGGTGGCACAGTGGATAGAGTGCCAGGCATGCAGTTGAGAGGACTTAGGGTCAAATACGACTTCAGGCATTTCCTAGCTGTGTGACCCTGAGCAAGTCACTCAACCTTGTTTGCCTAGCCCTTGCCCTTCCATTTAGAGCTGTTTATAAGATAGAAAGTAAAAGATTTAAAAAAATGTTTTAAATAACTTAATAAGTAAGCATTGTTTCTGAAAAGCAGGAAGATTATTTGATAACTTCTCTATTGTTGACTGAGTAAAAGCTGAGTTAATGGACAAGAAAAAAAATCAATAATCATTGACCTGAAAACATTTAGCAAACATTCCTACAGAAGAGAGACCTTTGCCTTCAGTTTGCCTGTAGACACATCAATGTGTGAAGGTATCATGGCTTACATAGAATGGGGATGATTTGTGCCAAAGATATAAATTTGAGGAATTATCAACCAATTCTCATTATTGACAGGAAGACAATTGTAAACCCATGTTTTTCAGTAGATAGTAATCCATGCCTCAATCTCACATTCCCAGCCAGGTTTGGGGAGGGAAGCTTTGATGGTAAGTGGGTTTTCTGGTTTAGATTTCAGTGGCAGGACTTTGGATATTTTCCGGTGTGGTACAATAAGTAGGCATGGCAACTGGGACTTTCCCCCATGACAATGAAATTTAGAGGATTCTGACAGTATTTGTATTCCCTTAGCTTTGGAGAAACAACTGAGTTTAGCAGGAATTATAGGATAAAAGACAAAGACTGAGCTTGTGCTTTCACTGGGATAGGGAACTCCTGAGGGAGGAAATTCCCTTTACCAGTGCAGGCCTGCACCTGCTCTGCCACATCTGTTAGTCTTAGTCACCTAGAGCATTGAGGGATTAGCTATTCTGCCCATGGTCACATAACCAGTCTATGGCGGAGGTAGGAGCTGAACTTGGATCTTCTGGGCTTCAAGGACAGTTTTGTATCTACTACACTATTCATTCTCACATAGGACCCTGCCCAGGTGACCAAAATCCTTTCTTTTCCTTTTTTTTTTTAACTCTTACTGTCTGTCTTAGAACCCATACTATGTTTCAATTCCAAGGCAGAAGAGTAAGAAGGGCTAGGTAATTGGGTTTAAGTGACCTACACATGGTTGTCATACAGCTAGGAAGTGTCTGAGGCCAGATTTGAACCCTAGACCTCTCATCTTCAGGCCTGGCTCTCTATCCACTGAACTGCCTCATTTTCCCCTAGCCTCCTTTCTATGATGTTAGGGGAATATTGACTATAGAAACCAAGTGCCATTCTATACCTGTGTATATTAAGGCTAAGAAAACCTTTAAAAAATATCCAGTTGTTTAGTGACCTACAGGTGCCTCATTTTACCATTACAAAAGACCTGAACTGACAGGGTACATGCTTTGGCCTGCCTCCTAACAGCATGAATACGTGTATGCATAGATTTATTCACTATATACACAAATGGCTTTCCTTGTCCCAAGTTCATCAGAACTATTCTCACTATTCTAAGGTGACTCTCTGTTGAGGTCAAAGGCCAGGTTTTCCTGAGGCTGGTAGAAGACACTTTCCAATGTCTAGGTTGTGACATGTAGGAGGGTCACTATAGTGCTTGTGGAAGCCTATGGGGCAGCTGGGTGGATTCACTTTGAATATAGATCTTGATGGTGAGAGCAAGAATTGCTGGTTAAAAATAGAAAGCTGCCCTGTGTCAAGAGCTTCCTTCCATTGGTTGTGGCATGACAAATGAATTCTCCCTCAAATAGAATTGCCTTGATGTTTCTTGTCCCAGTGCTTCTGTCTCTGCTTCCTCCCCCCACCTCAATGAATTTTTCATAAAAAGTTGATTTCAGGGTTTTTGTGAAGCTTTCTCTAGGTAAGAAAAAAACGATAGCCACCCTTTTGTTCTGTGACCCCTTTGGCACTGAGGAAGAATGATGTATTTTGAGAATTCAGTTTGATTCCATTTGTAAACATTTGTCAAGTGCTTCATGTATAAAGGACACTGTCCTAGGCAGATAGAAAGGCTAGCCTGACTTGGATATTTTTGTTTTCCCTTTTTCTTCTCTTTCTCATTTCAATGACTCAGGGAAATTAATGATGTTCTTGCTTGGGTGGAGCAGGGTAGCTTAACTCATAGTGTTGGACTTGGGGTTATCATAGATCTGAGTTTGAAACCTTTGTCAGTCACTAGTTATATGGACTGGGGCAGAGCACTTGACCTCTAAGCCTTAGTTTCTTCATTTGTAGATTAAGGATAATAATGGTTGTAATGAAGCCCAAATGAGATGTGTGCAAAGCCTTTTGTTAATCTTAAACCACTTTTACTACTACTGCTACTAGAACTACTACTACTGTTAACTACAACTGCTATTATTACAGCTGAACTGTTACTACTACTGCTGCTACAACTGCTACTTCTACTATTGCTACCGTTACTACTACTACCACTGCTACTGCTACTATTACTACTACTACTATTTTTACTACTGCTATTACTGTTACTATTACTAGTATTGTTACTATTAGTACTACTGTTACTACTACTGCTACTGCTACTACTATCAGGTATGGTGATGGGAATGGCTTGTAATTGGTAGATACTAAGAAAGTAAAAGAAAAAAAATAGGTCCACGGAGGGAGGAGCAGGGTGGCTCTGGGAGACAGGAAGAAGACTGCTGAAGTTTTGCTTTAATTTTGCACAGCAGAGGGTTCATGGAAAGGTAATGAATACCAGAACCTCACTCTTGTGAGGGTTTGTGTGTGTGTGTGAATTAAAAAAATGATTCGATGGGATTGTGTGCGGCAGTGGATAGAAGAGATAATAAATATTTGTAAAAATGATTGAGCAAGTAGGTGATATAGTGGATAGAGAGCTGGGCCTGGAGTCAGGAGGACCTGAGTTAAAATGTGGACCACAATACTTAATAGCTATGTGACCCTGGGCAAGTCACTTAGCCTTGGTGCCTCAGTTCTCACATTTATAAAATGAACTAGAGAAGAAAATGGCAAACTACTCCAGTATCTTTGTCAAGAAAACTCCAAATGAGGTCATGAAGAGTCAGATACAGCTGAAGTGACTGAATAATAACAAAAAATAAGTCCATCTTGAATTTATGAACTCTTTATAATTTAGATTCTCCTCCCCTTCTCCCCCCTTTTTCCTCCCTTCCTTTTCAAATTAGGGCAAGCCTCTGAATAGGGAGAGAGGGAGCTCTAGGTCTTAGTTTCCATTATTAACAGAGAAGAGAGATTCGATTTTTTTTTGGTTAGCTCCTTTGCTACATACACTCAGATCTTGCTCCGCAGTCATATAACAGACTTTCTGTCATCACATGGGTAAGCTGACTGAGGAGCAATTTTTTAATAACCCAAGCATATGCTCTGAAGTGAAGGACAGGGTTGTTAATTCCACTTTTCTGGAAGCAAGCTCCAGAAGCATCCATCTTGTATGGTCCATCATGCTCTTTTAGCATGCTCCTAGGACTGATCCTCTTTGGCCAGTCTCTCAGTACATCATTGTCTTCTTGTTCCTCCTTGTTTTGGGGGAGGACCAATGACAACAAGGAGTGATGCCTTGACTTGCTCTTGACTTGGATTTAAGTGAGGCAGAGTTGCACAAAATCATTAATTTTATTTTCTATTCCAGAGTCCTATAAATCTAGTGGCAAGACAAAAGTCAGGATGCCTGGCGATGTCCTAGGATGCATTTGGATGCCCTTTGTATCTTTGATGTCTGACTAAGTACTAAGTGCTCCTCAGCACCTGCTACAGTCACTTTCATACCTATTGGAATAAATTGTTCTCATCTGTCCATTCTGTTGGGGGTAGTTTTCATGTGCTTGGAGTTGACATCTCTTCCAACTTTCCAACTCACTGACAGGTTTAAGACCTGCCAGCCATCCTCAACCTGGTTTAGCCTGTGTGCTGAGATGGTTTTACTCGGATGGGGCACTATACATGCTTCTTGGAGTCACTGGTGAGAGATGGATGACAGATGGACAGGCAAGTTTCCTGAAAAGGGTTCAGTAAGCTCCCACACCAGAGGAGCTAGTCTGCCCTGCACCCCATACACCTCCTATTATTATCTAGGCAATTATGAACCAGTCAATCTCTCAGAACTTCTGGCTCCTTTTATAGAATAAGGTCAATGATAAGTATGAAGTCTACCTCACACAGTTATTGGGAAAGTACTTTGTAAATCTTAAATCCTTTATAAATGTGAGCCTTTGGGTTAGAATTATCATTAACATCCGTTTCTCACTCCTGGCTCCCAGCACCTTCCTGTTTTCTAACTTCCTCCTTCAATCAAAACTGGAAGGAATCTGATATCCTTCTTTACATTTTGACTAACTCATTTACCAAATGAGAAACCTTTTCCTTGGGGTATTTGCATTTTAATCCTTTTATCTCTAATTGTGGAATGAAAGGCTTATCTCCCAATTAAAGGAATTTCAAGTATCTCTACCACCTACCTGCTAAAATTCCTTTAGTGTGGTACCATTTCTTCAGAAAAGGCCTAAAATGTACCCAGAGAGGTAATATGTTGAATTTAATTTGCATTAAAGTATAATGGGAGGTGGGGGAGGAAGGAGAGGCTGGTTTGGGGAAAGGACTAGAAAGAAAAGAGGGAATGTATAAAACACTGGTTCCTTGAGAGGGATGGAAAAAATAGTACCCTACTAGGGTGGGGCATAAAAGACATTCTGGGAGCACTGAAAGCAAACTTTATTTATCTCAGGCCTTGTTTTTGCTTTCACCAGCCCCTAGTACTGCATACTAATATGGCCAAGAAAACTCCAGTGGGGTCAGCAAGAGTGGGACACAACTGAAAACAGTGGAATGACAACAGCAAAATTTAAACCAAAGTAGTCTTAATTTCAAATCTAGCACTCCTTATAATTAATCTCTAGAGTGATTACCTCTGGTAATATGATATTATTTGGAAAAATGTTGGCCAAGATACTGGAGTGGTTTGCCATTTCCTTTTCTAGCTCATTTTATAGATGAGGCAAATGGGATTAAGTGACTTGCCCAAGGTCACACAAACTAAAAAGTGTCAGAGGTCTGACAACCTTGTTTTATGGAAGCCCCAAATTTGCCTTTGTCCCTTGGGAACCTGCCTTCAAGGAACTCCCAAATTGATTCTTGTCACAGACTCCACACTAAGCCATCAAGCATCCATTAAGCACCCTTTTTCATAGAAGTTTCTCCTATTGAATCTAGGCCTCTCCTAGGTAGTCCATCCTCCAGCTAGAATCCTCCTTCCCTTGTCTCTATGTAAGCCAATCAATTATCCTTCCTTTCCTTTATTCCCCAGAGTATATATAGGACCCCAATTTCTTCAGTTCATTGGAAATTCCCCTGAAGGAAATTCCTATTGGAGGGATAAGAATTAATTCAAGTACCCCACACCAATCTGTGTAAGATACAAGTGCCTCACTCACTCAAATTAAACAAAATCTGAATCAGAAGGTAGGTGTTAAAAGAGGCCATTTTTTTTTTTTTTAAATTCTGCCTCCTGAAAGAGAACACTTCAATGATGGGCTAAAAAGTGCTGACTGACTAGGCAGCAAACAGGGAATATATACACAAGGCTCCTTCCCCACCTCCTCTATTAACCTCTCCACCGTCACCCCCAACCAGGTTTTAAGCTACAAATCAGAACACCAGTGCCTCCAACCCAACTCAGGTGAGGCAAGGGAAGCAATGGAGCTGTTCAGTGCCCCTTCTGTTCTTCATCAGTCTCCCTCCTAAGACTGTTCCAGAGTCCTTAACCAACAAAAAGGTAACAAGCTAGCTTTTATAAGCTAAATGCTCATTCTGAGAATAGCACTCAATTCTGTCCCACGAATAAAGATGCCAGAGGAATGTCTTCCTATTCATGGTGCATTTTCTTGGAGACATTGTTCCCAGAGTCCCGGAGCTTGGCTCTGTGTGGTATATGTTTATGATTGTGTGGTGGCCATAGGAACTCTTTTACTTTGTCCTGATTAAACACTTGTTTTTGTAACTACTTTAGTGGTTCTCTGTTTTTCCAGATTGACAGGCCAGATTTGAATTAGATCTGGCATTCTATCTACTTAGCTGCCTTTGGTTTAAATACCATCAGTCAGTCAGTTAACAATTATTTATGAAGTTCCTATGACAAATACTGTATTAGGTTCTGACCCTACAAATGCAATGGATGAAACAATCTACTTTTTCTTTGTTTTTTTTTTAACTATGGCAAATTAAAAAAAATTCCTATTACATGTAAAAACAATTTCTAACATTCATTAAATTTTTTTTGAATTCCAAATTCTCTCCCTTCTTCTCTTCCCTGAGACAGCAAGCAATTTGATATGTTATACATATAAAATCATGCAGAACATACCCATATTAGTCATGTTGTGAAAGAAAACACAGACCAAAAAGAAAACCATGAAAAAGAAATTTTTAAGTGAAAAATAGTATGCTTTGATCTGTATTCATATTTTGTCAATTTTTCCTATGGCAGTGGATAGGGAAACAATCTATTTCCAAGGAAATGTTAAGTAATTGCTCTAAATTGGGAAGTCATATAACCTCTCCAGACTCAGTTTTCCTATCTGTAAAATGGGAATGTCTATATTATCTGCCTCATAGCTATTAGGAGATTAACAATGGATAATGTCTATGAATCACTTTTCAAACTTTATACAATTATAGATTAATGCCAATTATAGTTACTATGAGCTACAATATGGATATGATTAAAATATCACTCTACTGCAAATATGAATAACTTGGAAATAGACTTTGAACAATGATACATGTATAACCCAGTGAAACTGCTTGTCAGCTCTGGGGGAGGAGAAGAAGGGTGGGGGAATCATGAATCATGTAACCATGGAAAAATATTCCAAGGAAAAAAAATAGTTACTGTCAGCTAGCAACTGATTTACCAACAGTTGTGATTATAAGCTTGTAATAATGAATTAAAATAGATTTTAACCTAAAAAATCAATTAGCAATTAGGAATAAGTGAAAAATCTGACTCTATGTTCCTGAATCAAGAAAGAATGTAAATAGATTCCTGAGATAGTGAAGAATCTGTGAATTCACTTACAAACTCGTTCATAGTTTGCTATAAAGTTCTTTAGGAGGAGCAGCTGGTAGCTCAGTGGATTGAGAGTTAGGCCTAGAGACGGGAGGTCCTAGGTTCAAATCCAGCCTCAGACACTTCCCAGCTGTGTGACCCTGGGCAAGTCACTAGACCCCCATTGCCCACCCTTACCACTCTTCCACCAAGGAGCCAATACAGAGAAGTTAAGGGTTTAAAAAAAAATAAAGTTCTTTAGGAGTCACCAAAGTGTCTACGTGGAATCTAGAGATCCCAAACTTGTGGCCTAGTGAGATCTGATGAGCCCTAAGTTTTAGGAATAGCTGGTAGGTTGGAGACCCCCAAAGCTTGTAATCTGTTCCCTGTTCCGGTGAGAATCCACCCCGAAGGGAATCCCAGACTAGCAGTTGCAGACTAAATAATGGACCCTAGGGTAAAAGCTAAGTGATTCTTTTGCCTTGGAAGCTTCTCCCATTATACCACAAAGCCCCCTTTCAGGGATACTCAGGACCTTCAGTTTACAAGATTTACATGCTGCCTACTGACTAGAGTCACTTAGCTTTTACCCTAGGATCCATTATTCAGTTTGCAACTGCTAGTCTGGGATTCCCTTGGGGGGGGGGATTCTCAGGGGAACAGGGAACAGATTACAAGCTTTGGGGGTCTCCAACCTACAACCTATTTCTAAAACTTGGGGTTCATCAGATCTCACTAGGCCACAAGTTTGGGATCTCTAGATTCCACGTCGACAAAAGTGCCAAATTGCCTAGGTATACATATGTGTATAGGGCAACTACCTAGGCCTGAAATCAGGAAGACTCCTATTTCTTATGAGACCAGATTTGACACTTTCTAACTGTGTGACCCTGAGTAAGTCACTTGAACCTGTTTGCCTCAGTTTTCTCATCTGTACAAGGAGCAGGAAAAGGAAATGGCAAACCAGGCAGGTAAGAAAACCTCAAATAGAGTCATGAAGAGTCAGAGTAGACTGAACAATGTAGGTATATAAGGAAGGTGTCCCAGTGAGACTTCAGAAAAAGCCTGAGGCTAAAAGACATATATATTAATGTAAAGTAGATTTTTTCCACCCAAAAGGTGTGAATACTTTAACTGCATATGAAGAGGCTAGCAAGACAATAGGTTTATCTCACTTTGTTGTACTTAGCCATTCATCCATATAAATTTCCCTTTGGAGTGTGGGATGTAAAAAAAAGAATAAACACCCCAAGGGAGCAAGAGGTTTATTTAACTTTGAAGTGGCTTTTGAGCAGGAAAAAATTTTTTTAAAACAAGGGATAGGGTTTCTCCCCTTAGTAGTAGTCCAAACAGAATGAATATAGACTAGCTGATCAACACATCCAGCAGACACACTGCATAGACTCTCTTATAGGACCTCTGTTGGAATCTAGATTTCCCTTCCAAAGCTCTGGCCGAATTGCACCATCCATAAGAAACCTTTCTTAATTCCCAAGCTATCAGTGCCTAACTCCTACCTTAATATTATCTTATATTTGTTTTCCATATTCATCTCCACTAATTTATGTTATCTCCCCATAGATAATAAGCTCATAGATATGCAGAAAGAGAGAGAGATAAATAAGATAGATAGACAGATGTGATTCCTTTCCCAAGCTTGATTGTATCCTGTCAGTTATGGTATCAATCATCTTTCCCAGGCCCTGGATCTCCCCAAATGGTATATAGGTTCCCCAATTTCTTTTGTTCCTTGGAGTTGTCATCTAGTGAGGTGGCACTCCCAGGGATATGTCCCCAGAGTCCAGGGTTTTGTCGACGTGGAATCTAGAGACCCCAAACTTGTGGCTTAGTGAGATCTGATGAACCCCAAGTTTTAGAAATAGCTTGTAGGCTGGAGATCCCCAAAGCTTGTGCTTCCCTGTTCCCCTGAGAATCCACCCTGAAGGGAATCTCAGACTAGCTGTTGGAGACTGAATAATGGACCCTGGGGTAAATGCTAAATACCTTTTTGTCTTAGGTAGATTTGCCCACTGTATCAAAGACCCAGTCCCAGGAAGACACACCTGGGCAGGTACCATCTTTTAGTATCCATTGTGTAAGCAGCCCCTTGCCTTACACCCCAGCCTCTGGCTAGGATTCCTTTCCCAAGCTTGATTGTAAATCCCATCCTTACCAGTACAATGTCAATCATCTCTCCCAGCTCCTGGATCTTCCCAAATGGTATATAAGTTCCCCAATTTCCTTTGTTCCTTGGAGTTGTCATCTAGGGAGGTGTCGCTCCCAGGGGGTCAGGGAGCAGAGCGAAGCAGTGTTCAATCCTGGACTCTGCAAAAGGCACAGCTCTGCATAAGAGGCCAAGTAGCTCTGTTCCCCCTTTCCCTTGATTAAAGAGTGGCTTTATGACTATTTAATAGTTCTCTGTTTTTTATAAGTTAACAGTTTAGATCCTGTAAAAGTTGTGGTGCCAGATTCTGAGTAAATGTCCAAATATTGGACTTATCACTGATTAAACAGTGGTTTTTCTGACTACTTTGGTAGTTCTGTGTTATTTCCAAGTTAACAAAGATAAGATGAAAACTCACCAATTGAGCCAGGGTCTCCAAGGGTGGAGTCTATGTTTCCTTAAGGGCAAGAACTTATTTTCATTTTTGCTTTATATCCCCAGGTAGGTGGCATTGCACCTCTGGCACATAGGAAGTATTTAATAGATACTTGTTAATTTCTTGATTGTTTGATTGGTGCTAAGTATATTTTTTAGTGAGGGTGAGTGGTGTGAGCTGAGCCTGGGATATATATATTCTGTGACTCTAATGCATTTAGAGTAAGAGCCTGGATCCTACCCCCCATGTGTCACCATCGTAGTGAAGAAGGGGTGTTCATGAGTTTTTAAGTCAGTCTGGGGCTGTGGTCTGTATTGTTCCATGGCCCACCCACTTTGCACCAGAATTAGAGGAATGGATAAGAGGTTGTAATCATACTGCTTTTTTGATTGTACTCCTGAACTTACTTATTTCTGATCTCCCCCTTTGAGTTAAGGGGCATTTAGCAATGAGCATCATGTAAAAGGAAAACTGGTGAAAGAGGGCACTTAATCTTGATAACATATGAGGCAACCTGGAATAGTGCATAAATTGCTAAACTTGGAGAAGGTGGGACATGGGTATAAATTCTGCTCTAGAAACTTTTTTAGTTATGTAACCATGGACATCATAACTTAGAGGGATATAAGGATGAACTGAAATTATATATATATAATATATTCATATTTTATGAACTTTAGTGCCATATATAATGACAATTATTATGACCATCACTGTTATTATTATTTCCTTCCTCTTATCTTTCTTGAAAAAAAAAAAACACCTCACTTTCTGCAAGGGGTAGGCAATCGGGGTTAAGTGACTTGTCCAGAGTTGGACAGCTAATAGATGTCTGAGATCAAATTTGAACCCAGGTCTTCCTGACTCCTGGCCTGGCTCTTAATCAACTGAGCCACCTTGTTGCCCCTATTTAATTTGTTTTCAATGGAGAATATAGCTTGATGTCTTCCATATGCTTCAACTGGTTAATAATATGGTTTTTTTCAACTTCTTTAATTTGGAAGCCATATATAATTCTAATTATGAAGGGTGATAATAAATTTTTAGTTAGATATAACCATAATGGGCTTATGCTATCTCCCCCCAAAATGCCACATATATAAAAATTGTTCTTGACGTTATTGTGTTGCTGGCATGCTTTCTCTAATATTCTCACTATACTTAAGTGTATATATACATACATATGTATCATTATGCCAGTAAGTCAAGTGTATAAAACTTCATCAAAAGGTTTGAAATAATCAACAAAGGCAGTATATGTCTATACATCTTATGATGCTTTCAGGCAACTTATTCAATAACTATAAATAATTAGTTATTCTTTATTCTCCTGGAAATTTTTGGCACATTATTTTTTCCTCTTCAGCCAATATCTTGCTTTCTTATAAGTGTTTATAGACAATCAGTATGTGACACTGATTATGAGTGTGTTGTATAAAATTTATAAAGACATAATTAGTCTATATTTGGAGGAGTTAATAGTGTTCTCATCCATTTGTAAAAAGGAAAATTAGGCATGTATGTAAGAAAGAACTGGTAGGGGGCAGCTAGATGACTCAGAAGACATAGAGCCAGGCTTAGAGATGGGAGGTCCTGGGTTCAGTTATGATCTCAGACATTTCTTAGCTGTATGACTATAGTCAAGTTACTTTACCCCCATTGCCTAGTCCTTACCATTCTTCTGCTTTGAACCAATGGATAGTTCAAACTAAAAAAAAAAAAAAGCTGGTGAAGTTTTACATACCACCAAAAAGGAGTTCAAACTATATATTAGCTTGCTCTACTCCTTTCCAGGACTGCAGAAGCTACAGTTTCAATTACCTCCCCTGATATAACTCTTCCATCATTCATCACATTAATAGTGCCCCAATTTTTATTTTCTTATATGATCCAGTGATTAATATTTGTTGTGGTCAACTTCTTGTGGCGGTATAGATAGTTGAAAACTTCCCACATCATCCGTTGGAAGTAGAATTCTGTTTTGCCTTAAAATTTTTCTAATTCTCAAACTTTGTTAGAATAGTTTTTGGTCATGATACCAAGTTTTTTTTCTAAAAATTTACTTCCATGGCTTCTCTATTTTATGAGTAGAAATTGTTCATCATTATTTTTGGTAAGAAGTAACAAAATTTATATTCTAAATGTGTTATGTTTGGCAGCAGCCAACTATTTCAGGCAAATGGAGTGTAGGGGCATTAAGGAAGGTCTAGCTCCTCTGGCATGAGGTCTTGCTGAGCCCTTTTCAGGGCTACTCATCCACCTTTGGTGTTTACTTTTCACTTAAATCTTACCTGTGGCTTCAAAAAGCAGAGCACGTTCAATGGTCACACCCTGGTAAAACCATCTCAGTAGACAGGCTAAGCTAAGTTGAGGGTAACCAACAGGCTTCAAATCAGCAGCAGATTAGTGGGATATCAACCCCAAGCATGTTAAGATTTCCTCTTAGAGGTTGGGCAGATCAGAATGATTTGTTCCCATGACCTGGAAGGTGGCTGAAGCAGGAGCTATGAATCACCTAGAGCTTGGTCATACATTGAAGATGCCAAGGTCATTCATTGCATCCTGGGCCATCACTAGTCTTTCTGACTTTTGTATAGCTACTTAGATGAGTTTGGATGACTGGAAAAGAGAAGGAGGCTGATGACTTTGCAACTGCTTTACTCATCAAGAGTCAAGACTTCATCCTCTTGTTTTCTTTGATCCTCTTTGAAACTAAGGATGAACAATGAATGATCTCTGACAAGTAAACCATATATTTATTTATTTAGGTACTTTCTAGTTCCTTCTGGTCTTCTTGTTGTGGCAATTACTTTATGCTGGTTAAACTTCTGGGTATAATTATGAGATTTGTTGTTAATATCAGTTGCTTTAATGCTCACCATATCTTGTTCCCATTAGTATTCTTTCTTGTTTTTTTCTTTACTAATCCTATATCCCTTGAAGTGGATTTTTGAAAAATGCACATGGAGAATTTTATATTAAATTTCTTCCTATCTGATCAATATAGCCTGAAATAATTTTTTTTTACCTTGAAATGTTATCTAGTATGTTACTCATCCATCCCATTCACTGAAATCATTGATTCAGATGTTGAGACAAGTATAGAATGCTGGTGAACTCTGTGGATTCTCTGCCCTCCAAGATAAAATTAAATTATATATGAGTGCTGTTTGAATTTGGTATTTAACCCTTTAGATTTCATCTGCCTGTGTTCTGATCTAGCATATGCCACTCCATTTTGTTCACAAGTATAGTCTGGCAGCTATTGTTGCCATTTAGGTTGGACAAGTTTTTCCTCTAAAAAGTAGTCAAGTTATCGCTGAGACTTGATTGTTTTAGGAGACCAAGGCTTTACTTGGGTTCTTAGTTGCCTAGGGCATAAAAGTCCAGTTCAGAAGGAATCAGTGCCCTTCAGACTTGATAGAAGTCCTACTGCTATATGCGTCCCTACACCAGACACCTTTCTACATGAAGACAAAGGGAGCTGAGTCCACTTGAACTAGTCTGACTGTCTTTGCTGAATATCCTTTCCATACTATGGCTAGGTAACTTCCTTTTGTTAGAAAGCTTACTGTTGTCTCATTTGATTCCAGTCCCAAGCCTCAGGCGCCAGATTGGCCTGAATCATGCCTGGCTGACAATAAAAGCATCAGACATTTTGTCAAATGCTTTGCTGATAGTTGAGCAAACCAGTTCTATAGATTTTCCTTGATCTACAAGTCTGGCTACCTTGTCAAAAATGCAATGAAGTCAGTCTGGCATAACCTGTTCTTATGAAGCCATACTTCCTTTTTTTGTGCTTCCTTTTCTAGGTGCTCTCAAGCATCACTTTAATAATATATTTTAGCATTTTGACAGGAACTGAAGTCAAACTTTCAGGTGTATAGGTTGCTCAATCTACCTTCTCTTTTTTTGACAATCAGGACAACATTTACCATTTTCCAGCTCTGTGGCTGTTTCATTCTTCAATATCTTTTCATGAGAACTTATTGAAGCTCAAAAATCATATTTGCTACTTCTCTTATATGCCTTACCTTATCTCACCATATCTAGTTTTATCCAGGTCTCCATTCTGCTCACTGTTTTTGTTATGGCCTTCTTAGACTAAAAACCATCCTCTTTGAAAGAGAAAACTGGCAAAGGAGGAATTAAGTTAACTCTCCTTCTCTCTTCTGTTCATTCTCATCAACCCACCATCCCTAAGGAGCAGTCCCATTCTTAATCCACTTCTCTTTTGTTACTCAACATAGCTAAAACAAAACTAAAATATTTTTGAACTATTGAGCTGAAGATACCAATGGTACATTGATTTTTAAATATTAGAAGAAGAAAATAGAATAGTCTATTTCTATGAGGAAAACTGACTTACATGACCATTTTCAATCCACTTGAAATGCAATGGTGAGTTTCATGATGTATAGTAAAAAAAATGTGCAAAATCATCTAATGGAACTCTAGGAAACATTTGCACATAATTTCATTGTACTTTGTGCTCCTCTTCATCCTCATCCTCGTCCTCCATTCCTTCTGGTTCTTTCTGTAAGGTCTCCATTTCTCCCTTGTTTGGTGACCACATTTAATTCAATTCAGTAAATATATATTGAACATCCATTCTATGTAAAGCACTGTGCAAAAGACATAAGGGGGGAATTACAGAAATGAATAAAACTGGTACCTGCCTTCAAAGGAGCCTGTAACCCAGAACAAGACACGAGTACACAAATAAATATCATATAGGATAGAATATATAATATATACTCCATATAGGGGGGACTAGATGATGCAGTGGATAGAGTCCTGGACCTTTAGTCAGGAAGATTCATCTTCCAGAATTCAAATCTGGCCTCAGACACTTATTAGCAGTGTGACCCTAGACAAGTCACTTCACCCTGTTTGCCTCAGTTTCCTCATCTGCAAAATGAATTGAAAAAGGAAATGATGAAACACTGTCATCTTCATCAAGAAAATCCCAAATGGGGTTATGAAGAGTTGGACATGACTGAAATAACTCAACAAAAATGAGTAGAATTGGATGTATGTCAGAAAAGTAGTATGACGTGCTATGGGAGCAGAGAGGAGAGATCTCAGGCAGTTGGGGAATCAGAGAAGGTTTCATGAATGAGATGGAATTTGAGCTTGGCCTTGAATAAGTGGAGCTGAGTAAGGGGAAACATTCTGGGTAGAGGGAGAATGTGAGCAAACGATAAGGAAGGAAAGTCTAGCAGTCCAGAAGAATTAGAAATTTAACTCAAACATCCATTAAACATCTAGTTTTGGTGATGCCAAGATAGTAAATAACATAGTCCTTGTCTTCGAGAGCTTACATAAACACACACATCAATATAATTTTTATTATATAATGGAGAGATCAAAGAGAGGGCCCTGAAAACAGCAAGGAGGAGAAGGCTGCTCACTTTTGGTTGGGGGTAGGGAATCAAACTCCTTGAACTAGGCAGCCAGAGCTAGCTCTTGAAGGGGAAGAATGTCAATAGATAGAGGTATTAGAGAGCAGTTTAGGTATGAGGAATAATGTACTTAAAGTCATGGAGGCAGAAGACTCCCAGAATGAACATGGAGAATTATTGTTGTTGAGTCATTTTTTTTCAGTCATGTTTGGCTTGTCATAACCCCATTAAGGATTTTCTTAGCAAAGACACTGGAGTGGTTCTATCATTTCCTTCTCCAGTTCATTTTACAAAATGAGGAAACTGAAGCAAACAAAAGTTAAGTAATTTGCTCCAGGTCACACAGCTAGGGAATATCTGAAGCTGGATTTGAACTCAAGAAGATTAACCTTCCTGACTCCAAACCTGGCATTCTATCCACGGCACCACCTACCTGCCACTCCTGGCACATAGCTAGGATTTCTTCAATGCTTATTCCCTTTCCTCTCAAAGGTTTCATTTAGTCTCTCTTTCCTGCACTCAGATAAATTATTGCTGAATGACTCCATCATTTCCTTAACATTCTAATACTAAGAAAAGAGACCAAAAAAAAAATATCCATTGCTCCAGGACTGGAAATGTGCCATAGGCAATACTTTCTTCAAAACAGCTTACACCCAATCTTGATTCTTTCAAGCCTGAGGCTGGTGACTGATTTCATGCTAGGCTCCTATCAGATCCTCAGAGAAGTAATAAGTTGTCTTTTAGAGCATTTATAACTTGGCTCCCATGATCCCCAACAGATTTCAAGCTTCTCTGTGCAGAGGTATTTGAATTGCATCCATGGTTTGGAACCATTTTTAGCATAATTTAATCTCTTTGTTCTTTGTCTACACCAGAAAGGCAAGGGCTCTCTCTTGAAAATGAATTGGAAAGGATTTGCTTATCAGAGTTGTATTTGGGGGGGTATTGCTTTAGGTCTAATTATAGCTTTTTATTTAGTCTTTATTTCTCTGATCTTAGTCTCTCTCTCTCCAGTTATTTGCTTTTCTTTGGAACTAAGAGAAATTGGTATTTGCTTTAAGATTTGAAAAAAAGTTTTGGTTATTACCGCTATAGAGAATTTCAGCAACTTCAAGTTTTGTTTTGTTTTGTTTTTTTCTTTGTGAAGAGTAATGGCAATATACTGAACCACCGAGGAGAAAGGTCTTTGCAGAGATGGAGAGCTAAACAGAAATGAGGCTGAAAACCATTCACTGGTTTGTTTGGATAAATCATGGGCAAAGGAGAAGAGGAAAGGATTCTCTTGCAAGATTTGATTCATTCCGAAAACATTTATTAATGTGCCCAATACCATGTTAGCCAATGGAGAATAGGGGACAAGCATTTATTAAGTATCTACTATGCACCAGTCACTAGAATATGCTACTTTTCAAATATTATTTTTTTATCTTCATAACAACCTTGCGAGACTGGTACTATTATGATCCCCATTGCATACATGAGGAAACAGAGACAATCAGGCAGAGATGGCTTGTCTACTTTTTAAGGGAAAAGTTAGCCAAGACTACATGGCAGTGTTGTATTTAAGGACAAGATGGAGTGACGAGGGCTAGAGACTTGCCGAGGGTCATATAGCTAGTAAGAATCTTAGGACAGATTTGGACTCAGATCTGCCTTTCAAAATTTAGGCCCAGAGCTTTCTTTACTGGACCATCTAGCTACTAATGGGGATGCAAAATGAAAATGAAAAACTAATAGGGGGCAGCTGGGTAGCTCAGTGGATTGAGAGCTAAGCCTAGAGATGGGAGGTCCTAAGTTCAAATCCGGCCTCAGACACTTCCCAGCTGTGTGACCCTGGGCAAGTCACTTCACCCCCATTGCCCACCCTTACACTCTTCCACCAAGGAACCAATACACAGAAGTTAAGGGTTAAAAAACAAAACAAAACAAAAAAAACTAATAGTCTCTATCCTCAAAGAGTTCCCATTATCTTAGGGGAAAATTATTATGTAAATAAGCAAATACAAAGTTGGTTGTTAAAAAATTCTTTAGTTTTGCTTTTTTGTTTTATTGGGAGAGACTAAAACCTGGGAAAAAGGGGAGGAAGGATAATATTCCAGCTGTGGGAAACAGTCTATGCAATGGCAGAATGGGAAACATTAGCCAGTTTGGTTGGAGTGTCCAGTGCAAGATAGGGAATGAATAAAATTTAATAATGTAATGGAGGGCATCTTTGAGATAGAAAGACTTGAGTTTAAATCTAGTTTTAGATACTAGCTGGGTGAACTTGGGCTGAGGAGAAGCTGGATGGATACAGGGAATTCAGTTAGGAGGAGCTTGCAAATGCTTTACAGATAGTCTGAGATTCTGAATTTTGAGGTTCTGAGATTTGAGGTCATCTGACCTTGAGTATACCTGGCCAGGAATCTCCTCTGCCTCCTTCAATCTTACATCTCTAGAGAGTGTTGGAACCTTAAAACAGAGAGGGACCAAGTACTAGTTTCTTTTTCTATATGCTTTTTCACAGTTCCATTGGCATGGTTGAAACCTGATTTGAATTTCCTAAAGGCTCAGCATTGCTTGGCTCATTGGCGTGGAATACTATGAAAGTCTGACTGGACATTTGAGGGTGAGTGACTGAATGGCAACAAAACAATGCTGTTATGAACAAAAAATATGCTTTTTGGAATTGAATGAAATAATTGGAATTTAAGCTCATCTTTTCTAGGCTCGATGAAAAGCATCTTTAAGACAATTCCAGTAGTAAGTGTAAGCTTAAAAATTAATATACAATAATTCCAAGTGTTATATTTTAAAAGATTTATTAATAATCACTTGAAGTAAAAGGAATAAAAAGACAAAAGTAAAAGCCTGAGTAAAACCAGCTTTCCCAGCTGAGAATGGAAGAAGAGAGTAAGAGGACAGAGTTACACACAACTTATTTACAAAATGTGAGGACACGACGTGGGGATGAAAGACAAAGGATTTTTGGGATGAGAAAAAGAATTCTGGGAGATGGAGTCTAATTCTAATTACATTCTAATTACACACACAGGATGGTGGGGACATGTATTTCATCCTGGTATTTATCATTCACAAACCTTCCATGTATGTGTGTGTTTTTTTTAAACCCTTACCTTCCATCTTAGAATCAATACTGTATATTGGTTCTAAGATAGAAGAGCAGTAAGGGCTAGGCAATGGGGGTTAAGTGACTTGCCCAGGGTCACACAGTTAGGAAGTATCTGAGGCCAGATTTTAACCCAGGCCTTTCATCTCTGCGCCTGGCTCTGAATCCATTGAACCACCCAGCTGTCCCCACTTCCATGTGGTTTTGATTTCTTCTACTAGTTCATTTTGAGAGCTCGTCATTCCACATAGATGAGAAGTTATGAATATTTAGATGGAGAAATCTACTAAAAACTTAACATTTTAAGTTCTTAAATTTTGATGGAACAATAATATTATATCCAGGTGACAGAGTAACAAGTTTCATTTTTGATGACACTATGGTTTTGATATAGTTAATTTGTTGCCTCTAGGAATTGATAAAAACTCCTCCATTTGAACCTTTAATACACTTCGCAATCTGTCTCCAACCTACCATTCTAAGAGCCTTATTCTGATTGGAGGGCTGAAGGGCAGAGGGCCCTTCAAGAAAAGCTCATAACTAGGAAAACTTTGGTACTCATATCTCATCAGAACCCTCAATAGTTTTTGCCTTTCCTATTGGAGGGCTGGATGGCAGGGCAAAAAAAACTCTTCCCTAAACCTCCAGTTAAAGAGGGAGCAGAAGCCAAACCAAGTCTTCATCTCCCACCAGCTGTGCCTCTTGATTCAATTCCACCAGCATTATGGCCCCATGTTGGAACTTTCTCTCCTTCTGTTCTGCCTTTTAAACTCCTTTTTGTGTGTTGTCTATCCTATTCAAATGTAAATTTCTTAGGGGCAGGGACTATCTTTTACTTATTTTTTATCCCCAGTACTTAGCTCAGGGCCTGACACATAGTAGGCATTTAATAAACATTTATTGTATTGTATTGTTGGATTCTCAAGGATATTTTGGGTTTGTGTTTATAGAATAGGGTCGTAAGTGAGTGGAATTATTTGTGCCCTAATGGTGATAATAAACTAATACAACTTAAGTTCTTTTTCTACTCCAATTCTATCTGATTCATCCAAGGGAACAGGTGGCTCAGATAGAGAAATGAACCAGTCTGTGTAGTCTGAGTGTTCTACCCTGGACTTCATCCCCTAGAAATCTTTCAGTATTTCCCAGAATTCCTTTTACTCTCTCCACCACATTGCTTGGTCACATTATTGTTTATAAATTCTGAAACTCTTCCCTCTCTTTTTTCTTGTATGCAGGGCTGAGGAAGGTGGTTTTTTGCTCTAGCTTTTTTGTTAGTTATTATTAATAAATCTTATTAAATATAATACTTAGAATATTGGATATTAATTTTGAAACTCACAAGTCCTAAGGTGGCTCTAATAGGCAAATCAGCTCCTCTTTACTCTATAAGAATCCCTGCTTACTCTCACGTAGAGAGGTTTTATCTCCCAACACAGGCCTTGTCGTGTGGCCCTGAATGATCTAGATTCTGTCTGTCTGTATATTCCGCCCCCCTCCCCAATCCCATGTCTTTTTTCTTAAGCTACATACTGTGTGCAAAGCAGGAAATAGAAGTCCTGCTCTAGCAACTTTCCTCTTTCTCTGTCCTGAAAGAATAGATATAGCAAGAGAGGGAAGTAACCCCTAGCCATCTTCCTTTAAGGGACACACAGAGGCAGAGATGGAAGGTGAGGGATCAGAAGAAGGTCCAACTGCTCTTCTCACCCTTGGCTGGAGATCAGATAGTCATAGAGGAAGTAGAAGACTCACTTGTAGGGGAATATTATGGTGGACTTCTTTCAGAATCAAAAGCATCAATGAGGAGGAAGAGGGGAAAGAGGTGCAGGCAGAGGTACTCATGGTATGGTGGATGGACAGCCAGCCTCCAAACCAGATAGACCCAGGTTCAAGGTCTTATATACTTGTTGTATAACCCTCTGCAAGTTGCTTACTGCCTCAGTGTTCTAAGTAACTCTCTATAGGTTGCATAAAAGTTGTATGTAGGCAAAAATATGTAATGTAGGCAAGTTATTTATCTTTTGTGCCCAAAACAGCTTTTTAAGAGTATAAACTATAGAATATTTATGGTTCTGGACTGGTAGAAGTAATATCCTCATCATGAGTTCCCCTATACTAGTATCTCAGGTCAATTTCAAACAATTATTTTTTTTCCCTTTGCATCTTTTGTAGCTTCTAGGAATATTAAGTGTTCAATAAATATTTCCTAGGTGAAAAATTATTATAATGGTTAGGTGAGTCATATGAAAATATCAGCTCTGACCCCAGCTTTTGGGATTAGATCTCACTATTTAACAAAAAACGCTGGTAAAAATTAGGAAACAGAATGGCAGAAACTAGTTTTAACCAATATCTCACAGTATACCAAGATAAGTTTAAAATGAGTATATGATTTAGGTATAAAGAGGGACACCACAAGGAAATTAGGGGAATGTAGAATAGTTTACCTGGCAGATCATATATAGAGAAGGAAAGAATTTATGAATAAATAAGATAGAGAACATTAAGATGTAAAATGAATAATCTTGATTATATTAAATTTAAAAACTTTCATACAAACAAAATGAATGTAAGCAAGATTAGAAGAGAAACAACAAACAGAAAAAAGTTTTATAGCAAATTTCTCTGATACAGGTCAAATTTCTCAAATTTATAGAGAACTAAGTCAAATTTATTAAATACTAGTCATCCCCCAGTTGATAGATGGCTAAAGGATATGTACAAGCAATTTTCAGATGAGGAAATCAAAGTTATCAATAATCAAATAAAAATGTTCTACATCACTCTTGATCAGAAAAATGCAATTTAAAACAACTTTGAGGTACTACCTGACACCTATCAGATTAGCCAAAGTGACAGTAAAGTGATAAATGGAGAGGGGATATAGCAAAACTGGAACACTAATGCATTGTTGGTGGAGTTGTGAACTTATCCAACCATTCTGGAGGGCAATTTGGAACTCTGTCCCAGGGCTATAAGGCTGTGCCTTCCCTTTGATCTTGTAATAGCATTTTGGGCTCTGTATTCCAAAGAGATAATAAAAAGGGGGAAAGGACCTACTAGTACAAAAATATTTATAACTGTACTTTTTGTGGTGGCAAAGAATTGGAAATTGAGGGGATGTCTCTCAGTTGGGGAGTGACTGAACAAATTATGGTATATATTGGTGATGGAATACTATAGTGCTATAAAAATGATAAGCAAGATGATTTCAGAAAAAGCTAGAAGGATCTGCATGAATTGATGCAGAGCAAAATAAGCAGAACCAGGAGAACATTGTATACAATAACAACAGTACTATATGATGATCAACTATGAAACTTGGCTACTCTCAGCAATGCTATGATCTGGGATAATCCTGAAAAACTTATTACGGGGAATGCTACCCACCACCAGAGAAAGAACTGTTGGAGTCAGATGGATGTGGATCAAAGCATACACATCACATCAGTGTATTATTTTGGGGTTTTGGTTTTTTATGGGTGTGCCCTTACAATGATGACCAATATGGAAGTGTGTTTTGTGTGATAATACATGCATGGCCCAGATCAAATTACTTACCATCTCTGAGGGGGGAGAGAGGGAGAAAAGAGAGAAAGACATGGTTTGGATATTATAATTTTGGGAAATGTATGCTGAAAACTATTATTACATGTTGAGAAAATAAAATAGCTTTGAATAAAAAAAAATTAAAAAGAAGAAGAAAGCAACAGCTTTGTTTCTAGCAGAGTCTGATTGAAGGTACCTTATCTTAAAGTGGTCTGATGGTAATGAGAATGCTGAGATGTATGTGTGTTGTAATCTTCTGAGTGATAGAAGAAATGCTTGGAACAAGTTCCAATCTGAGTATTGCCTTGCATACACATGTATGTGTGCCAAACTAAGACTAGATCAGTATTGACCATGTCCCCCACCACCAGGAGCTTTGCAGACAGTGAAAAATGATTCTTTAGGGTCTCTCCATAAATTAACTGTTTATCTCAAGTGTCAGAATTTAAGTGAATTACCGGATTCCTTTTAATGAATTACATGATGTTTGTTCTCATTTGTTTTGTACTAATAATGGGGACTTTTGTTTTTTCTGTTAATTTAAATTGATACAAGTCTGGTAAAGTGCTTGAGATATCCAATTAAAGGGTGAACAATTGAATGCATTATACAAAGATTATGGGTCTAGTTTGACAAAGGAGACAGGCATTAAAAGGCTGAAAAAACATTGGAGGCTCTCCCCTTGCTTTTGTTAATATGCTTTTCAGGGAGGAAAAGTTACTGACCTCAGTGAAAGTAGTGTTATTGTTGTTTTTAAATGAGCCTTTGGAAAAGCAAAATTCAATTTACTCCATCACTAAAAATTACCACTGCAGTTGGTGAAAGAAATATTTTTCATTTCTGGGACAATCAATGCTTGAGATGTGATTAAGGAGTTACTTTTTAACTGTACATTTTCTTTCTAAAGGTACTATCTTAATTTAATGGAATTTGGGTCTTTCAAATGCTAGGTTTTAAAATACAGTTTAAAATAGCATATAATGGTAGGAATATTATCATAGAGGAGTCAGTCTCATTATAATAGCATCTTTGGAATTTAGCATTAATAATGTTTGGTCTTTGTGCTCCCCAATAAGGCTTATTACTGGAAATGCCAGAATTTAGGAAAAATTTGATTAAATCTTAAGATATAACAGCCTCAATAAACTGATGTAAAGGTAGAAAATAGCTTCATGATGTTTCAAATGTTAAAACAGAATTCAGATGATTAATTTTCCATTAGAAATTCCTGTTCTATTTTAAGAGAGAAAGCATCTGTCCAGCACCTGGAAGAGAGTGTTCTTGGTAACAACGCACTGCACTCAAAGCCTCACTGAGAAAGGTCCTGATCAAGTCAAGCCCAGGCAGAGGTTTCCCATTGATAGTCTTCCATTAGAGGCTGGATATCTACTTGCAGATGGAGTAGAGGAGATTCCCTGTTCATATGTAGAGGTAGCTAGATAATTGAATGAACCTGACATCAGGAAGAACTGAGTTCAAATTTGATCTATGTGAGAACCTGGGCAACTCCCTTAATCTTGACCTGCCTCAGTTTCCTCATCTGTAAATGAGGATAATAAGAGCACCTACCTCCCAGGTTTGATGTGGGGATAAAATAAGATAGTATTAATAAGATAATATTTATACTTACATGTTTCACAAAACTGAAAGTGTAACATAAATGCTAGTTATTGTTAATCTTTTTACTGTTCAGTTATTTCAGATATATGTGACTCTTCATGACCTTGTTGGGGGTTTTCTTGGCAAATATACTGAAATATTTTGCCTTTGCCTTTTCCTTCTCCAACTCACTTTGCAGGTGAGGAAACTGAGGTAAATTAGGGTTAAATGACTTACTCAGGGTCACCCTGTTAATATATGTTTGAAGCTGGATTTGAAATCAAATCTTCCTGACTCTAGGACCAGAGCTCTGGTCATTCACTGGGCCATTTATATTATATTAATATTAGCATTTATATTATAGTAATATTAACATTATATAATAGCTGGTATTTACATAACATTTAAAGTTCACAAACATCATTGCATTTAAGGCTCACAATAACAAGCCGGTATTACTGTCTTTATCTTACAGATGAGAAATACTGAGTGGTTAGAGTGATTTGCCTGGAGAGCAAGTGTGAGAGGAGGGTTTTAAAACTAGTTCTTTCTGATTCGAAGTCCAACATTGTATTCAGTACCCTAAGTACACTGCCTCTTTAGATTAGAAGGTCTCTTCCAACATAGATCTTCTGTTTGTGACCCTGCCCCAGCCAGAGGCCATTTCAGGTATTCAGTCTACCCAAAATGTCCTTTGTAACTGTCACTTCACTATTTTGTTGTAAATAAAAATTTGATCTGGTGTCTAAATTACCAGATTTATAAGCATTTAGTAGGAGAGAGAAAGAGAGAGAGAGAGAGAGCGCATGAGCAAAACCTTTCTAGATTTGATTCTCCATTTTGCTGGATGGCTGAGACCACTGTTTGTCAGAGATGGCCATGTGAGATAAGCCAGCACCTGGACAGCTCAGAGAGAGAGAGAGAACTGACTTTGACCATCCCAAAGACTGGTACAAAAATCAAGAGCCTGATTCTGCTTCCCACACTTGTTTAAAAACCCTCTTGGCTCCTTGACCACTTGAGCTGGCTTTGTCATGTTGTCATTCCAGAGGTGGAACCTAGGAAATCTGGTCTGATCTGCCACGTGCTTTTGTGATTCCTGTGTCCTCCCACCAGAGTGCATGGGATCCCAGCTCCCTAAATAATTACTTCACACAATCTCCTCCCTGATTCTTTGGGAGACCAGCATGTTAAGTCTCTGCACTCTTGGTTCTCCAGGAGATTAGGCCTCCCCAATGAATCATTCCATATATGGAGTCTATACATTTAGGATTTTCTCACTAGAGGGTATAAAAAACAAAAAAGATAGTGTACATTTCATGAAGGGAGTTACAACAATGTTGGGAATAAAGGAGAAGAACAGGAAGAAAAATGGTTGATAGGCACATTGAGAAAAAGTCTGTTGGGGGCATTTCCCTTTGGCATGTATGCTTAAAATCAGGATAAATGGACAGGTTCAAACCCCGCTCCCCCAGTTCAGTTCATTATATCCAAAAGTTCACTCTAAATCTCCTGAAGTAGTATTTGATTTCAGCAAGCATCCTTACAGCATCTTCTCGAGAAGATCTGCTTTTCTGGTCTAGGGTGTTAGCAATTATCTTTTCCTAAAATTACTTTTTTAAAAATTTTGTTAAAAAATTTTTTTTCCATGGTTACATGATTCATGTTCTTACTTTCCCCTTTACCCCTCACAACCCTCCCCCCCATAGCCAATGCACATTTCCACTGGTTTTAACATGTGTCATTGATCAAGACCTATTTCCATATTATTGACAGTTGCATTGGTGTGGTCATTTCGAGTCTACATCCCCAATCATGTCCATGTGTTCAAGCAGTGTTTTTCCCTGAAATTACTTTAAAAGATCTTAGACTTTGGAGTTTTAGGATATTTACATAATCTGCAGAGTTAAGATAAATTAAAAAGTTATAGTGAATAAGAATTTATTTTTTAAATTAGCTATCTTTTCTGGAGAAGCTGAAGGGATGTTAAAATAGGAAAATTTCCAATAAAATGAAGACATACCATAAGCTGAGAGACCCTCAAGGTACCAATATTAGAAGAAAACATTTCTATACATATTCAAGTAGAACCTTAAAAAAAAGAATGGTTTGCTACAAGGACTCCATAAATGAAAGGAAGGAATGAAAACTTGAAACAAGAGATAAATCATAGTACAAGTCACAGCATTGGTGAACCTTTTTGAGATCACATGCCCAAACTGCAGTTTCAAGCTGCCTGTGAGCCCCCTGCATTATCCCAGACAGTGGAGGGAGGAAATGCTTGCATTCAGCTGCTTGGCAGAGGGGTGGAGCATGTGAAAAATGTCTTCAGGTATTGTGGAGAGGGTGAGAGGAGCAGCCATCTCTGGCACACTGGGGCACATGTGACATACCTTCGCCAACATGAGTATAAGAGATACTGAGGAAAAACTCAGAATGAGCAAACCTTAGAAAAGAAGGTGGAAAACATTATTCCTAGTAGTGGATACTTTGAAAACAAGAATGGAAACTACAATTTAAAAATCCAGTGGTGTGACAAGAACAATTAGATAATTTTTTAAATTAAAAAAAGACATAAAATACCTAAGATATCTACTATAAAAAATACACACAAACACACAATACACACACACACACAAACTGACCTGGAAAGTGAGATATATAAGAATTTTGAGCCCCTGAAAATCATGATAAAATAAAAAATCATGTGTAATGTGGGCAGCCTGACCTAGTGGGATCATCCTTTAGAGCATGCGGGGATATTTTCTGCTTGGTTTAATTTCATTTCATGGAAGCTTGGAAGAGGAGGGGTTACTTCTACTCATGCATGAAGGCTTGTATTGCATGGTGATGAAGAGTCCTCTAATTGACTGCTGAGCTATAATTGCTGATAACAAAGGGCTAGAAACAAGTGGGTAATCATTAATTGGGGGATAGCTTAAAAAAACTAAGCAGATGAATAAAGTGGGAAATTATTGTGCATTACAAATGGTGAGCATGAAAAGTCATAGAAACATGAGAAGATCTGTTTGAGCTGGTACTGAGTAAAGTAAGTAGAACTAAGAAAATAATATGTAAAATGACTAAAAACGCATAAATGAAAATATCACTGAAAAGCAGTAAAACTCTGAGTAATTGAAAAACCAATGAAGGCTCCAGGGAATGGATTATGAAGCAATTATCTTCCTCATTTCCAGCCTCTCCCTCACCCCCAGTGTAGAAGGGCAAAGAGGCTTCTAGGGCAGAATATTTAATATACTGCATTCAGGGAGGACTAGGACTGGTGTGGGGGTTTTCTGAGCCCTTTACAGGGCTGCTTATTTACCTTTCATGTTCACCTTTCGTCCAACTCTAATCTGTGGCTTCAAGGAACTGTGGCATCCTCAGAAGGCACACTCCAATAAAACTATTTTGACAGATGGCTCTAAACCAGGTTGAGGATAACACAGTTCTCAACTCTGTGGTGAATTAGCAGGATGTCTACCTCAAATATGTGAAGACTTTCCCCAGCAGAATGGGCAGGTGAGAACAATCTGTTCCTATGGCCATGAAGTGGCTGAAGCAGTTACTATGGAGTGCCAGAGGTTGGTCAGAGATTGAAGACACCAAGATCATCCACTGCATGCAGGCTATTGCCAGTGGTCCTAATTTTTGTCTCTTCACTGGACATTGATGTTGGTGACTCTGGAAGAAGTGAGATTGACAACTTTGTGTGTTCCTTTAATGACTCTGCTTTACTTAAATGTAATTAACATGCAAGTCAAGACTTCACCCAGTGATGTCATTGGCCCTCTTCAAAGCAAAGGACCAACAATAAGGATTTAATATGTTGTCAGATGTCATCACTACATTGTACATTATTGTGAATTGTTATTTTTTTTTTTATCATAAAGGAGGGCTCAATTTGAAGGGTTTGTATGTTGAAATAATTGTGATATAGAAGCAAAATCATTTCCCACCTTGCTGCTGTCCTGGATTTTATGACCTCCCCAAATTCATTATCCTGCAGGATGATAGCTATTCTGGAATTCACATCTCCTCAGTACCTTTTGCTCCTGGGGCCCTTTTTTCCCTCAGATTTGAGAGGGTAGAAGACGAACAGTAGAGAACTCCCTCTATTTAAGGAGGATACCTTATCATTTCCCAGCCAGCTTTAGGATTTCATCCAACTCTGGAGTCAGGTACCCTCTCCACCCCACTCCCTTTCCAGGTTTGCTTTGTGTGCTGTCTTCTCCCATTAGACAGTGAGTTTCTTGAGGGCAGGGATTGTCTTTTATCTTTCTTTGTATCTCTAGCACAGGGTCTGGCATATAGAAAGTGCTTAATACATGTTTATTGCCTGACTGAAAAAAAACATTTCAATAAAATGTATTAAAAACTAAACAATGATGCATGTAAAACCCAGTGGACTTGCTCGTCAGCACTGGGAGCAGGGAGGGAGAAGGGGAGGAAAAAAAACATGAATCATGTAACCATGGAAAAAATTCTAATTTAATTGATTAATTAAATAAATAAGTATTTAAAATGTATTTGAAACTGAGGAAAAAAGAAAAGTAAGAGAAGCAGAAAGCTAGGCTGTGACTGGAGAGAGGAATTTCATAGTTAAATATCTTTCTTGAATGTAGATATTGATTCTTATCTGCAATTTGGCTGAGTGCATGGCAGTTGATACATGGATGCAGTCTGCCATTTTTCTTTTTCCTGTCCTTCCTACCTCACCTCCTTCACCTACACACACATGCTCAGGAGATAGAGAGGAAAACTAAATCCCCTTTAAAGGCCTTTCTTGCTATCTATCCATATAGATGGGTGTTTAGGTAAGTATGTAAGAAATGATTTTTTTTTATCATGGTAATTTCAATATACATACTCCATTCCCTGAGAACTCTCTCTCATGACAAAAGAAAGCAATTCAATGATATTATGCAATACTGTGACCACATTTTATTCATGTCTGATTCTTCCTGACCCTCTTCCTGAGTTTTCTTGGCAAAGACAGTGGGGTGGTTTGCTATTCCCTTCTCCAACTCATTTTCCAGATGAGGAAACTGAGGCAAACAGGGTTAAGTGACTTGCCCAGGGACACATAACTAGTAAGTGTCTGAGGCCAGATTTGAAATCAATTAGAGGAGTCTGGCATATTATCTACTGGGCCACTGAGCCGCTCAACTACATTTGATAATATATTAAATATTCTGTACCAGAAATTCCTTGTTCTTCTACCTCAAGGGAGAATATTTATTTTATTATCTGTTCCCTTTGGGCTTTTTCTGGTTTTTCATTACTTAGAGTTTTGCTTCAGTTCAGAAATTCCTTCATTTATGTTTTAGTAATTTTGCATATTCTTCTCTTGGTTTTGTTTACTTAATTCTGCATCAACTTATGCGCATCCTCCAATGTTTCTATGATTTCCTCATGTTTGCCATTATGATTTAGGCAGCTGTAGGTGCACATCTCCTCTCATGCGCTCCCCTCCCCCCCAAAAAAGAGAAAATCTCATAATTTGGAGGCAGCTGAGAAATATATGAGAAAGTTTCTTTGTGGCTGCTGCTAAGAATTAGTGCCAGTGCCAGACTTTGAGTTGTCTGCTGTGTGAGATATACTACCATAATGGGCACTCTTGAATGTGGGAGCACAGGCAGGTAGGTCCTCTGGCAACAGGACAAGTAGAAATGAAAGCAGATTGGAAGATGGTGCCAGGGAACCCTATATTTGCTTCTTGTGCTAGGGCTGTTAGAGAAGCCTGCAGTGAACTCAGACTGATAAAAACCAATATGGGGATTTGGGAAGGGAATGGCAAATCCTAAGACCATTCATTAAACATAATGCATTCTCCCTAAATCTCGTTTTATTTCCTTGCATACTAGAAAGACCCATTACTGACCCTGACCTGGCCATTTCCCCTTATGACTGCTAATGGGTTAGGACTTTCCTGATTGTCTTTGTTTTCCATTCACCTCTGGTGTATTGATTTTTGATTTCTCCCTGGACTCTAAATTCTCATTGAATTGGTGAGCTAAACCTATAAATGAGTGTCAAGTCTTGACATCCTAAGGATTCTGGGCACTCACTTCAAAGTAAGTAGAGATTAGGTCCAAGAGAAGATATTTTCAAAAAGTAGCCCTATCTCATGGGTTCAGAGGCTAGGGGCTAAAAGGTTTTAATAAATCTCTTCTGTTTCAAGAGCCTTGGACATCAGAAAATGTTCCTGGATTGAACAAAGCACTTAGAATCAGAAGAGAACTTAAGTTTAAAGATAATCTAATATGACCTTCCCTTTTAACAAATAAAATGATATTTAGTGACTTGCCAAGTGTCATACCAGCAGGATTGGGACTTAACATGTTCTCTGGCTTCAAAAAATAATAGTATAATGATATTTATATAGAATAATTTTTATATTTAATATATTTATATGATATAATAAATTAATATAATTTAATTAAAATTAAATTATGAGGCTATCAGTAGCTTTAGTAGCCTTATTACATCAAAGTAGAGATAGTAACAAGAGAGAAATGTAGGAAAGAGGTAGAGTTGCCAAGCCTACCACACTATGTGCCATTCTGATGAAATGAAGCTCGCTACTGACAGGGGTCCAATCTCCAGCCAGAAGAGTGCAAGAGTCAGCCTTCAGGTTCCAATTTCCAGCTAGAAGTCTGTGAGAGTCTCTTCAGCAAGAATCACTTGAGCAAGAGTGTTTCTTCAGCAAGAGTCACCAACACCAGACTCAGAATCCAACTGTCTTCTAGACCCTCGGTCTCACCTTTATAAGCAGTTTTCTCCAACCATTAGCTCTCCCATGTCACATTTCAGGAACCAATCATAGTTCCTTAATTTGTCTGGCACCACCTGGGGGGGAAGTGCTTGTGGAATCAATTTCCTGTCTTGTTGGTTTCAACTTCCTTTCACTGTGGGCATGTGTATCCTTGCACATATCAATGGTAAAGGACCTCCAGGTCCCTGATTGATTAAATTAAAACAAAGGGAGGGGAATTCCTTTCTCTCAGAGCTTACTATTTGTCAAGCACAGTGCCAAGGGTCTTACAATTATTATCTATATCTAATTTGATCTTCACAGTAACCTAGGGAGATAGGTATTAATTTGATCATCTCCATTTTACAGATCAGGAAACTGAGATAAAGGGTGGTTAAATGACTTGCCCAGAATTACACAGCTAGTAAATATCTGAGACTGAATTTGAACTCAGTTCTTCCTGATGCTAGGCCTGGCACTGCCCAATTTCAGTTTTTTTTTTTTGCCCTCATAGAGTGAGTGTTTTTATGCACAAAAGTTGCTGGAAATCACATAGGGGATCATTTATTTATTCAACAAACATTTATTAAGAGTTTACTATGTTAATGATTAATGGTGCCTGAATAAATTATGGCAAAGAAATATACACAAGAATATTATAGAGCTATAAAAAAAGAAGGAGGCAGCTAGATGGCACAGTGGATAGAGCACCAGCCCCTGGAATCAGGAAGACTCCATTTACTAAGTTCAACTCTGACCTTAGCTACTTACTATGTGACCTTGGACAAGTGACTTAATCCTGTTTGCCTCAGTTTCCTCATCTGTAAAAATGAGTTAAAGAAGGAAATGGCTAACCACTGTAGTATCTTCAAGAAAACCCCAAATACATTACTGGTGGAGTTGTGAACTGATCCAACCATTCTGAAAGGCAATTCAGAAGTATGTCTAAAAGGCTATAAAAGAATGCATACCTTTTGGTTCAGTAATACCACTACTAGGTCTGTATCCCAAAGAGATTAAAAAAAAAGAAAAGGACCTGTTTGTACAAAAAAATTTATAGCCATTGTTTTTGTGGTGATAAAGAATTAGAAACTAAAGGTGTCAATTCTGACTGAGAGACTAATAAGATGAGAGTGTGGTGGTATAGCTAAACTTTATTGTAGGAAAGGAGGGATGGGGAAAGGGAGGGAAGGAGCAGTGAGGGAGAAAGGCCTTACACCAGAAGAGGTGTCTGTGGAGTCCCATCTGAGTGGGGGGAGGGGAAAGGGGAAAGGGGCAGTGAGGAGGGAGATCAGTACCAGCAAAGATGGCTGCTGAGTCTCCTAGGCGGAGAAAGTGGCAGAGAGGAGCAGCAGGGGGAGATCAGCACCAGTAAAAGTGACAACCAGTAGGATGGTTGTCAGGGATGAGGTAACCTTAATTGTCTCTATTGGTTCAGGTGAGCTACCTGGGTCCAGCTCTTTAGATGATGCTGAGTGGGTGTGGAACCTTGAGCTGTAGGGGTGAGGGAAGTTCTCAGGTCTGATGGTTAGCCATGCAGGAGACAGAGTCTTGGTGTCCTGTCAGGCAGGTATTGGGGTTGGCAGGTGCTGGGGTGGGGGGACTATTAGTTTCAGTAGAGATTGGGGGAAGAGGGGTTTTGGTCCCATGGCCTATCAAAAGGGATGTCTATCAATTGGGGAATGACTGAACAAATTGTGGCATATGATGATGGTGTAATACTATTGTGTTTTAAGGAATGATGAACAGGATGATTTCAGAAAGCTACACGAACTAATGCAGAGTGAAATAAACAGAACCAGGAGATCATTATACACAGTAATTGAAATGTTGTGGAATGATCAAATGTGATTGACTTTGCTACTAACAGTAGTACAATGGTCCAGGACAATTCTGAGGGATTTATGACAAAGAATGCTTTCCACCTCCAGAGAAAGAACTGTTGGAGTCAGAATGCAGATGAAAACATATGATTTATCACTTGTTTATTTGGGTATATGTTTTGGGGCTTTGGTTTAATAAGATTATTCACTTACTAAAATAAATAATATGGAAATATGTTTTATATGATAATACATGAATAACCCAGAAAATTAAAAAAAAGAAAACTTTAAATGGAGTCACAACTGAAATGATTGGATAACAATAACAACAAAAAAACAAACAATACATAGAAATATAGAAAGGTCTATACAAAATATTTCAAAGTGAGAATAGAATCAGAACTGCACATAAAATGACTTACCACAACCATTCCCTTGGTTTCCATTTCCTTGTCTATAAATTAGTGGCATTGAACTAGATCACCTCTCTCCACTCTCCCCCAGTTTTAAGGATTTTATGATTAGAAATGTATCAATCAAACAATAAACATTAAATAGTTACTTTGTGCCAGGTACCATGCTAAGTACTGGCAATACAAAAGGAAAAAAAATTTTCAAAGTTTTGGTCTTTGAGGAGCTTATGTTCAACTGAGATAAATTGACATTTATATAACATTTTGCATGTGCTATTTCATGATCCTTACAACCACCCTATCCTTGTTGGTAGTATCCTTGGGTGATGAAAATGAATCATCTTTAGTCATATGGCTAATTGGTATCAATAAGCTGTATAAGAATCCAGATCTCCCTGACTCCACGTTCAGTATCCTATCCACTACTCCATGGGATCTTAAGCATTTTGAAAGCCGATAACAAAGGTGGGAAACACTTTTATCACCATTAATATGTTTTTGGATAAAAGTACAGTGCTAAATATATCGTGTTTCACTTCACCATTGCTTTGGAAAACCAACCTAAAATATAATTGAAATGATTGGATTCCTTCCTTCTTTCCTTCAGTTGTTTTTATAGTGTCACTGTATAGAGTACCCATAACCCTGATTCAAAGATTTCTCTAGTTTGTCACTAGACATGGATATTAGGTGACAAGTATAAGATGATAACTGAGGATTTTAATTTTATTTTAGGTCCCCATTTCTGTTGGCCACAGAATCCTTTCAGTAGTCTCAGAATTTAAGCATTATGAGATCAGATGGATTATTTATTCTATTCTGGGAAAAGGGGCAGCTAGATGACACAGTGGAGAATAGCAGGCCTGGAGTCAGAAAAACTCATCTTCCTGAGTTCAAATCTGTACTCAGATATTTACTAGCTGGGTGACTGAGCAAGTCACTCTACCTTGCTTGCCTCAATTTTCTCCTCTGTAAAATGAAGCGGCAGAAGAAAATGACAAACCACTCTAGTATCTTTGCCAGGAAAACCCCAGATAGGTTCACGAAGAGTTTAGATAGGACTGAAACAATTACGGTTCTGAGGAAGAGTGACCCAGCTAAGTTTTTCTAAGAATTCCAGAATGTTATGTATGGTGCAGAGTGAAAGAATATAGAATATAGATTCATAAGTTTGGTTTCAAGTCCTGGATCAACATGCCTAGTAATACCTGAATTTCCTCATGCAAGTCTCTTAGACTATGGTGGCCCTCAGTTTTCTCTTTTGTACAATAGACTAGATGATCTCTGAGTTTCTTGCTGGCTTTAACTCTGTAAGAGGAAATATGGTAAAATGGAAAGATCCCTGACTTTGGAGTGAAAATACTGCGGAGTTTTTGTATTGCCTCTTGTTGTATGGAGATGCAAAGCATGGAATCCCTGCAAAGGTACAGGGAGACCCTCACCCAAAGTTCTCCAGGGGGATTCTTTGCAGGGATTCCACACAACACTCTAATACTCTGGACTTGGGTTGGCTGTTTAACTTCTCTCTGTCTGTTTCCTCATCTCTGAAGTGAGTAGACTTAACTAGTTGATTTTTTTAGGATCCTCCAACTCCAAATCTAAATTATATTGTAGCCCTTACCAACAAAATATGATGGAAAATTTTTTTTCCATAAGTAGGAACTGAAGGATCATGGAAAGTAGGAGTTTCAAGGGATGGAGGGAGCTAGAAAAGAGAGGAACCTAGAATAAACCAGAGGTAAACCAACTGCAAGTGAAGGATGTGGCTACCCCAACATGAATATAATCATGAGCATTTGCATCTTTCTCTCATTCACTGATTCATTTAAAGAGTAATGTATCCTAGACAATTCTTGCTATTTCCTGTTCCTGCCTTGACACAATGAGACTTGGTTTATGCATCTACTCTCCACTTTGTCTCCCTCTTCTAGCTCATTGGTGGCTGGCAAACTGGCATCATTCTGCTTTAAAAGTGTTCTACTCTAGTTAAGCCTTGTTTATTTACTGTTTATAGGGTTTTGTTTCCATAAGAAGATATGCTGATTTTTATCGCATTCTTGATGACTTTTTATAATAAAGTCATGGACCATGATGAGAATGAGGGGAAAAAGACAAAAAGGAACTAATGACAATAATTTTTCTAGACTTAATTAAGAGCTAACTCTAATGACATAAATATGGGTTTCACTATGATACTAATACTTCAAGGATCTGTGATTTTTATTGGTGTGGGTATTACTAGTCTTCAAGATTTTCCTTGGTTGAAAGACTAATTGCCTAAGAGATAACTTAATGATGAGTTGAAATTGTTGAAGTGGTCCTAGAACAAAAGATACATAGTCTATCAATTTGTCACCGGGCCTACACTCAAAGCCTTTGGGAGAACATGCCAGAGCTTACATCATTTGTCTATTGGAGAATCATTTTTAATTTAGATATTTATATTACTTCCTTATTTATCTTGGATTCCTTTATCAGAGAAATGTGCTGATGAGATTGTTTCCGGTTAACTATTTCCTTTCTAACCATATTGATTTTGTTTCTGCAAAACCTTTTAATTTTATGTAATCAAAATAGCCAATTTTGTCTTTTAAAAATTTTTCCTTTATATTTATATGTCCTTTTTCATCAAGAATTTTTTCCTTACCTATAATTGTGGAAGTTATCTTTTTTCATTCATGCCATTACATTTTATATTGGTTTCATGTTTCCATTAGGAGCTTATTTTGGTAAGTGGTATGAGTTTTTCCAAACTTAATGTCTTCCAGAATTTTCCCTAATTTTTCCAGTAGGTTCTTGTTGAATTCAGAGTCATTGCCTGTCATTAGTCCTGAATGTTTGATCAGTTCACAACTTCACCAACAATGCATCAGTGTCCCAATTTTGCCACACTTTGCCACATTCCACCATTTATCACTTTCCTTTTATTGTCATATTGGTAAATCTGATAGATGTGAGATAGTACCTCAGCATTGTTTTAATTTGCATTTTTCTAATCAAGAGGGACGTAGAACATTTTTTCATATGATTATTAATAGTTTTTTTCTTTTAAATCTGAAAATTCCTTGTTCATATCCTTTGACCAAAAGGACCTTTGATCTTTTTGTCATTTGGGGAATGGCTAGTATTCTTATAGATTTGACTTAGTTCTCTATGGATTTGAAAAATTAGATGCATAATAAGAAAAATTTTTATAACTTTTTTCCTCAGGTTGTTTTTTCCTTCTAATCTTGGTTACATTAGTTTTATTTATACAAAAGCCTTTTAACTTAATAAAATCAAAATTATTCATTTTACATCTTATAATGCTTTCTATCTGTTGTTTGTTCATAAATTCTTCCCTTCTCCATAGATCCGCCAGATAAACTATTCTATGTTCCCCTAATTTAGATATAAAAGGGGATCCCCTTTTATATCTAAATCACATAATCATTTTGACTGTATCTTGGTATAAGGTATGAGATATTGGTTTATACCTAGTTTCTGCCATACAGTTTTCCAATTTCTTAAGTAGTTTTTTTTTTTAATCAAATAGTGAGTTCTCATCCCCCAAACTGGGATCTTTGAGTTTATTAATCACTAGATTGTCAAGGTCATTTACCTTAATCTTTTCCTTTGATCTACCATTCTATTTCTTAACCAGTACCAGATTATTTTGATGAATACTGCTTTATAATAGTTTGAGATCTGGTACTCCTAGGCCACTTTTTTTTCACTTTTTCCTCCACTAATTACCTTGATATTCCTCGCCTTTTGCTCTTCCAGATGAATTTGGTTAGTGTTTTTTCTACTTCTAGAAAATAATAATTTGATAGTTTGATTGGTATAGCATTGAATAAGTAAATTAATTTAGATAGAATTGTCATTTTTATTATATTAGCTTGGCCTCTCCTTGAGCAATTCATATTTTCCTATTGTTTATATCTGACTTTATTTGTGTGAAAGTGTTTTGTAGCTATGTTCACATAATTCCTGGGTTTCTTGGCAAGTAGATTCCCAGGTATTTTATATTGTCTAGAGTTATTTTAAATAGAATTTCTCTTTCTATCTCTTGCTACTGAACTTTATTGGTAATATATAGAAATGTCGATGATTTATGTGGATTTATTTTGAATACTGAAACTTTACTATAGTTATTTATTATTTCAACTATTTTTTTAGTTGATTCCCTTGGACTCTCTAAGTATACCATTATATCATCTACAAAGTGATAGTTTAGTTTTCTCATTGTCTACTTTAATTCCTTCAATTTCTTTTTCTTTTCTTATTGCTGAAGTTAGCATTTCTAATACAATAATAAATAATAATGGTGATACTGGACATCCTTGCTTCACTCATGATCTTATTGGGAAGGCTTCTAACTTATCCCCATTGCTGATGAGTTAGTATCAATTCAAAGACGGACAATCAGCAAGGACTAGGCAACTGGTGTTAAGTGACTTGCCTGGAGTCACACGGTTAGGAAGTGGCTGTGACTGAATTTGAATCCAGATCTTCTGGATTCCAGACCTGGTTCTCTATTCCCTGTACTACCTAATAACCTTAATATGTACTTTGTGAAAGGGGATTGTGTTACTATAACCTCACAATTCCTAATATGTCTTGGCAACTGGACTCTCAGATATTTTATACATTCTACAGTTTTAAGTGGAATTTCTTTAAAAATTTCTTTTTCCCCTAAGTTTTGCAGATAATAAACCTTGCGATTTTATTTATGAAGGATACTCCAAGATGAGGAAAACTTCTACCACAACAGGTCAGAACCTTCTCAGTTTGTAGCCTTTAAGAATTGCCTGGGGGCACTGAGAAGTTCATTGGTTTTCTCAGAGTTATATACACAAAATGTTTTAGAGACAGGAGGATTTGAAAGCAAAGTCCTCTTTGCTTTGACAATAGCTCCCTATCCACTTTGCCTTACTGCCTTAAACAGAAAAGCTGCTGATTTCTGAGGATTTATTTTATTTCATTCTACTTTACTGAAGTTATTCATTGTTTTAATCAGTTTTAGTTGAATCACTCGAGTTCTATAAAGAAACTATCACATAATGGACCAAAATCTATTATTTTGCATCTTCTTTGATTATGTTTTCCCCTATATTTCTATATCTTACTGTTAGAGTAGCATTTCTAGAATCATAGCAAATAATAGTGGTGACAACTGGCATCCTTACTTAATCCTTGATTTTATTAAAAAGAACTCTGACATTTTTCCGTTACACATAATGCTAACTCATATATATATATATGTATATGTATACATATATATATATACATATAGTCTACTATAGGAAGCAATAGATAACATTATTATATGTTCTATTACTATTTTGGGCTGTTTGCTTGGGGTGCATTTTGTAAAACTTGTAAAAAACAATGCTTTTTAAATTTTTTTTCCCCCTCAACACAAACAGATCTTATATTTTGGCAAATGTTTTTCCTTGTAATTTTCAAAACAGTTATATTATTTTAAAAATTATTATTGTTATCTATATGTTATATTATGTTTATAGTTTTCCTAATATAGAACCAATGCTGCATTTCTGGTATAAATCCGATCTGGTCAGTGTATAATCTTTGTAATATGTTGTAATTATTCATTAATATTTTATTCACATTTTTGCACTGGTGTTTATTAAGTACATTGGATTTTAGTTTTTATTTTCTGCTTTATCATTTGATGGGTCCCAGGGCTATAGTTCATTCATAGAAGGAACCAGAAAAGATTCCCTTCTTTCTTTATTTCTTCAAGGAATTTATGTCAAATTGGAATTTAATGTTGATGGAATTCATTTGTAAATGCTGCTGGACCTGGGTTTTTTCCCGTAAGGAGTTCATTTTTGGCTTATTCAATCTCTTTTTCTGAGATTAGGTTATTTAATTCTTTATTTCTCATTCTGTTGACATATATGTTTTATATTTTTGTAACTAAGCCCACATTTGATTTGTCAGCATTTGTGGGGAGACACATAATTAGGCAAAATAATTAATATACTTTCCTTTTATTTTCTCTTGGAGATAATGCAGTGCAATCGAAAGAATACTGGTTTTCAGGGGCAGCTAGGTGATTCAGTGAGCCAGACCTGGAGACAGGAGGTGCTGGGTTCAGATATGGCCTCAGATACTTCCAAGTTTGGACTGATCACTTAATTCCCATTGCCTAGCCCTTGCCATTCTTTTACCTTAGAACCAATATATAGTATTGATTATAAGATAGAAGGTAAGGGTTTTAAAGAGAAAAAAAGAAAGAAAGAAGAAAGGAAGGAAAGAGAATGTTGGTTTTTAAGTTAGAGGAACCTAAGAGTTCATATCTCACTTTTCTATTTTATTTCTTTGGATAGACTTGCAACTGTGGATTAAAATGTTCTATTCTGTAAATTATTTTTGCAGTGCAGGCCATGCATTCTGCTTTTATACTTCTTAATTTTCTTTCAGGCTCATTCAAGAGTATCCTAATATGGTTCTATGCTATTCTGCCTTGGGAATCTATAGTTTTTTCTGCCTTCTCAACTGTTCATTCATTTCTCTTTGCCTTACAATATTTATGCAGAGACGTTTGGACTCCTTTAGATGGTCTGTTGACCATCTTCCCTGATGATTTATCTGCTCATACTCAAGACCTTTAATTGAGTTTTATTCTTGAGGTTTATTGTAATTTCAACCTTTTTGTGTTGTTCATTTTCTCTCTTTTCTTTTAATGGTGTCTCTTCAGGGTAGGACTTTCAAGACTGTCTCAAACTCCTCTGACATTGGAGAAGCTATGTTTTATAGGACTTAGACGATGTCACAAGTAACTCCTGGGGGCTTAGGACTGGTCCTAGTTGGATGCCAGTCTCCTTTTCTTCAATCCTGGTGTAGACTCCTACATACACAAATATTCTGTCCTTCAGTTCTCTGGCTGAGCCCTATTATAATTCAATGATCTTCTACCAGAGGACACTTAAAACTTCTGTTTTCTTTTATCTTCACCTCCTCTTCAGGGAGGGAGATTTGGGTGGGCAGAGTTGAATTTTGCTGTTTCTTGTGGCAGAATGATGGGGCAAGGAGGAGCTAGGTGTCCCTGCAGAGATAGCAGCAGCAAGGAAATTGCAGAATGCATCCCAGAACACAGACTTATGCATCATATTTTCCATCCAGCATATTGTTGGAGTTAAGGGTGGTGGCGGTGGGAGTCCTGAATGAGCATGTTAGGGATTAGGCTTCTCTGTTATTAATTCAGCAAGTCATTGCCTCATTAAACTTCTTGGTATATTGATCTGTGGAGCCAGCTGCAATTACTTTATCTCTCATGTGAAATTTTTACATTAGAGTTTGGAGAGTTTGTGAGAATTGGAGAAAATATCTTAGTCTTCCGTATTGTTGGTCATGCGACTATAAGTCCCCACTAGATCTCAAAAGTCTCTGCTAGCTCTAAAACCTATGATCCTTGTGATTTCATCAGGGATTTTTTTCTTCTTCCTGGCATCAGCTTTAATATATGTGTCCCATTATCTTATCTTGGTCCAAATTACAGATGATGAGGTTGGGAGGTAGATGTTATAGGCCCCCTCTAGATCACTAACTGTCAAAGCCATAATTAGGTAAGGCAATCAGGGCTTTTCCCCAGAGTAAAATTTGGAGGGGGCTGACAGTATTTGTAATACTTCATCAGGTAGAAACACTTGGGCTCAGTAACTGGTTATCAGGAATAATTAGTTAAAATATGATGAGCTCTTTCAGGTCCAACTTTGCTTCGGGCTCATTAACAATAGCTGTAGTATCTTGGGCTCTCCACCTTCTCCCTATAGGACAATGTCCAAATTTCTCCTTGTTCTTATATCACTAAGTCTAAGGTTTCCTCCTTTGGTCTCCCCCTTCCTTGACCATCCTGCAACTGAATTTGTGTTCAGGTTGATTTGGGGATATATTTTGGGCTGTTTTCTTGGGATGCATTCTATAAAACTTGTCCCAGGTGACTATTTATGGCTATTTTTGGCTTAGTTTGGTGTATGACAAGAATTTTTAGCTTAAACCATAGAACTGCTCCTGTAATTCCTGAACATAAGATCGGGTACTGTTCAGATTAAGAATTATCCAATCTGTTCCCTATATTTACTAAATGATGGCTGCCAAACTCTTGGCAACCAAAGAAGAAATAATCCAAATGACCTCCATTAGTCCATTTCCCAAAGCAAGATGTTTTCCTTTCACATCCAGTAATGTCATTCAGGGTGATTACTGCAGTCAGAAACTGCCAGAATTTATAGATCCAAGGCCAAATGCCCAGCATGCACAGCAGCTCCCTGGGATAAAGCATTAGAGTGTCAGATGAAAGCTGAATTATTTTGTTTCTGTAGCCTCATAATTCATCATCTTTCCCATTGACAGTGGGTTTACAACATGACAGCAGTAACTTTAATAAATAACACTTTGAGCACAAGTAGCAGGTTAAAGTAGATAACGGTGCTTCCAAAGTGGGTTTCAATTGTATAAGAAATTAAATAGTGGCTCTACAGGCCTGAACAGCTCGCATAATTAATTTTCAGTTTGCTAGAGTCAAATCACTACTACTGAGCAATTATAGCCTCTGGCTGCCGTCTGCCTCTCTCAGGGTCCAGTGGAAGAGGACAAGATTCTCAACAGAATAGAACATTCTTGCTTATTTTCTAGCGTAACGACTTTAAAGAAGAATGTCAAATTGAGTTAAATATGGTATAGTACTTGGGTAACCCAAAGAAAATCCAATTAGAAAATCAGTGGGTCCTAATGAAATAATATCAACAGACTGAATTCAGTAGCAGCGAATCAATGGTGCTGTTCCAATTACAACCAAGGATCAACTGCTAAAAACAATGTCAGGAAAGTGAAGGATGGGCATTGGAATTGCTGTTAAATTTCTTCCTAGAAAGCTGATGCAATCATAGGCTGCATTAAAAGAGGCTGAGTGTTTAGTCTGATCTGACTTTAACTCTAGGTTGTGTAGCATTTTTTATCAATGACTTGATTTAAGGCAAAGATGGCCTGCTTATTCACTTTTCAGATGATGCAAATCTGGGAGGGTCAGCCACACCACACTGGATGACAGTCAGGCTTCCAAAAGCCCTAGATAGACTAGGCCACTGGGACAAATTGAATGAGGAGGAAATATAAAGTCTTTCCACCTGCCTTTAGAAAAAATTGACTTCAGCTATACCAGTTGGGAGAGATGTATCTAAACAACAATTTGTCTAAAAAAATATGGAGTTTTAATAAGATGTAGGTTTCATATGCATAAGCAAATTGATAGGAAAGCCAAGAAAGCAAATTCTTTCTTAGGTTTCAT
Source organism: Gracilinanus agilis (assembly GCF_016433145.1). Classification (NCBI taxonomy): domain Eukaryota; kingdom Metazoa; phylum Chordata; class Mammalia; order Didelphimorphia; family Didelphidae; genus Gracilinanus; species Gracilinanus agilis. The sequence goes on along the minus strand of NC_058130.1, from coordinate 251,563,854 downwards.
TGGAGAAATAGCATCTGGGATTAGAAAGATGATGGTCCTGCTACCTAGTCAGATAACAACTGGAGTATTGGTTTTGGTTCTGAGTATCATGTTTTAGGAAGGTAGTATCAAAAAGAAGAAATTCAGGATGGTGAAGGGATGTTATGATATGCCATATGAGGACAGAATCAGAATGGGTTAGTTTAAAGAAAAGAGGATTTAGGATGGAGAATATCATAGCTATCTTTATGTATTTTGAGAGATGTTCTTTGGAAAACATAAGAGGTTTGTTTTGTTTAGCCTCCAAAGGGAGAGTCAAGAAGAATATCAAGAAGGAATGCACTCATCTGGAAAGTAGTCAGTTACCTCTTTCCCTAATGAACTAAGTTCTGACTGACTATTTCAGTCTATTTTCTTGCAGATTATGCTTCCTTTTTTCAAAGTTCCTTGCCCAGAGACTGCAGTAGTCCATATCTCTCTCAGGGCTGAGAAGGAATACTTGGCTCTTTGAGTGACAAAGCTCATAACAATGGCAGGTTCTCAAAACCCAGTTATGTAATACCACTACTAGGTTTGTATCCCAAAGAGATCAAAGAAAAGGGAAAAGATCCTTATGTACAAAAATCTTTATAGCAGCTCTTTTCATGGTGGCGAACAATTAGAAACTGAGGAGTTTCCCATCAATTGGAGAATGACCAAATAAGTTGTGGCATATGATCATGATATAATACTCTTGTACTATAAGAAATGAAGAACAGTAGGAATTCAGAAAAACTTGGAGAGACTTAGATGAACTGATACAAAGTGAATAGACCCAAGAGAATGTACATAGTAAGAGCAATATTGTGTGATGATCAACTATGAGTAACAGCTATTCCATTCAAAACAATGATCCAAGATAATTCTGAAGAACTTATAATGAAAAATATTATCTGCCCTTAGAGTTTGATGCTGATGGAGTTTGAATGCTGATTGAAGTATATAATTTTTAACCTTATTTTTCTTTATTTTGGGGGGGGGATCTCTTTTCTTTTGCAACATGGCTATTATGGAAGCATGTTTTGTATGACTTCACATGTATTATCGATATGAAATTATTTGGCTTCTGAAGGAGGCAGAGGAGAGGGAAGAAGAGAATTTTGAACTCAAAAATTTTAAAAACATGTTAAATTTTTTTAGATGTAATTGAAAAATATTTGGTGAAATAATTAAAAATATATTGGGGAAAATAGAAAAGATACCCAATATAGAATATGATAAAAAGCCTATTACAATATGATTTATAGCTAGAAGGGACTTTACAAGACATTTAGTCTAACTATTTTGCAGTCAAGGAAACTAAGTTCCAGATGAGTAATGTGAATTGCTCGGGGTCACACTGATAATAAATATCGAAGAACATCTAACTCAAAATCCTAATCTCTTTTCAATGTACCATGGAATAGTACATTGGAAAGAAAACCTATTTGTAAGAACAATACCTTGCACATAGTAGGAATTCAACAAATATTGATTGAATGCATGAGTATTCAGGAAACTATAGATTTAATTCAATTGGACTGACAAATGAATGCAGGGTATTTCTAATATAGATTGGGATGGGGGTAAAGAGGAAGTTGTGGGAGAAGGGAGAGAAAATACCCCACAAGAAAGACAAAAAACAATAAAATCTGGAAATGATCAGCGGCATAGAAAAAACAAAAATAAGACAACACTGGAAATCAGAGCGGGGAACTGGATTTTGACCACAGCATCTGGGAAAAGCTTGATGGTCCTCAAATAGGACTTTGAAGGATGAGTTGTATTTGTTTAGAAAGATAACAAGGAGAAACTATGTGGGACATATCAAGACTGAGTCACTAATAGAATAGTAGAGTCACTGATAGAAATGGAGAAGTGGATGGGGAAGTCTTTTTTTGGGGAGAAGATAATTAATTTGCTTTTCAACATGCTACATTTGAAGTAGAGGTGGCCATCCAAGGGGATGGTTTTCAACATGGAACTTGTGTAAGAGGGGAGGTTTGATGACCAAGATTTAAAAAGCAAGAGGAAAAACAAATTTTACATTAGTAAAGCCCATCAAAGCTTCAATTGTATTAGAAAGTATTTATTGCCTCAACAAAGGGGCCAAGAGGGTACATATTCTCAACTGTTTTGTGGAACTTGGTTTGATCATTATAATTACATAAGTATTCAGTTTCTCTTATTGTCATTCAGGGGAAGCTAGATGGTTCAGGGGATAAAGTCAGAGGCCTGGAGTCAAAAAGACCTGAGTTCAAATTTGATCTCAGACACTTAGTAGCTGTTTTTGGTCACTTCATTCTGTTTGCCTCAATTTTCTCAATCTGTGAAATGAGCTGGAGAAGGAAATGGCAAGCCACTCCAGTATCTTTGCTAAGAAAACCTCAAATAGGATCACAGAGAGTCAAATACAACTGAACAACAATAATTTTTTTCTTCTCATTTACATTAATGTAGCCATAATATGCATACATAACCCCCCATATACATATATATATACACACATACATATGTGTATATAATTTATATGAACTGATGGAAAGTGAAGTAAGCAAAACCAGGAAAAAATATACACATATATTTATAGAATATATAATAAACATGATAAATCTCCCTTCTCTCTACACATACTCACAGACCCTTGTATGTGTGTGTGTGTGTGTGTGTGTGTATGTGTGTGTGTGTGTGTGTGTATATACATATATATATATTTTTTTTTCCTGGTTTTGTTTACTTAATTTTCAATCAGGCCATATAAGTCTTGTTAATTTTGGTGAATTCTTCATCTTAGTTGTTTCTTATAACATATCAATATTCCATTACATTCATGTATCATAAGTTGTTTAGCGATTTTCCAATAAATGGACTTCTATTTTTGTTTCTTGGGTTTTTTGCTACCACCAAAGTGCTGCTACGAACATTTTTTAGGTCCTTTTATTCTTTATTTAACCTTTCTTGGTATGTGTGTGCATCTGTGGATGTGTGTGTGTGTGTGTGTGTGTGTGTGTGTGTGTGTGTGTGTATGTCTAGCAATGGGATAATTCCAAATTGCTTTCCTAAATGATTGGACTAATTCATAGGTCCAACAAAAATCAATTTGTGTGACTGTCTTTCTGTAGCTCCTTCAACATTATTTCCACTTCTTATCTTATTTACCTATATGTTGGATGAGAGGTAAAAACTGAGAATTGGTTCAGTTTCTTTGTCCTTGTGTTCTTCTGTTATTGAGTCTTTTCTGAAATTGAGTAAAACAATTTTATAAATTAATCCACATTTAGATGATAGCAACCTAATGTTCAACCCTCTTCAACTGTATTTGCAATTTAAAAAAGGATAATAGGTAGAAAGCAATGCTTAATCCTAAGGAATGAATTTTCAATCACCATGAAATTTGTTGTGTACTGACGTAATTGAAGTGCTGTCATGTGTAAGAAGGATTAGAATTGTTCTGCTTGGCCTGAGAGGGCAGAATAGAAGAAGTAATGAGTGGAAATTCTAGAGATGAAGATTTAAGTTCCATGGAAGAAAAACTTTTGAGCTAGTAGAGTTGTCCTAGAATAGATCAGGTTGCCTTTGGAAGAAGTGGGTTTCCCCTCACTAGAGGACTTCAGGCTGAGGCTGCGACCATTTGTTAGGGATGTTGTAGAGTTGTATATTAATTTGTGATTCCCTCTGCATTTTATATTCTGTGGGTGGAGAGAAATGCTGGTTGGATCATTAGTGACTTAGAGAGCATTGGATGAATCAGTTGAGGCAAGATCTTTATGGAGGCATCATTATATATGGAACATATATAATACCTCTATAGATGTGGAACTGGCAGGTCCAGGGAATGAAACTAATCACAGTGTCCAATCAGAGAGATGCAGAAAGCATGAAATAGAACTGGATCCCAGGAATCCAGTCATGGAGGAGGTAGCCATAGTTAGAGCCATAGTAGCCAGTTCAGGGTGAACAACTTCAAGAATAACTAGGTCCAAGTCAAGACGTAGAGAGGCCATCACGGTGAGGTTCATTATATGTAGCCTTTAGTAATGCCTATGACCTAATTTGCATGTTCATTAAACTGTAGATCATTAAAAAAATAAAGCAACTTTACTTTTCTGCCTTAGAATCAATACTTAGTATCATTTCCAAGGCAGAAGAGTGGTGAGGGCTAGGCAATTGGGTATAAGGACTTGCCCAAGGTCACAGCTAAGAAGTGTCTGAATTCTCATTTGAACCCAGGACCTCCGTTCTCCAGGTCTGGTGCTTTATCTACTTAGTCTCCTAGCTGCCCCAATATAGGCTATTCTTATACATAAGCAAGTATATTGCTAAAATTAGTTCAAAATGACTTGGAAAAGCCAATTTAAAAATTTTAGTGTGAATATTTGCAACTTGGAAACAAGGACTTGATTTGTTGTTTTGTTGATGGTCTAAACTTAAGAAATGATGAAAAAATGTTACTATAGATTACATTTGGAAGCATATTTTGCATATTTTTTCATGGAGAGTCAGTTATTAAGCATATCCTTGTATGTAGTTAGCATCAGAATTTTCTCATTTGTGCCTACAACAGGGCTGAAATAATTTTAAACATTACTGAAGCTGGTTTTGAGAGATATTGATGGGTGCAATAAACTTCCCTGGCCCTTCTATTCATTATAATATAGGTGACCAGGTATTATAACTATTTAAAATATTTTATTTAACCGAGGGCTGTTTCTTGTTCTCCTGAAGGGATTTTAGCACATCAATAGATGATTTGTTGTGACTGATAAAGAACTGTTCATTGTTAAGCTATTGGTGAATTAATCAATAAGCATTTATTAAGAACTCATGACAAAAAATGATATCCACCTTCAGAGAAAGAACTGATAGAGTCTGCAGATTGGAGCATGCTATTTTTCACTTTATTTTCTTTGTGGTTTTTATTTTAAATGAATCTTCTACAATATAATCAATATGGAAATATGTTTTGCATGATTGCATATATAATCTAAATAAATTTCTTACTGTTTCAAGAAGGGGAGAGGGGAGAGAGAGAAAGAGAGAGAGAGAATTTGGAAATTAGAATCTTAGAAAATGAAAATTGTTACTATTTGTAATTGGAAAAACATGAAATATTTTCAAAAGAAGCATGTACTAAGTGCCTACTAAGTTGCCACTAGAAAAGCGTAGCTGCTCTCTGAGTAGCACTATTTTACTGGTGCTAAAGAAATGGCTCAAATGATTCCATACTGAATAAATCATCCAGTTGTTTTCAGCCTCCATTTCTTCATTTGTAGAATATGGATATTACCTGGCCTCTAGGTCTAGCAATGAGACATTCAATCTATAAGGGTGACTGACAAAAATGACCCCCAGAGAGAAAGATGCTAGATAAAATTATTCTCTTCATACCCCAAATGTCCATAGGCAGTTTTATGAATTGCTATAGCTAAAAAAATTACTTACCCAGTGGTCAAGCCTCTGGGTTAGGCTCTGGGAAGACAAAGAAGAGTAAAGTACAGTCTCTGTTCTCAAGGAATTTAAGGACTGATGGACATTAGATTATTCTTAGAATTTAGCACTAACACAGGAGAGACTGAGCCTCTCTTGGTGTAGATGCAGAGATAGTATAAAGCATAGAATTCCAAATTCTGCAGGTTTGGGGGTACTATTTGTGTATTTGGAGACTTTGGACTTACACTAAGCTATTTGTGCTGACAATTTAATCCTTGGTGACCTGGGAGAGACTGCTGAATCTCTTTGCACCTCAGTTTGCTCATCAATAAAATAATGAGTTGGACTAGGAAAAGGAGTCTGTGAACTTGTTTGTTTTTAATATTTTGATAACTGTATTTTGATATAGGGGTAGCTAGTCAGTGCAGGTAGATAGAGTGCCAGACCCGAAGTCAGGAAGACCTGAGTTCAAATCCAGTTTCAGATACTTGTTAGCTGTTTGACCTTGGGCAAGTCACTTAATTTTGCCTTAGTTGTCTCATCCAAAAACTGAACTAGAGAACTAGAGAAGGAAATGGCAAACCAATCTAGTGTCATTACCAAGAAAACCACAAATGGTGTCACGAAGAGTGGGCCACGACTTAAATGGCTAAGAAACAAAAATGTTTTGATATGTTGGTTCTTTGTAATCTTATGTATAAATATTATGCTGCTGCCTGCCCTTTGATCCAGCCATACCACTGCTGGATTTATTCCCCAAAGAGGTAATAAGGAAAAAAGACTTGTGCAAAAATATTTATAGCCTGTTTGTGGTGGCAAAAAATTGGAAAATGAAGGGATGTCCTTAGATTGGAGAATGGCTGAACAAATTGTGGTATCTGTTGGTGATGGAATCCTATTGTGCTGAAAGGAATAATGAACTGGAAGAATTCCATGTGAACTGGAATGACCTCCAGGAAGTTATGGAGACTGAAAGGAGCAGAACCAGGAGAACATTGTACACAGAGACTGATACACTGTGGCACAATTGAATGTAATGGACTTCTCTACTAGCAGCAATGCAATGTTCCAAAACATTTCTGAGGGACTTATGAGAAAGGACGCTATCCACATCCAGAGCAGAAACAGAAGAAACAGAAGAAAACAGAACAAAGAAAAACAACTGCTTGTTTGATGGGGATATGACTTGGGATGTAGACTCTAAATGATCACCCTAGTGCAAATATCAATAATAATAGGTCTTGATCAATGACACATGTAAAACCCAGTGGAATTGTGCATTGGCTATGGGAGGGGATGGGAGGAGTGGAGGGAAAGAATATGAATCATGTAACCATGGAAAAATTTTCTTAATTAATCAAAAAATGAAAAAATATTATTCTGATGTATATAACCTATATCAAATTGCTTGCCATCTCAGGGAAAACAGTGAAGAGTAAGAGGAGAGAATTTGGAACTTAGAGTTTGAGGAATGAATGTTGGAAATTGCTTTTTCATGTAATTGGGGAAAATATAAAAAAATTTATATTGAGAAGGGCATTATGGGCTTCACTGGTCTCTCAAAAGGGTCTCTGACATAAAAAACGGTTAAGAACTCTTGAACTAAATGGTCTCTATAATCCCCTACTAAGTTCTAAGTCTACAAGTCCATGAAGCAAGTTTGTGATTAAACGAATAAGATTCTTTATTCAAGAATTCTGTTAAGTGAATTTTTTCCAATTACCTCTAGATGCCTTTTCCCTGTCTACCCTGTTCTGACTCCACGGACACTGCTCTGACATTGCTACTAGAAAAGCGTTGCTGATCTCTGAGGAGCACTATCCCACTTGGGCTGCAGAAATGTTTCAAATGATTCCATCTTGAATCCATCCAGTTGTTTTCAGCCTCCATTTCTTCATCTGTAGAATATGGCTATTACCTGGCCTTATCTAACAATTCAATCTATAAGGGTGACTGACAAAAATTACCCCTAGAGAGAAGGATAGATATAATTATTCCCTTTACCTCAATTGTCCATAGGCAGTTTTATGAATTGCTATGGCCAAAAAAATATCATCCACCCAGTGGTCAAGCCTCTGGCGAGGAGGCTCTTGAAACTCATAGAGGCTAATTCTGAGAAGATGGGCATACAATCCATCACCAAGACCCTGCTTAAAGACTTTATATCTTGATAGCATTTGCAAGGGCTTGAGTAACCTTTGAGGATACAGGTTTATTTCCCTCCCACGATTGGGGACAAGAGTAGATCTTTACAAAAAACAAAACAAAACAAAACAAAAAAAGAAAAGAAAACTGAATGTTGTATAATTATGACTGTGTTTGGCCCTAGAAAAAAATTTGGAATCTTGTATACTCTGTCGGACATAGTTAATGCCATAGCATCTCCACTGAAATATCCTGCTCATCTTTGCCACAAGGAATGATTTGCCGAATGGAAGATTTATGGTTATTAGTAGCCAATCAGTCAATAAACATTCATTAAATATCTACTGCATGTGCCAGGCACTATGCTAAGTCCTGGGAATACAAATATGAAAATTAAAGACTAAGGACAACTAGGTGGCACAGTGGATAGAGAGCTTGGGTTCAATTCTGGCCTCAAACAATTCCCAGATATATGTCCCTGGGCAAGTCACTTAACCCCATTTGCCTAGCCCTCGCCCTTCTGTCTTAGAGTTGTTGCTAAGACAAAAAATAAGGGTTTAAAAAAAGAAAGAAAATGAAACACAAGTTCTCAAGGAGCTTCCAATCTAATGGGGAAGACAAAAACTCAAAAGGAATCTGGAAAAGGGAAGGAAGAAAGTGAAGCTAGCTATATGGTCCACAAAGGACTACAGACTGGTTAGGAAATGAAGAGGCTTTAGGAGGAGTTGTTTATTCTGTTCTCCGGCCCTCCAATCAGAGGAAATGAGAAGGTTTTGAGGGTACCAAGAAAGGGTAAGCACCAAGGCTGATGCAATCTTGAGTTTCCTAACAATGAGGTCCTTGGAGTCATGGTCAAAGTCCAGTTGAAAGGAGTGAAAGCTGGTTGGGAAATGAAAAGAAGAAGGCTCATAATAATGAAGACAGTATGATTAGTATTCATCAGGAGAGGCTCAGCATGTAATGGAGGCTGAACTTACCTTAGAGCCAGGAAGGTACTGGTTCAAATCCTGCTTCCATCACATGCTGATTGTGAGACATTAAGGTGAAATGCCTCAAGATTCTAAATAGCAGAGAAGATGCTGAGCTGAAGCCCCAACCAGATATAGATAAAATCATAAGACTGATTAAAAAATAGTAATAGATAAGTTTAGCAAACTGGAAGTCAGGAGGACTTGGGTTCTAATCTTTTCAGAATTTATTAGCATATGTGATACTGGGCAAGTTAAAACCTCAGTTTCCTCATCTGTAAATAATAGCCCTTACCTCACAGGGTGGTTTTGTGGATAAGTGAATTAATATGTGTAAAGTGCTTTGCTGACTTTTCATGATATATAAATGTTATTATTATTATTATTCAAAGGGCTTAATATATGCAAAGTGCTTTGCCAACTTTATAATATTAACTAAATGCTATAATTATTATTCAAGTGATTTGACATATGCAAACCATTTTGCCATCCTATAAATGTTATTATTCAAATGGCTTAATGTTTGCAAAGTACTTTGCTACCTTAAAGCATATAAACATCAGCTATTTTTATTTTATATTTCTTTACAGGTTGAAAATAAAAAGGAATCATTGGGAAAAAATAATCCAGGAAGAAAAAAGATATCCTTACAGCACCCTTTTATGGATTTCACTAGGGTGATTCAGCTAGAAGTAGAAAGCAGTGTTTGGAAATGAAGCATTATTAAAAAGAGGGCAATCATGCTTGGAAGAAAGTGAAAGTACAGGATCAAAATGTCTGGCACACATGGTGAGAGCCACAGCAGGCGGTAGTTAAATGAAGTAAAAAGAAAACTTTCCTCTAAGGCTTCCTAAGTAAAGCTAGACCATTATCATTTCTATTGTGGAGAAGAAAAAAAAAATCATTTACTACCTAAGTCAGATTCTGTCACAAGGAATGGAACTTTTTTAAACTAGGACCTAGAGACTTTTTTAATTGTTTAATTGATATATAATATATACAAAATATTTCATATATAAGTAAAAACTACATATAAAATTTCATGTTAATGCTATATTTATATTTTTAAGAATGATTTTTAATTATTTTTCTTTTAAAAGATATTTAATATTTCATTTTCTCAATTGCACGTAAAAAGTTTTTGATATTTATTTTAAAAATTTTGAGTTCCAAATTCTCTCTCCTTCCTCCCCTTCTCCTCTTGTTGAAGAAGTAACCAATTTGATATAGGTTATATGTGTGCAGTCATGCAAAACATATTTCCATATTATCCAGGTTGTGAAAGAAAACACAGACCAAAAAGAAAAAAAGAAAAAGACAGTTAAAAAAAATGGTTTGATCTATAACCAGACTCTATCAGTTCTTTCTTTAGAGGTGAAAATAATTTTTTAATTATGCTTTTCAAAATTATCTTGCATCATTGCATTGCTGAAAATAGCTAAGTCTTTCACATTTGATCATCCAATTATGCCAATATTGTGTATAATGTCCTCCTGGTTCTGCCTTTACTTTGCCTCAGTTAATGTAAATCTTTCCAGGTTTTTCTGAAAGCATCCTGCTCATCATTTCTTATAGCATAATAGTATTGCACAACACATCCATATACCACAATTTGTTCAGCCATTCCCCAACTGATGGACATCCCCTCAATTTCCAATTCTTTGCTATCACAAAAAGAGCTGCTATAGATAGTTTTGTACATATATGTCTTGTGTTGTTTTCCTTTTTATTTTAAAATCTTTTGTGGGATATAGACATAGTAGTGGTATTGCTGGCTCAAAGGATATGCACAATTTTATAGCTTTTTAGACATAGTTTCAAATTGTTCTCCAGAATGTTTAGATCAGTTCACAACTCGACTAACAGTGCTATATTTGGGATTTTTGTAATATGAGGGGTAGGTTGTATTTCAATATGGAAGAAAGTCTTGCTTTTTACCACAAAGCATTTCTGGAAACCTCACTGTGAAGTGGACTTTGGCTTCCCTCTCTCTTCTTTCCTTTCCCTGTCCTCCAATTAGAACAGTGTCATCACTGAGGCTACAGTGCCCAGACAAGGATGAAACAGCAAATAAATTATAAATATGATAAAAGAGCATAAAGTCAAAAGTATAGCACAAACCCCCCAAAATTACTTAAAATATTATTTCTAGACATGGAACATTTTTGCTTGGAGGGAGATTTAAAATCATATAACCCAAGTCCCTCAGTTTAGAAGTAAGGCCTGGAGAAAGGAAAGATTTACCCAAAGTCACATAAAGATTGTGGCAAAACTGTGCCAGCACTCCAGTCTCCTGATGCCCAGCTAATATGCTTTTCCTACTAAACTATACCACTGGAAATATTTTAAGCAGTATGATGTAGTAGATGTGGAGTGTGCAGGGAGGACCATTACCTCTGGCATGAAGGCTTGCTTAGTCCTTTTCAGGGCTGCTTACCCATCTTTGATGTCCACCTTTTACCCAGCTCTCACCTGTGGCTCCAAGGAGGTGCAGCCTATGCAGTGGCCGTACTCTGATAAAACCATCTTGGCAGACTGACTAAACCAGGTTAAAGGTAATCAACAGGTCTCAAATCTGGCAATAAATTGGGGAGCTTTCTACTCTGAACATGTGAAGAATTCCCAGTGTGGATTGGGTCATTAAGAACAATTTATTCCAACAGTCATAAAGAGACAGCTGAAGCAGGAGCTAGTGTCTAGAACGTGGTCAGATATTGAAGACACCAAAGTCATCTGCTGTGTCTTAAGTCATCACCAGTCATCTTGCTTTTTTGTCTTTTGACTCTGGAAGAGAGAAGCTTGAGAAATTTGTGCAGCTCTGCCTAACTTTAAGTCAATTCACATGCAAGTCAAGACACCATCCCATGATGTTATTGATCCTCTTTGAAAGGAAGAAGAACAAGAGCAATAGCTGATAGAGCTCTGGATTTGGAGTCAGGAAACCTGGAATCAAATGCTGCTGACATTAGTTATATCACCATGAGCAAGTCACTTAATGTTTCTGACCCTCAGTTTCCATATCTAAAAATGACAAAAAAATGATGCTGGAGATAAATAATAAAAAGTAAGAGATTTCTTTTTGTCTTTCATGAATTCAGGTTGCCTAATTCAAATGAACCACATCCTCTCATACTAAAAAGAACAGATAGATATGATTGCTGAGCCACCATCATAATATTTGAAAGCTCATGGAAAATGGGAGTACCACCAGAAGTTTGGAGAAAGGCCAATGACTCAATCTAAAATAGGAGTAATATTCTCTAGAGAACAATATAGATAACAGACCTTAAAGCATTACAAACAAGTCAGCTCTTGTTAATTAAGGCTCTGTGATTTATTTTTATTTGCGCGAATAACTTCTCCACAGATGCAGATTGAAATCCATCTGTATCTTACTGGATAAAATTTGAGAGATGCTCTGGCTAAAAAAGGGCAGGTACCTACCCTGTGGATATATTGTTGGGCTTTAAGCCAGGAAGATGAGTCTTCCTGAGTTCAAATCTGGCCTCAGATACTCACAAGCTGTATGACCCATGGCAAGTCACTTTGCCCTGTTTGCCTCAGTTTCCTTATCTGTAAAAAGAGATGGAGATAGAAATGGAAAACCATTCTAGTATCTTTGCTAAGAAAACCCCAAATGGTGTCACAAAGAGTTGGACATGAATGAAATGACTGAACAGAAATGGCTAAAAAAGCTCATCGCCTTCTGGCCAACCTATTGATGCATCTTTCTACTGGCCATTGCATGATAAATGTATGATTGTTGGGGTGGTGAAAACCTTATGGGTAAATGACTATTCCTTCCTATAGTTTGTGATAGAAAAGGAGAGGAAACCTAAGCATCGTCTCATATGTCCCCTTTATTTTGAGAAAGAAAATTGCAAAGGATTCAGAGGAAAAATGGTTCCCATTCCATGAATTAAAATATTATAAGGTAAGTCAGTCCAAGAGATTCTCAAGAATGAAATTTGGAAGACAAAAGAGAAAAGAATTCCATTGATGAGAGGGAAAACAGATTTGTCTGAAGACAAACATAGACACATAGGAAACATACAATTTTTTTTAAAAAAGAAAATGAAAGCAAGGCCAATTATCAGAGGCTGAATATAAAAGTATGGCCAATCCTATCAAAGTCATGTCAAGAAATGCGAAAGCTTAAAATAAGCTGAGGCTGGATAGAAAGGTGAAGATAAGAAAAAAAATGTTGGAGTAGGGACAAAGGTATATTGGAAGAAAAGAGAGAATCAAAGAAAGGAGAGGATTTTTGCTTTAGCTGAATGAGACAATGATAAATGACAAGAAAGTGAAGGCAGAGGTACCCAATTTTTATTTCACTAAAGTTTTCTTCTGCCAAGGAAAAGAGCCTCTGCAGTGGATAGGATGAAACAAAAATGACTTATAAAGATGATATTGAAGGTAAGTACTAAAATTTTAGTAAGAGATCCTTGAGAATTCAAGTCAACTATTTCAAATGAACTACAGCCTTTGATACTAAAGAAAATGAATGGATATGATTGCTGAGCCACCATTGATAATATCTGAAAAATCATGGAAAATGGGAATAATACCACAAACTTGGACAAAGGTCAATGTTGTCCTCATGTTAAAAAAACACAAAAACCAAAGATGGGAGATGAAGAAGAAGGGGAGCTACAAACTATGGCCCAGTGAGATGGACTTTGATGCCTTGGAAACATCTAGAAAGAGTCATTAAAGAAATGTTGAACCTCTGGAAAGTGAAGCTGTGATTACAGAGTCATTAATGTCAGGTCAAGCCAGACTAACCTCATTTCTTTTCTTGAGAGGATTATTAATCTAGTCAATGAGAAGAATGCTGTGGAAATTATGAACTTAGACTTTTTAGTGAAACTTTTGATAAAACTTCTTATGTTATTCTTTTGGAAAATAATAACAAAATAATAAATGACATTTATATATTGTGTACTATATACCAGGTACTGTGATAAGCATTTGCAATTATTATTTCACTGAATCCTCACAAAAACCCTGGGAGGTAGGCACTCTTATTATCCCCATTTTATAGATGAGGAAACTGAACCTAAGAAAGTTTAAATGACTTTCTCAGGGTCATATAGCTAGAATTTGAGGGTAGATTTGAATTCAGGTCTTCCCGATCCAGGGCCAGTCTTCTATCTACTGTGTCACCTAGCTCTTGGGGGTCAAATGATAACCCAGTATGTCCCAAAAGTCTTTGTGTGATTTTGAGCTTTTAAACCTAAAACTATATTTAAAAAAAAGCAAAATAGGCATTTAAGCTATGGAAACTGAAAACTGCACATACTTTTGGGACAGTGTGTATAATTAGATGTATTCAAAGCTTTGGGGAGTGGTTGGATTGTGGTGGGACATCTCCAGTGGAGGACCCTAGTCATATATGCTTGGTTTTCTGTCACTTAATATTTTTATCAGTCACTTGGATTCATATAACTAGTATCCTTATGGTATTTGCAGATGACAGAAAGCTGGGAGAGATGGCTAACACATTAAATGGTAGTTAGAATCCAGTGAAATATGGACAGGTCACACCATTGAACTGAATATAATAAGATGAAATTGCATAGGGATAAATGCCAAATATTATGCTTGGAAATCAAAAATCTACTTTATAAGATGGCAAAATAATGGTTAGACAGTAGTTTCAGGGGGAAAATGATCTAAAGTTTCTAGTGGACTCATTGATTTAGCAGTATGATATGGCAATCAAACAAGCTATTATGATTCTAATCTGCTTTTATTGTTGTTATTCAGTTATTTCTGTCATGTTTGACTCTTCATAACCCCATGTCGGTTTTTCTTGGCAAAGATAATGGAGTGGTTTGCCATTTCTTTCTCCAGCTCATTTTTACAAATGAGGAAACTGAGACAAGAATGGTTAAGTAATTTACCTAGGGTCATTTAGCTAGTAAATGTTGTTAGGAAGGAAATGACAAGAGAGAGAAATGATTTTGCAGAGGCTGATCTGGCTGTGTGCTAGGAACCTGATGACCAGAGATTCTAGATTCTGGAGAGAGGTTTTGAAGGGACACCAACCAACCTTTGGACTTTCTGGGAAGTACTTTTCCTCACTAGAAGATCTAGTGAGTCCAAAGCTTTCCCTTCAGCCTCACTATAGATTTTACTATCAGCAGGATCAGCAGAGCTTGGTTACCTCCTCTCCTCTCAGCTCCAAGGACCAGGAAGCAAAAGCCCCTTCAGTTGGTTGGTGTCCCTTCAAAACCTCTCTCCAGAATCTAGAATCTCTGGTCATCAGGTTCCTAGCACGCAGCCAGATCAGCCTCTGCAAAATCATTTCTCTCTCTTGTCATTTCCTTCCTAACAATGTCTGAGGCTGAATTTGAACTTAGATCTTCTTGACTCTCTTCTCTTCATCTGAATAATGAAACTGGGCTGGAATAATATTGATAAGAGAGATTTTCTTCACTTGTTTTAGGTGGTCAAAGGTGAAAAAAAAAAGTAGTCAGTTTCCATTGATTTTAGAGCCAATATTTGGGTTTGGGGAGTCTAAGAATAAGGATCTTTCCTATCTGTTTCCTTTCAGAATAGTGTCTCCCAAATTTCTTTTTCACCTGATCCCTGGGTGCCTTAATTGCTTTATCATGAGGCAAGGCTATTCTTCCTACAACACCCAATAAGTTTTAAAATTTCAGCCTCACTGAAAAAGAGAACTCATTGACTTACATTCATACAGAGAAAAAAATAACTTATCTGATTGAAGGGAAAAGATCACTAAAAGAACTGATTGTGTGGCTCATTGAGGGGGAAGAGTGGAGAAAAAAAGAAAAAGGAAGATTTAGAAAGAAATTGCTTAGTTCACAATTTTACCTAGGGCTGGACCTGGATAACTTAGTAGAATGTTAATGATATTTCTGGCAAGGCTTGAACCTTTTTAAGCCTTTTTAAGAGGGTCCAAGTCACTAAAGACAGTATATTTTTTTTCCAGCTTGGCAAAAGAGAAACTGATTGTTAGGTCAGGGCTGGAGGGTAGAGTTTTTATAGTGGATATTTTAAAGATCTCTTGAGAGGGAGAAAAAAGAACATATAGAAAAGGAAGGAGGTGGCATGCATGCATGGAGCAGAAGCAATATTAGTTAGCCCAATAGCAAAATTAGCAATTCTTTCTCCTCAAATCTAGGTGAAAGCTAAAGGCACAAGGTAAAAGGAATAGGATGAGGGCATAAGTTCAGGTGGCTGGTGTGCTAAGGAAAAAAAAATTCAGGTACGAAGGAACTGGTGATCCTTATCCTTACCCTGTCCAAATTGTTGTGAGGAAGATTATTATTTAGTTGTTATGTAGGAGACTTAGCAGGAAGGGCTAGAGAATTCCACATGGAATGGGGAAGCAGGAAGTGGCTGGCACTCTCTGAGAAGGACTCCATGGTGGTTGGGACAAGCAGTAACTGATTCCCTGGGAGACCTCAGAGCTAGTGGAGTTGCACCCTGATTCCCTGGGATCCTGGAGTGTGGTGAAGGTTGGAAGCAGAGGGCATCTATCCTGCACAACAGCACTGAGTAGGGAGTGATCTGCGATCTGGTGGACAGCTTGCAGGCTTCTCTCCCTACTGGGCTGCTTTGGACCATAAGTTCTGGAGGAGGTGGTTCCTGGCATCCTGAAAACATCTCTGGACTCTACTGTGAGGATTCCCACTCCAGTCCTGTTATGCTCTGGGCCCTGCCTGGCTTAGGTCTTAGATTAGTGTAGATAAGTCCCTCCCTTGACCCTGTGGTTTGCCCTTAGCTTGTTAGTGTAGAATCCCTTATTCCCATCCTTTATTATTCTTTCCCTCAATTAAACTGTTATAAACCTTGCCTTTACTTGCTGGCTTCCTAGGCCTAGTCTTGATACTGCAGAGTGGCAGTTGGGTCCAACTGCCACCTCAATAGTAGTCACCTCCTTGGCAGTAAAACCTGGTCTCCCTACCTTGTTTGGTCCTGTTCATCTGTCATTCCTGTCTCTCTCACCCCAGTGTGAACCCACAAATAATAATAGTTAACATCCCTGGTAACCCTCCATTACAAGTCCCACCTTGATTACTTCTCATGAAAGCAACTGGCCCCCATTTCTAAGTGTGTCACAGAATGTACCTAAGTCGTCTGATGTTATTTCTTTTTTCTTTTATTTTAAAAAATCCTTCCCTTGTGTTTTTAGTGTCAGTTCTATGGCAGAAGAGCAGTAAGGGCTAGGCAATCAGAGTTAAGTGACTTGTCCAGAGTTCCACAGTTTTGAAGTATCTGAGGTCATATTTGAACCCATGTCTTCTAGGTCTAGCACTCTATCCACTGCCCTCCCCAGCTGCACTTCCAATCTTCTTTCTCATAAAATACTTGTTGACACTCTCCTTTTATCCCCTCTGTGTCCCTTTGCTTGAGGCTTGAGGGCAAAGGCGTTCACATGGAAGAAAACAAACAACTCTTGGCCAAGATCACAACCCTCCAGCCCTCTGTAAGAGTTTTTGCTCTCTACCATGAGAGTACTCATAAACTATTCATATATTTCATAACTACATTTTCAAGAATCCAATTACTGTAAACTTGAGACCTTTTAAATCTACCTCATCAGACTACAAACCTGAAATTTTCAAAGAGGTTCATATGTCATGTGGAAAGAGCACTGAATTTGCAGGCAAAAAACCTGGGTTCAAATCTCACTCTAAGACTTCTGACCTGTGTGGCCTTAGGCAAATCACTCAGCCTTTCTGTGCCTCCACTTTGTTATCTGTTAAAAAAGGAGACTGAAGTTTAATGATACCTTCTAGCTCTAAATCTATGAATCTATGAGCTTAAGATCCCATGTTCTTGATCTCATTTCATCCAAATACCAGATTTCTGGAATGGACAGGGGAAACTTTAATCCCACTTTAGAAATAAAGAAATTGAAGCTCAGAAAAATGACGTGAGACATTAGGATCTCAGTATTTCAAATTGGAACCGCCTTCGAAATTATTTAAAGCAAATCCCCTCAATTTATCTGGACAACTAGGTAGTGCAGTAGATTAAGTGCCCGGCCTGGAGGTCAAGAAGACTTATCTTCCTGAATTCACATCTGGCCTCAGACATTTGCTGTATGATCCTGGGCAAGTCACTTACCCCTGCTTGCCTCAGTTTTCTCATCTGTAAAATAAAAGGAAGAAGGAAATGGCAAATCACTCCAGTATATCTTTGCCAACAAAACACCAAATGGGGTCATGCAGAACACCTCAGTTTACCTACATGACCTACCTAAATTATGTGTGTATATATGTATGCATGGGGAGGTGTTTCTTGAGTTGTAAGTATATCTTGGAAGGACAGACAGAGACTCAGTGTCTTTC
Source organism: Gracilinanus agilis (assembly GCF_016433145.1). Classification (NCBI taxonomy): domain Eukaryota; kingdom Metazoa; phylum Chordata; class Mammalia; order Didelphimorphia; family Didelphidae; genus Gracilinanus; species Gracilinanus agilis. The sequence continues at coordinate 251,545,985 of NC_058130.1, read as the reverse complement.
TTATTCCAGTAGGTCTCTTCCAGTCCTCTGTTCTATCCCTTCACCTCTTGGAGATCTGGAAGTCTCTATAGTACCAACAAATATTAAGGAGGGCAGCCTGGTTCATAGACCTCACGCACCTGAGAGCTGATTGAGCTGGGGACATGCTGTGGCTCTGAACATATAGTGATACCTCCCTTTTCTGTGCTAAACTGGAGCCAAATAAAGTAGTGAACGCCATTAACTTGGCACCAAATAGCTAAGAGGGAGAGGCAACATTAGCTTTCTAGTCTCTCTCTTACATTCTGCTTCCAGGGAAGGGGTTTCAGGGCTGGCTTTCCAGGGAGAAAGATGCAGCCTTTTTATTCTGGCTATTAAAGCTTTTCATCAACAGTCTCCACGCTTGACTGTGTAAATTATTACACTGACCCCCTTTGTGCTTTGGGTGTCCACTTCTCAAAGGAAGGATTGCTGTGTTCAGTGAAGCAGGAATGTGGCACAGGTTTATGTAGCAAGGCCCAGAGGAATTTTCTGATAACATAATTTTCCAGTAATGAGCTATTTAATGATTTCCAAAACCACTTCCCTGATTATTATTTTATGAACTTGTGGGTAAATGGGTTTGCAAGCTATTCACATTCCCTGGATTTCCTCCTTTCCACCTGGATTCAATTTAGTTTGGGTTAATTTAATTAGGGAATGCATTGTTCTGATAGTGGTGATGGAAATAGGTCAGCAGGTAAAGGAGTCCGTTGCTACTGCTTGCCCCCCAAGATGGAACCCCTGCAGAGTCGTCTAAGTCTAAGGTAGACTAGACTGTAACTGTACATCTTTATCTAATCTATATATTTTCAGGTAAGAATTAAGAGCTTAAAAAATGCCGGCAAGTACTGAGGGGGGAAAAGGACATTATTTCAAAATAAAAAGTTGTACAAAATCCAAAAGTTAATATTTTCATTGTTTTTATTCATACATTCATTCTCCCAAACCTCAAAAAGCACTGCTCCCACTCACAAATATCCATTTTCCATTATCGAAGCAATCTTCTTGTCTCTGATGGAAGGGCTTCACTCAGTGATGATGTCCAGTCACCCAGGGCTTCGTAACCAGAATGTGGAGACTCTGCCTCCATGCTATCCAATTTGAAAGGAGGCTAAACAATCACTAATTGTAGGCAATTGTCAGGGTTGGCTTGCTCTAGAGAAATGTGTGAATGCAAACATTGTCTTTGGCATCCCTGTCATGTTCAACTTTGGACTCTGTGTACCTGGGGCCAATCTTTTCTGATCATTTCCCCATATTGTATCCCAAGTTCACAGCACATGATAAGTCTAGACTTCTCTATCTTGTTCTACACAAAATGGTCCCATACTACCTACCCATGAACTCTGTAACTATTCTTTGCAGTCAGGCTAATCTAATCATCCTCACTCATCCATTTTGCTGCTACCCCACATTCTGATTCATTTCTATACTTGACTTATTCTCTTCTTTTTTCCCCCACTTCTCACCACTAATATAAATTAGAAGAGGTTATTCGGTTTCTATAGGACTTGCCGTCTAGTTCTTGATCAGTTGTGATGCTGGGCAAATGATTTTATCTCTTTACTTCTCAGTTTCCTCATCTATAAATGGGAATGATATTTATGCCACCTACTTCAAGAGTTGTGAAAAAAAGTGTTTTGTAAAATTTAAAGTGCTTTAGAAATGTGGACCCAACTTTCTAGATATTTCTTCAACAACCATGATAATTTGGGACCCTGCTGTCCTGATTGGTGACTACCTCTTCTACACCTCCATTTTAAGAAAGCCCCAATGTGGACCAAGATCTACTCTCTGGACTTCTCTTCCACAGCCTTATTCACCAATCACTCACATGTCATTTCTCCTTTTCCTACTACCCTTGTTTAGGTCTGGAACCATGATCAGTTTAGCTATGTTCAGCAAATCTTACCTGGACTAGGATGTGTCAATATACTCTCCGTGGCTCCACTTACTGTCCTAGTAACATTCCCTAACCAGATGACCCAATTTATCCACCACTCCCTCATCCCTCTATGTGTGTTGTCCCCACCTTTAAAGTATAAGCTCCTTGTGGACAGTGACTATCTTTGCTATATTTCTATCCCCAGTGCTTACTACAGTGCTTGGCATGTAGAACGTACATGTTTTTTCATTCATTCATTCATTCATTCATTCATTCATTCATTCAAAACAGAGGCAAATGGTTGAGGACCTACTGTGTGCATGATCTCTTGACAGGAGAAAGAAAGGAAATAATGGAGAGGAATCCAAAAGTTCCTTATGTTGCCTATCAGATTCAGGACACTTTGGTTATTTAAATATGCCAGGGAGTGTAGGGGCAGCTGGGTAGCTCAGTGGGTTGAGAGCCAGGCCTAGAGACAGGAGGTCCTAGGTTCAAATCCGGCCTCAGACACTTCCCAGCTGTGTGACCCTGGGCAAGTCACTTGATCCCCATTGCCTACCCTTACCAATCTTCCACCCATAAGTCAATACACAGAAGTTAAGGGTTTAAAATAAAAAAAAAGAAGTGTTTATAAATATGTCAGGGAGTGGAGGGAAAATGGGAGAAGTGAGAAGAAAGTAAATGTGTAAGTATTCTTTCCTATTTGTATGATACTTATGTATTAGATTCCTATAACTCTGCCCTTGATGATCACCATGCTCTCTCTTTTGCTTCATTCCCCTTCTTCATGCCTATTTCTGGGAACTTCCATATCCCTATGTAGAGATTAAAAATGTATATACAAGAACTATGTATTATATTTTATAAATTCTTATTAATAATAAACTAACATAAAAAAACTAACTAAAAAGGTACTAACCAGTTTGCTTGGGAGAAAAAAGAAAGAGGGAGGAGTTACAGCAAACTATATACAAATGTGAAGACACAAATGTGGTCAAAGGGAAAAGCGTTCTGGGTAATACAGAAAGGAAGTTTGAGTAATGTAGTTTTAGGGTTTCAAGATAATTCTAACTATACACCTATTTAATTCAGTGAAGTCATCAACACTTAGCATCTCTCTGCCTATGATAATAGAGATGGGAAACACATCAGATTGTGAAGAGATCCCCTTCCTTTATCAAAAAATCTTATCAATAAAATAAAGTTAAAAAAATTAGATAAAAAAAATCTTATCACCTTGAGCTGTCCAGGTGTGAAGGCGATCACAACCTCTGTTGTAATCCAGTTGTATCCCAATCTTCATGACCCCTTTTGGGATTTTCTAGGCAAAGATATTGGAGTGGTTCGCAGTTTACTTTCCCAGCTCATTTTACAGATGAGGAACCAAGGCAAAAAGGGTTAAGTGACGCCCAGGGTCACATAGCTAATAAGTGTTTGAGAGCATATTTGAACTCAGGAGGATGAATCTTTCTGACTTCAGATACTCAATCTAGACATCACTTAATGACTAGGAGAAGTGATGGAAAGTGGATGGGCTGAGTCTGAAGAGGCTTTTCTGAAGTACCAGCACTGATCGATCTTGTTTTTCTCTATGAGCAACCAACCTGGTAGTATATTTCCAACATTGTCTCTTTTTTTTTTTTAAGCCTTAATTTTGAGGTGTTTCATTTTAGGGCTTGAGCCTCCTTTTAGTAAATAGAAATTTGCTGTAATAAAGACTTACTGATTTATGGCATTTAGTTTATGGAACATATAAATGCACAATGAAATTCTTTCCTTGCCCTCAGAAAGTTTCTATTCCTTTGAGAATATACATAATATAAAAATATAATTAAATACAAGATAATTTGAGGAGTAAGTAAAACAGCATCTATGAGTATTGGAAAGATTCTAATTTGAGTATTGAAGAGAAGTAAGGATTCTAAGAGGTATGGAGAGAATTCATTGCAGACATGGGGACAGTAAAGGCAGAGAGATAGGAAATGGAGCATTGGTTGGGGAAAAAGGAAGTTGGACATTTAGGTTGAAACATAAAGTGTAGTGAAGTAAAGTAATATAAAATTAGTTTAAATTAAATTTTATTTTACTTTATTTTCCCCAAATTATAAGTAGCAAGAGTTTTCCACATTTTTAAAGAATATTGAATTCGCTCCCTCCCTTCCTTTACCCATGTTGAGGTGGTAAGCAATCCTTTATAGATTTAACATGTATAATCATGTAAAACTTTTTTTCCTTTATTAATTCTTTTGTAGAAGGAAGCTCAAATAAAAAAAATTAAGAACAAAAGTGAAAAAATTTGCTTTGTTCTGGATTTAAATTCAACAATTCTTAAGTAGATGGATGACATTTTGCCAGGAGTCCTTTGTGATAGTATTGGATCATTGCATTGCTGAGAAGAGGTGTTATTCATAGTTGTTCATTATACAGTGTTCAGATCATTGTGTTCAATGTTCTTCTAGTTCTACTTATTTCATTCTGCTTCAGTTCATATAAGAAGACTTTCCAGTTTTTTTTTCTGAGCTCCTCCTGCTTGCTGCACAATTGTATTCCATTATAATCATATACTGTTACTTAGCCATTCCCCAATTGATGGGTATCCCATCATTTTCCAATTCTTTGTTCTTCCCCACAAAAAGAGCTGCTTTAAATATTTTTGTACATATAGATTTTTCCCCTTTCTGTTTTTCATCTCTTTGGGATACAAATCTAGTAATTGTATTTCTGGGTCAAAGGGTGTGTACTGTTAAATTTCTTAAGTCCAAATTGCTCAACGAAATGGTCAAAATAGTTCACTCCCTTCTGTGCATTAGTGTCTTCACTTCCCCACATTCTCTCCAAATCTTGTCATTTTCCTTTTCTGTCATAATATCCAATCTGATAGGTGGGGTGGTACCTCAGAGTTGTTTTAAAGACTGAATTTCTTCCATGACTTTTTGATTCTCCTTTGTTCTATTTTTATGGCCTCTTTTTCTAGTAGGACAATTCTGTTTTTTAAGCTGTTATTTTCTTTTTGCATTACTTTCATTTCTTTTTCTCATTTTTCTTCAACCTGTCTTACTTGATTTTTGAATTCTTTTTTGAGTACTTCCAGAGCTTGTTTTGTTGTTTGCTCATTTTCCTACCTTTAAAAAAAAATTGTTGAAATTGGACTCTATACCTGGACTGAATGGAGTCCTATTCCAAGGTTCAGGTTCTTTGTGCAATTGCCTTCAGAGCTAGCTCTGGAGACCTATCTGCTTTCATTTCTTCTAAAGTGATTATGATATAAGGAGAGGTTGTTTAATAATCTCCTATTCTATATTCTGGTCTGTTAGTAAGCACAAACACTCATTTACCTCTTGGAACTGTGATCAGGGTCCCCTGCTCTCCTGTATCTGTAAGTACTAGTAGATGTTTGTACTCTTCCTCACCCTGCAACTGTACCCCAAGACTGAAACCTGGTTCTGCCTATGGGCAATGTAAGAAGAGTCTTCCACCCAGAGCCAGCAAAGGACTCTTGTTATTTCTTTCTGAGCAGTTGCCCAAACCCCCTCCCTTTCCCCCTTTAATATCTGTGTCTGAGAGCTCCAGAAGTCTTTGCTCTTTGTACTGTGCCTAAGACCTAGTACACGAAATCTGTCATGTGGGTCTTTTAAGTTGTTTTGTGCTGGAAAATTAATTCATCTTGTCTTTTTGTGGGTCATGTTGCTCTAGAATTTGTTCTAAGGCATTATGTCATAGTTTTTTGGAGGGTAATTTGGTAGACATCAGATAAGGATCTGTTCCTTCTCTACCATCTTGGCTTTGCCCAATGAATTTAGTTTTGGAAAGAAGGTTGATACTAGATTAAATTCAATGCTGAATAATAGAGAAAATGATTATTAGGCTTTTGTAATAGTCCTGTTGAGAAGTCTTGAGGTCCTGAAATAGGAGGGTAGCCTTAGGAGTGAATAGAAAGTGAAGGATTGAGATATATTGTGCAGGTGGAATCAATAAGATTTAATTACAGATTGGATTTGGGGAATGAGAGAGAGTGAAGAATTGAGAATGATTCAGATTGCAAACCTGACCAGAAGGATGGTGGTACCCTTCAGATAGATAGGAAAGTTTGTAGAAGAGGCCAGTTTAAGGAGGGAAAATAATGAGTTCTGTTTTAGACATGTTGCAATATCCAGGTAATCAAGAAACATGCATTTTTATTAAGCACATACTCTGTGCCAGGCACTGTGCTAGACACTTTACAAATTTGTCTTCTTTGATCTTTATAAAAACCCTGGTAATTACTATTATGCTATTGTATAGTTAAGAAAATTGAGGTTGACAAAGGCTTAATTACTTGTCTTGGATCTCATAGTTGGTAAGTATCTGAGGTCAGATTTGAACTGAGGTCTTCCTGACTCCAGGTCCTCTATCTACTGTACCACCTGTCCTGAGGCAGCTAGTAATGCAGGACTAAAGCTTGGAAGAACACTAAGTGACAGTAGTTTGATAGATTTGGTAATCATCCCTATAGAGATAATAACTGAACCCATAGAAGCCAGTGGTTAATTGTTGTCCTATGTACTCAAAGAGGACCAAATTGACATCACCATGGGATCGATGTACAATGTGTCTGATGGTGGCTCTTCAGACTAATATGAGCTCAGAAGACTCTACCACAGGTGGACACAGATAGCCCAAATGAACATTTGGGATGGAGATTTCTTTAAATTTGTGCATGTTATGCTAATGAAATTCTGCTTTGCTTTTAGAGCTGATGTGGGCATGCCATGCTGGATGGTCCTGTGCCGGTCTCTCATTTCTCACAATCTATACCAAAGAGACCTCAAGACCAGAGGGACTTCTAGAGGCCAAGAAAGAAAGTAAAGAAAGTGAAGAGGTCTCATGAGAGTGTCTTGGAGGATATCCTCAGAGAGAAGGTAAGATGTAGATGATGGTCTAGCCAGAGGGAATGAGAAGTGCTGAGGCAGATGGGAAGAAAACTATAAGAAGGAAGTACAATGAAATCTGGGGGAGAAGAAAATATACTGAATAAGAGTTGGTTAGCAGGTCAAAAGCTTCAGAGAGATCATGAAAGATGAAGATTGGGAAAAGACCCATAGTCTCTAGTCCCCATATCTGCTGTCGAGGACTGAAAAGGAACATGACTTCTTTATCTGATCTTGGCCTTTTCTTCTTTGGAGACACAGACAAGATAATAATGAAACCAAATCACTTTTGGTCTAGCACTTTGCAATTTTCAAAATGCTTTCATAGATAATGTTTCATTTAAGAGAGGCATAGATTCCTAAAATAAGGATATGGTAGTCTATGTGTCCTGGTGAGGCCACAAGCAGTATGTCACATCTTGGTGCCCACATTTTAAGGATATAGATAAGCTGAAGAGTATTAAAATGGTCAAGGGCTTGCCATATAATGATCAATTAATGAAACTAGGGATGTTTAGTCCCCCCCAAAAAAGACCCAGGATGGAAGTAGGAGGATAGCTGTGTTCAATTGCTTGGAAAGTGTTCATGTGGTATGATAAAGATTTGTATCATTTGGTTCCAGAAAGCAAAACTAGGAGCAATGATAGCAGAAGTTAAAGAGAGAGAATGAAAAATAAAATGAGAAAGGTGAAAAAGAAATTGGGAAAGAAATGAGAAAGAAAACTTAACAATGTGAGGTAGCCAAAAGTAGAGTGAATCCTTTCAAGAAGTGGTGAGTTCTCCCTCATTGAATGTCTTTAAGCAAAGACCAGATGGCCACTTGGGTATCTGTTTTAGTGAGGATTACTTATATATGATTATTTTATATATGCTACACTAAATGACCTGTGAGGTCCCTTCCTATTGTAATATTCTGTGATTTAGACTTCATCAATTAATAATTATTCTCATTTTATTTCCATCTTATTATTTATATTTTATAAACAAGGAAACTGAAGCTGTGGAGTTAAAGTCTCAAACCCAGGGTCACACAACTAGAAAATGTCAAGGGAGGATCAGAAGTCATGTCTTCCTGACTCCAAGTCCAACACTAGAGTCATGGGCAACACTCATGATTAAGGAATGCAATGTGGAAGATGAAATTACTAGGGGGACTGGGAAAGAGTGGTTAGACGGGTAAGATGAGAACCAGGAGAGATTAATATTGCAAGTACTTAGAAAGTTGAGAGTATCCATGAAGAAAGACTAGTCAATAGTATCAAATGAAGCAGAAACTTCAAGAAGGATGGTAAAATGACTTGACCAAGACCACTAACATTACTGGGTATCAGAACTAGGGATAAAGCTCATTATCCAGTCATCCAGACTAATACCTATTTGCTATGCTATATATATATAAAAAAGCAACTGGGTCTCTCAGTAGATAAGATAGAGTTGGAATCAGGAAGACCTTATTTTAAAGTCTGTCTCAGTCACTTATAAGCTGTGTGACTGTAGGCAAGCCACTTAACTTCTATCTGCATCAGTTTCCTCATCAATAAAAGGGGCAACATATTTTTATCTACTTCACAAAATTGTTATGAGGATCTTTGATCAGTAAATTTTAAATAGATAAAAGACATATAACGTACAAATATATGTATAAAGTATGTATCAAATATAACTTCTGTGCGCGCACATACACACACACAAACACACACACACACACACACACATATATCCCTTCCACAATCTGACTTTCCCCATCAGTTTTGATATATCATGGGTCAGCATAAAAAGGGAAATGGGAATTTGGTGGGGGGGAGTTTTATGGAAGTCCAAGATGACAGCTAGCAGATGACACAGAAAAAGTTTAGAAATTTATTTTTACTTAACATTGACCTACATATAGCCTATGACCAAATACTTAACCCACATTTTACAATAAGGTACTATAAACAGCCCCCAAAGGAAAAAAATTCACATTTCTTCTCTGATACTAAGGGAGGGCTAAAAATTATATGTAGATTTTCCAAATTGTGGGGCACACTATGTCCCTAACCACTATACAATGTGAAAGGGATACTTATATATAGACATACACATACCATCGTGGTAATACCCTCTCCCTTATAATCCTAAAAGCAATGTAACATCATGGTTTGGAGATGACGTTGGGTTCTTGAAGACTAAACCAACAGAACACAGGCTTGGATAGAACCAACATAATTTGGAAAGGCTTCATGCACAGGCCTTTTCACCAGCCTTTCTCCTGCTTTTTTCTTTTTACTATGCCCTTTAGACCTTGTTATCTTACTTTATACTGTGTGAGAGCTTGCCATCTTTCCTTCTGGGAATTTTGGTGGAGAATGAATATCAGAAAGATTTTGTTCTAAGTATGATCTTTCATTACTGCTTTTTAAAAATACATACTGTCCCAACCTGATGCATACATGCAATCCCAAGACTATTTTTCCATATGTTAAAAACCTGGAGAATTTAATTTTCTAGAAATAATATATTCATTGTTTGTATTTTACAGGATTAGTCATCCAGCGAGCATTTATTTACCACCTACTAAAGACAGTGTAGATGACTCAATTGGCAATAAAAATTAGAAAGAGGCATGATGGGAATAAACAGGACACAACATATTACTAACAATAAATTTTATGTAAGAGATGGTAAAAGATATAAAGAGATATATCACATCATATATAATTTATATTACATTTATAATTTGTAATATATGTACATATTCTATATTCACATACATATTTACATATGCATACATTTATATATGTATAAATGCAAGATGATTATGGTATATGTGTGTATTTATTTAGGTTTGAAGGTTAGCTCCTTGAAGACTGAGATTGGTTGATTGTTTTCATTGTTTGTATTTTAGCATATAGTACAATGTCTGGCACTTAGTAATATATTTCTAACACTTTTTTCTTTTTTTATCTTATTTTCTCAATTTGCAACATACATTTTCTGAACTTATAAGATCCAAATTGTCTTCCTTCTTTCTTTCCCTCCTCACTCTGAGATATAGTAAGCAATTTAATCTGAGCTATATATGCATGCTCATGCAAAACATACTTCCATGTTTGTCATTGTTGTAAGAGAATACTCATATGAAATCAAAACCCCTAGATAAAAACAAAAATAAACTCAAATGAAAAGTAGTATTCTTTGATCTGCATTCCAACTCGAATAGTTCTTTCTTTGGAGGTGTTTAAAAATGTCTGACTCTTAATAAATACCTGTTGATGGCCCAGGATTCAGTAGATGATCTTGGCATCTTTGATGTCTGATCAAGCTCTAAGCACTCCACAGCACCTGCTTCAGCTGCCTTCATGGCCACTGGAATATATTGTTTTGATCTACCTATTTTCCTGGGGAAAGACTTCATGTGCTTGGAGTAGACATCTCCCTAACTCATCAATGAATTTGAGGACTGGTCGTTACCTTCAACCTGGTTTAGCTTGTCTACCAAGATGGTTTTCCCTTGAATGAAAGATGAATACCAAAGGTAGATGAGCAATCCTGAAAAGGACTTGACAAGACCTCACGCCAAAGGTGCTGGTCATCTTTAACATCCCATATACCCCACTAATGTATATTAGTGTAATTTTTAGGGTTGACCATCCATTATCCCTTGTACTTCTTGCATTATCACCTCACTCATTCATTCAAATATTTATTGAGTCAGGCATTTATTAATATATACCAGGCACTGAAGCAAAAGCAACATTTGAACTGAGGTCTTCCTGACTTCAAGTCTGGGCATTCTATCCACTAACTATATGCCAACTTTCTGTGTCTTCAAAATTTTTTCTTGAGTGTTTCCTATCTTTTCTCACTTTATTTCTCCTGATGAAGAGGAAGATCTGTCTCTGTGAAGAGAATGTAAAAAGATTTCAATTCTCTTCTCACCAGGCTATGTGTAGAAACAAAACAGAAAAGGAGTTTGAAGAGGAAAGGGGAATTTTGACAGGAGGTTGGTGGTTAGGAGAAAGACACATAAATTTAAGCATGTGATCCTCTTTCTCAGCATAAGGTCCAAGGAGGTCAAGGACAGAAACAAAAGTCCCTTGGATACAAAGAGATTTATAGTAAAATATTGGAAACAAAATGAATGTCCAAAGAAAATCAATCTGGATACAAAATGAACCAAATAGAAATTATTTCAGGAAGCTACCACTAAGATTGAATTATAGGTATTTTCAGAACTTGGGGTTCTTTATTTTCTTGCTTCATAAGGATATCTTCCATATCTTATTAAAGTCAACAATAATGTTGAATACTACAGGGTCAAGAAAAATTCATGTAAAATTGTTAACATTCTATTGAAGGATTAGTTGTCACTTCTGGTACTTGGAGTGGTCCTTACAAACCATTCTTCTAGTTTCCACATTGCCACTAGCTGATTACCAGTGCTTGAAGGTAGCTTACCTAAATTCTCAGATTTTTCTCATAACAATGTTTTTTTTGGTGTAAATTAAACAGTATTTTGTATTGTTCTCTGGCTTACAGACAAGGTGTCTCCAAAGTCTTATTGCAGTTTTAAACTTTACTAGCTTAATATGTAAGTTTGATGAAATATTTTATAACATTTATTTAAAATTTCTTATTTAAATATTTTAAAAATCTTTATTTAAATATGTTAATGTTTATAATGCTGTGGTATAATAAATGTTTGAAGTATTTAAACAATTTACCTAAATAAATTATTTATTTTAAACTAAATTTATTTAAAACTAGTTCAAAATATTTAAACTAAATAACTAAAATGTTTAAACTAAATAGTTTAAAATATTTACAGCAAATAGCTAAAATATTTAAACTAAGTAGTTTAAAATAATCGCTTAAATTAAATATTAAATCTTATTCTTCCCAGTCATTTCCAGACCACATTACTTCTACTCCAGCCATCTTCTTCAATCACCTCTTATTAGAATTACCTCTTGGGTCCTTGGGCTCTGATAGATGAGCTTTTACCTTCTCCTGACCAGAACTTGGTTTCCCCCATTGGTTCTTGACTATTTTCAAACTAAGTCACTCCAATAAATATACCTCTTCTTTTCTAAGTTCCCCTTTTGAATTGTCTTTCCTCGGTAGAACATATATTCCTTGAGGACAGGAGTCTGTCTTCCTTGTTTGTATCTGAATCTCCAGAGCTTAGCACAGTGCCCACCACATAGAAAGCATGAAAGAAAAGCTTTATTTTGCATGTATACATTGGAGAACTACGTTATCATCTCTTCAAGTCCTTGTGCAATTGTTTTTCTATAATGGGAGAGAAGGAAGTGTATCTGTGTGTAGAAATGGTGAGAGTACAGTCAGGATTTTATGGGATGCTAGGTATGGATGGGCTCTGCCTTAAGAGGTGCATCACATCTGCAATATGGAGGCATGAGCAATGCAAACTACATTCAGAGATTTCCCAGCTCCAACTATGGATGGGGTCAGAGTGAGTCAAAGGAATAAGTCTGAGCAGGATAGCTTCTAATTTGAACCTAGTAGGTATAATAAGCTCAGAACTTGGGATGTTGGCAAGTAGGCATTATTTCCATATATGATAAGTATGTCATCATTGATTGTTTCCTAGAGCTGCCCATCAGCCAATATCTTTTCCATAAGGATTTCATGGGAGACTGTCAAATGATTGGGTGAAACTAATATATATGATATCCATACTACACACTAAATAACCCTATAAAAAGAGATAAGTTTCATTCAGCCTAACTTGTTCTTAGAGAATTTATGTTGGCTAATAGGGATCACTGTATTTTCTTCTGCATATGCTTCCAAACCATGTTATTCATAATTGATTCTAGAATTTTTAAATGAATTAATGCCTTCCACCATTTAGACAACTAGGTGGCTCAGTGGATTTAGTTCTGGGTTTGGATTCATTTCATGAGTTCAAGTCTGGCTTCAGACACTTGCTAGCTGTATGACCCTGGGAAAGTCATTAATCCCTGCTTACCTCAGTTTCCTCTTTGTAAAATGAGCTAGAGAAGGAAATGACAAACAACTCCACTGTCTCTGCCAAGAAATCCCCAAATGAAAATACAAAACAAAACAAAACAAAACAAACAAAAAAAGAAAACCTCAAATGGACTCACAGAGTCAGACAAAATTGAAATAACAGAACAATAAGAAGTTTCAAATGTTTATCTTCTCTCTCTTTTTGAAAATTGAGACACCTTCTCCAGACATCACAGAATTTCAGAGGTCAAAAGGACCTCATTGTCTATCTAGCCTGATCTATAACTGAACAAAAATCCCTTCTACATTATATCTGACAAGTGGTCATCCAGGCCATGTCAAGACATCCAATAATGGCGAATTGATCCACCATTCCCTGAAATAGCCCATTCTGTTTTTGAATAGTATTTCACTTTTGGATAGGGCTAATTAGGAAGCTAGGTGGCTCAGTGGATAGAAAACTGGACCTGAACTCGGGAAGATTCATCTTCTTAAGTTCAAATATGACCTCAGACACTTACTAGCTGTTTGACTCTGGGCAGGTCACTTGACCCAGTTTGCCTCAGTTTCTGCATCTGGAAAATGAGCTGGAGAAAGAAATGGCAAACCACTTCAGTATCTCTGCCAAGAAACCTCAAATGGAATCACAGTCAGACACCACTGAAAAATGACCGAACAACAATTGTTCAGGCATTTTTTTCAGACATCAATACTGAATATTTCTTTGAGTCTTCCACCCGCTGCTTCTAATTTTTTCCTCAGGTGCCAAGTAGAGCACGTCTAATCTTACTTCCAAGTGACCACCCTTTAAAAACCTAAAGACAGCATTCACATCCTTTAAATTTTTCTCTTCTGAAGGGTGAACATCACTGTTTACTTCACCTTTTCCTCATATGACTTGTTCTCCAGCCCCTTCCCCATCCTGGCTGCCTTCTCTTGGTGCGCTCCAGCTTATTGATGTCTTACGAAAATGTGGCGCCCAGAACTGAGCACAAAACTCCCGTTGTGGTCTGAGGAGGGAAGTTTGCCAAGGACTTCCAAGCTGCTTCTGGCTCCTCGGGGTTTCCAACACTGCAGTAGGGCCCCATGCTTTAAATCCTTTCCAAGCCCTGAATCTTTCCTACATTGCTTTCCTCACACTAATCCTACCTGGCCCATATCCATCCCCTCCAGGGCCTTGCTCCCTGCTAGAAAACTGATAAACTGTACTAAAGGTTGCAAATGTATAATTCCTCCAAGGTGAGATATTTGCATTTTAACTGTGGTTTTCTATAGAAAATACTTTGTCCCAAAGCAGCACCTGATGGTGGGAATTTTAGAACCATATGGCAAGTCAAAAGGAAAGTTATTTGGAGGGCACATGTGGACCTTTCAGAGTCTTTTAAATCACACCAGTAGGCTGTCCTCTCTTCTGCCTGTTATCACCATCCCTGCTGCTGGTAGCTGTGGAGATGATGATTTCCAGAGAATGCTTGGCACATAATAAAGACGTGAAGAAGTTCTACCAACAGTACAAAACCTATTTCAGTTTTGTCTAGGACTTGCTCTGGGAGAAAGGCTGGGGGTCGTGGGAAGGGAATAAGCATTATGTATTTATGTAGTTCTTATATGCCTTACATTTATTACCTCACAACAACTCTGGAAATTAGATGCTCTTATTATATCCATTTTGTAAATGAGGAAACTGAGATGAACAGAAGATAAATGACTTGCTCAGGGTCACACAACCAATAAGGGATTGAGTCTGGATTTGAACTTGGGTTTTCCTGACATTAGACCTAGTGCTCATTCCATTTCACCACCTAGCTACCTCTGCCTGGGGAATTCCTATGCACTAGGAGGTTTTATCATCATAATAAGTCAGTAATATATCATTTTAAGGTTAAGAATGTGTTTTAGGGGCAGCTGGGTAGCTCAGTGGATTGAGAGCCAGGCCTAGAGACAGGAGGTCCTAGGTTCAAATCCGGCCTCAGACACTTCCCAGCTGTGTGACCCTGGGCAAGTCACTTGACCCCCATTGCCTACCCTTACCAATCTTCCACCTATAAGTCAATACACAGAAGTTAAGGGTTTAAAATAAAAAAAAAAAGAATGTGTTTTATACACATACACAAATACAAGTGGCCAGCGCATGCCCCCCCCCCTACCATTCTGTGAGGTAAATATTACTTTTACTTTACATGTAGAGAAACAGAAATTCTTTGAAGTAAAGTATTAGTCAAAGAGCTAATGAGCAATAGAAGTTTCAGTTTTGCCTTTCTAGAGCTAGCTTCTTGCACAGGGATTGTCTCACAGGCATCTAATAAAAGCATGTGGATTGCTTGATTGAGCAATTGAGTTGGGATGGAAACTCAGGCTTCTTTACTCCAAGTCTATCATCCTTCCTGCTGTACATGTGGCTTAATCAGGATACACAGGAACATCCTGAGGGCAGAAGAAGACACAGGGGAAAGGAAGAGTTGCCTAGGATGTGAGTTTACTAGAGTTCACAAAATTGAAAGGAAGAAGGAGAAAGAAAGGAGAGAAGAAAAGAAGCTAGGAAGAAAAGAAGGAAGAAGGGAAGGAAATAAACATTTAGGTACTATGTGTCAGGCACTCTCCTAAGTGCTTTACAAATATTTTCTCATTTGATCTTCATAACAAGCCTGGGAGGGAAGTGCTATTTCTCCCCATTTTACACTTGAGGGAACTGAGGCAAACAGTTAATCAATGCACTGATCACAGTTACGATGTTGTTATAATATAAATTGTTCTCCTGATTCTATTCACTTTACTCTGCATCTATTCATACAGATATTCCCAGTTTTCTCTGAAATTGTCTATTGTATCATTATTTTGGATTCAATAATATTCTACTATATACAGATGCTATAATTTATTGTGCCATTCAAATAGTGGACGCCCCTATCCTATTATCTCCAGTTTCCTCCCGTTATGGTGTGGAAAGAGCACTGTACTGGGATCAAAAGACATTTATAGTCTATGTGACCTGGGACATCTTGCTTTTTTAACCTAATTTTCTTCATCTGTGAAGTGGTGAAAATTATATGGGCCATGTGCTTCCTTTACAGGAAGCTATCATCAGTCTAGAATGAAAATGATATGAAAAATGGAAAGTTCTTTACAAATGTGTCTAGATCACAGTGTTTTGGTTGCTGGGGAAAGTAGGACAAGGGTTGGCAACCTCAAAGTTCCAATAATTAATGCTGCACCTTAGATGACATATATAGACTCCGGTTGAATCTGGGGGAATTAAGAAGATTGAAGGGAATCTTACAAAGCTCCACCCAGTTCCTTTATTGTTTTGCTAAAGGGAGTTCCTGATTATTTTCAGAAGATATGGTAAGAGTTAAAGGGAAATTTATGAATATAACTTCAGTAAGAGTTTAAGCTGAGAGAACATGTGCAGCAGCAGAGGAGACCAGGTTCAAAGACCAGATGCTCCTTTATTGAACTAGCTGGTTGCTGCCAGCTGGGGTCTATGTTGAGAATCAAAGTAGCATGGGAGTTGTGTCTAAAAGAGCTTAGAGACCCCTCCCCTGTGAAAGGGCCAAGTAGCATCTGAAGAACAGCAGATGGCAAGATAGAACCTTAGGTAGATGGAGATGTCCAGGAGAAAGTGACATCGGCATCTTAGATGCACAGCTAGAAATATCTTAGAGGAGGAATAAGGAACAGTGTTCAAGCAATGAGTCAACTGGGCTACCTATTCCCCAATTATTTATGTGTATCTCCTATGTATGTGGCCACTCTATGCATGTTCCTCATTCATGTATGTTTCCTGGTCATGTGTTTCCTATGCACAGATCCATTTCTAATGGAAGTATGGTTACTCCTGGGAGGGTAAATCCCTATATGTAGTGGGCACTATGTGTAGAGTGCCATAGTTCTGATGGGGAGAGAGATAGACAGACAGAGAAAGAGAGAGACAGAGAGAGACAAAGACAGAGACAGAGACAGAGACAAGGAGGGAGAGAGGGAGGGAGGGAGGGGGAGAGAGAGAGAGAGAGAGAGAGAGAGAGAGAGAGAGAGAGAGAGAGAGACAAAAAAAAGCAAGGGTCAGATGGAAAGATGCGTGATCTCCATTTATTATGACAAAGAGAAAGACATTTATAGAGAGTAGAATACTAAGCATTACATCATAACGAGGAGGTGTTGCTCTCTCACAGAATATTGTTTATGAATTGACTTTATCCAAGAACATTTCCAGGGCTCCTCTACAGACACAAGCAAATTGAGAAAGAGTGACAGCTAATCTATTCTGTGAAATTTAGGGAATGGAAGGTCTGATTCTTTCAGTCACAAAATTACAAGGCTTCTTTGCTCATCAAAATGATGAAAGACCCAAGGTTTAATGATGACTATACTGGGGGAGGAATCCTTTCTTATCTTATATAATAAGGAGGAATCCTTATAACCTAGAGAACAGCTATAGTTATAAGCTGAGATGGCCTTGCCAAGAGTTTCAGGCAAACTCACAAGCACGTCTTTTCTGGCTGCTTTTCCTCAGTGGGCCTAATTTGTCCTAGGCTCCTCCATACCTATATATATATATATATATATGAGGGAGTATGGAGATGTCAACCTTGAAAAACACAGAACCACCAAAGTAGTTAGAAAGAACAAGTCTTTAATCAGGACAAAAGAAGATAATGCTCGATTTTGGCCATTACACAGAGTCAAGTGCCAGAAAACTATACTGACCAACACTCTAGGACTCTGGGAACAATGTCTCTGGGAAAACCCCCACCAAAGAATATTTTCCAGAGAGCAAAAGAACTTGGGGTCTTATATGCCTTTTGGGAAATAAAGGACAGGAAATATACACTAACTGGTCATAAGCAGGCTTGGGAAAGAGGCTTTAGCCAGAGGCTGGGGTACCTAAGTGGTCTAAGATACAATGGGAGAAACTTCTGAGATAAAAAAGGGTTATTGGGGTTTGAGCATTTCTATCACTCCTATTCAGGATGTTTAATGGATGTTTGGTGGTCCATTGTTCAGTCTAAGACAAGGTCAGTCTGGGACTTATCTTAAGGCAAGTTCCCAAGGGTCAGGGGCAAACTTGGGGATTCCATAAACACAGTTGACAGAGTCTTTCTTGTAACTTATTTTGCCATGATGTTTAGTTAGTTCTCTTATCCTAAAATAATGTCTTCTGGTTAATTATTAAAAGAAACACCTTGGACCTGTCTTTTCAGCTATGTTTTGGAAGGAATGATGACCCACAGTGTGCCTTGGATATGGTATGCTTGTGAGGAGGACCTTGAATGCTATAGCCAGCCGGAAAATAAACACTTATTAAGTACCTACTATATGCCATTTGTTGTGCTAAGCTTTGGGGATACAAAAAAGAGGCAAAAGATAATCTCTGCCCTCAAGAAGCTCATAATCTAATAAGAAAGACAAAAAAACTAGCATGTATATACAAATATGTTGTATACAAAATAAAAAGGAAATAATTAAAAGAGGAAAGGCATTAAAAAGAAGAGGAGTTGGGAAAGGCTTCCAGTAAAAGATGGGCTTTTAGCTAGGACTTAAAGGAAGGCAAGGAGCTAGTAGGAAGAGATTAAGAGAGAAAGCATTTTAGGTTCCCAGAACAGAAAGAGAAAATGCCCAGGGCCAATAGATGGAGCATCTTCTTCATGGAACAGCAAAAAAGCCATTTTCACTGAATTGGAGAGTACGGGGCAAGTAGTAAGGTGTGAGAAGACCGAAAGGTAAGAAGGGACTAAGTTATGAAGGGCTTTGAATAGCAAACAGAGGGTTTTGTATTTGATGCTAGATGCAATAGGGAGCCACTGGAGTTTATTGAGAAGAGCGTGACATGATTGGTCTGTTGTTATAGATATAAAATATGCTGACCTAATAAGGACTGATTCATGAACTTGGACTGGAGACCTCAGAAGTTCGAAGGTGATTATCCTCTTTCCATGAATTAGCTGGCTTGGAATGAGGAAAACTGAAGGCCTAATCTTTTGGTGATAATTCATCATGAAAGCCAAGGTTAGCTTTAGTGACCTGATTCCATTCCAACTTCGTTAATAGGTGGTTATAAATCTACCCACTTAAAAACTTCTGCAGAGTTAATCCTGTGATTTTTTCCCCCTCCTCCTCTCAGGGATGGTTTGAGAGTTCATTCATTTGCTCCTTCCTTCATTCATATCTATCATCACTTGATATAATGTGCGAACATAACTATTAAATACCAGAAGTGATGGTCTTGTGCTTGCTGTTTCCTTATCTGTCTGAATAACTGGATCCCTAAGTCACCCCTCTAAGTTTTTTTTCCCTGTTGTTTAGATATTTATAGACTGGGAGTTAGATAGTCCTTTGAGTATTTGTCTCTGGCACACCCCATCACCTCTGATCTTTAAGGAACTCTTCAATTGTCTTGTGACCACTGAGAAGATTTGGAGCTCCATTTCCTCCATTGCAGTCCTATGAACTGTGAGATTATATTGCTCTGAAATGCTAAAGAATTGCTACTTTCCACCTGAGAAGCAGATTCTATCAGTGATGTGTGAAGTGATGCATATATTTGCTTGCCCAGTGGTATGTGTGTGTGTGTGTGGATGAGAGGTCAACTTAATAAATTAAAGCTTGTAAAAACCCGCGGATGAAAAGTACTTTAAAAGGTAAGAGTGATTTTCTTATTAAAATTGATTTTTACACTCAAGGCAGAATTCCCCTTCCCACCCCCTCTCTTCCACATTTAATAATATAGAATTGAGAAAACTAAATATAGCTGCATTTCCCCCCCTTTTATATGCACAAAAATGCATTGGGCAAGACCTGGATCTGTTTTGCCTCTAGAGATGTTAGAAAGCCTCCCTTGAAGGTGATTTGATTTCTCAGTTTGTTAGGCAGAAGCTCAGAATGATTTAAGATGGAGACTTCAATAAAAGACATTTAGCAGAATACACACATTCTATGCTGATCTGATGTTCTACCTTTTCATTCCTGTCCCCTTTCAAGACTCATGTGAGGGGTAGCTAGATGGCTCAGTGGTTAGAATGCCAGGCCTGGCAATAGGAGGTTCCAGGTTAAAATCTGGCCTCAGACATTTCCTAGCTGGAAGTCACTTGTGAAGTGACTGGACAAGTCACTTAACCCCAGTTGCCTAGCCCTTGCCACTCTTTTGCCTTGGAACCAATACTTAGTTTTGATTCCAAAATGGAAGATAAGGGCTTAAAAAAAGCCCCCCCCCCAAACAACCTTTACCTTCTGTCTGTTCCTCCCTTCCCCCATTACCTTCTCTTTATACTCTATATATCATATATGAATAGTTATTTCCATGATGTCTTCCCCAGTGGAATATGAGCTCTTTGAGGGCAAGAGCTATGTTTTTCCCTTTTTAAAAATCCTCAGCACTTGCACAGTACCTGGCACATAGTAAATGCTTAATCAATGTTTATCGACTTACTGATCGACTCTGATGAAAACACATTTGAGAAGGGGTAAGACAAAGTTAGGTAGAGTCCAGGCAGCCCATTCCATTTGGTCCATAGCAGTGATCTCAGCTTCCCAGCATACGAAATACCTGAAAATGATCAGGACCCAATCCCAGTGAGCTGTCTTCCAATCACAGCCTGAACATGAGGTGATATAGCAGTTGTGTTTCCAGGAGAATAGCACCTATTTGTATTTGTCATCAGCTGTTCTATTAGGTTACAATGTTCCTTGGGGCCTCACATATTTTGCTCACAGATAACTGTTTTTCAATCTCCCACTTGGTATTAATAATAGTTCTCAAAGATTACTAGTGCTCAGGCTAGGGATGTGGTGAAAACCTAAGAAAAATAAAGGAAGGGGTAGAGGAAGACTTTAATTTAATTTTTCAGCTAATAAATATGTTTTAATGGATGAAATTAAAATAGCTTTGAAAACAAGCTCCTAAAATCACAATTTTAATAAAGTGATGAAAGTAGAAGGAAGGCCTTCTCCCAGCTATTGGCTAAGGGGATAATTCTAAATGAAATTAAGGTGCCAGAGATTGTTCTGATTATATAAAATCAAAAAGCTTATGCAAGAACAAAATCAATGTACCTTGGTTAAGAAGCAAAACTTGATTAGTACCCTCTCCCCAAATTGCATCCAGTGTATCTGATAAAAGTCTGATACTCATTCTCAAATGGATCTATTATCTCATGAATTTAGTAATCTGATATACAAAACACTGGTGATGAACAAATAAGACCAAGCACTATTTCTCCAACAGATAAGTGGGCAAAAGATGTGAACAATTACTTCTCAAAATAATAATGGCAAACTATTAATTAATCAATTTATTAGTCAAGAAACACTTATTAAACAATTACTATGTGCCATCCAGTAACTATGTTAAGTGATTGCTCTAAATCTCTAATAAGAGCAATACAAATACAAACAATTCTGAGGTTAGGCTTTACTGTCAACATATTGACAGAAATGACAAAAGATAGAAAATAGTTAATGTTGTAGGGGCTTTGAAAAGACAAAGACATGTACTACTAGTGGAGCTGTGAATTTTTGGAAAACAATGGAATTATGTAAGAAAAGTGATTTCATTTTTCATACTTTTTGACCCAGAAATTCTTCTCCTAGGTATATACATCAGGGAGATCAAATTCACAAATGAAAGTCCCCTCTATATCAAAATGTTCACAGCAGGGGCAGCTGGGTGACTCAGGCTAGAGATGAGAGGTTCTGGGTTCAAATCTGGCCTCAAACACTTCCTCGCTGTGTGACCCAGGGCAGGTCTCTTTTTGCCTAACTCTTGCCACTCATCTGGCTCGGAACCAATACCTCGTACCAATTCAAAGATAGAAGGTAAAGGTTTAAAAAATATACATTCCCAGCAACACTTTTTCATGGTAACAAAGAATTGGAAAAGAACCAAGTGCCCATTAATTCAGGAAAGGTGAAACAAAATGTGGCATGGGAATGTGATAGACTATTATTGCCCCAAGAGAAATGAGGAATATGAGGAATTCAGAGAAGAGACTTGTAGGAACCTATGCAGAATGATGTAAGCAGAAGCAGGAGAAATGTGCTTTTGAAACTTGACCTTCGCTTTCCCCTCTAATCCTATGTGTACCTGTGGGAAGTGCACCCCATATTTTTGAGTCGATTGTTTTGTAACAATCATTCTTGCTACATCCCATGAGTAATACCTGTTCTGTAAGCTAATTAAGTCTGGTTTGCTCGTAGTCAATAGAGAGAACACCAAAAGGGGCTTGTGAGAAACTCCAACAGAGTTATTCTTTTTTGTTTTCTTTCTTTTTTTTTTTTAAACCCTTGTACTTCGGTGTATTGTCTCATAGGTGGAAGAGTGGTAAGGGTGGGCAATGGGGGTCAAGTGACTTGCCCAGGGTCACACAGCTGGGAAGTGGCTGAGGCCGGTTTTGAACCTAGGACCTCCTGTCTCTAGGCCTGACTCTCACTCCACTGAGCTACCCAGCTGCCCCCCAACAGAGTTATTCTTAGAACCCCCCCGAAGGGAAAAAAAATTATAATCCTCCTCTGCCAATGAGAATGGGAGTTGGGGAAGTGGCCCCAGGGAGGGTGCTACATAAAGTTTATTTCCTTCTTTTTGAGTGGGGGTCAAATAGAAATGTACTTTGAAGGCAGCTAGGTAGACATAGTAGTTAGAGTGCTGGACCTGGAGTCAGGAAGGCTTGAATTCAAATCCAACCTCAGATACTTCCAAGTTGTGTGACCATAGGAGGTCATTTAACCTCTATGTGCTTCAGTTTCCTCAACTATAAAATAGGGATAATAATATCACTTACCTCCTTGGGTTGTTGGGAGGATCAAATGGGATAATAATTGTAAAGCAAAGCACTTAGCATAATGCCTAGATCAAAGTAAGTTCTACATAAATGCTAACTATTATTGTTATTGTATTTATTGAAGAAAGCAGCATTATACTGCCCTTCCTATTTGTGATGTTCTGCATACAGTTGGATAGGTCACTTGTCAGAGATATTTGAAAGACTATAGATAACTGGAGAGTCACTCTAAGAATGGAAAAGTGTAAATATCATCCCAATTTTTTAAAAAATGGAAAGATAATAGAATCTTTAAACTGTAAAGTTGATTGTTCTCCCATTTGACAAAACTATAAGCCAATAAACTCAATTTAAATTAATCACTGAAGACATGGTTAGTGAACATCTAGAAAATAAAGTATTGATTATGGGGACTCACTGGCTTCAACAAGGGCATGTCATTCCAGATTGATTTAATTTCCTTTTTTTGATAAACTTTCTAAATTAGAAGATCAAGAGAATGTAGAAGACATAAAGTTTAGCTAAAGGGGATAGCTGTGGCTCAGTGGGTTGAGAGCCAGGCCTAGAGATAGGAGGTCCTAGGTTCAAATCTGGCCTCAAAATTTCCTAGCTGTGTGATCCTGGGCAAGTCACTTAACCCCCATTACCTAGCCCTTACTACTCTTCTGCCTTGGAACCAATACACAGTATTGATTCTAAGATGGAAAGTAAGGATTTAAAAAAAAAATAAAATAAAATATAGTTTAACCAAAGCATTTGATGAAGTATCTCATTCAATTCTTATAGAAAATCTGGAGAGATGTTGATAAGATAATAAAATTAAGTGTATTTGGAACTGGTTGAATGTCTGATTTCAAATAGTTGTAGGTAATTATGGTTCTATGCCAACTGGGCAGATTACCAATGTGTGTGCTTCCAGGATCTGTTTTTGACTTTGTGCTTTTTGGCAGTTCTCTGGATAAAGGTATAGATGGCATACTCTGAATCCATAGAAGACAAGGCTGTGGAGGATAGCTAAAATACTGGGGAACAGAGTAAAGGTCCCCAAAACACTTAGGTTAGAGAACTGAATTGATGATATTCAATGGGAATAAATGAAAAGTCCTATACTTGCATTCAAAAAAATCAGTTTTGGGAATAGAGGATTATGAGGATGAAGAGATTTTAGAAGACCATATAGTCATTATGATTCACCAGTATCATGAGAATTGTTTGCCAACCCCAGGAGGGGAAGGGAAAGAAGTGGGGGGGGGGAGACAAACTGAATCATATAACTTTGGAAAACTTATGTAGAAATTTGTTGTTCCATGTAATTTGTAAAAATAAATAAATAAATAAATGAAACAAAACAAAAAAAGTGTTGAGGCAGTCTCCCTACATCAAAAAGAAAAGAAAAAAGAAAGCAAAAAAGAAAAAGAAATCAAATGCTGTCTTGGGCTTCAGTAAAAGAGACCCAATTTCTAGAAATAAGGACTAAAATTTCTCTGTATCTTACCCTGGTTAAACCACATCTTGAAAAGGGTGTTTTGTTCTGTACCACTTTTAAGGTACATTAATAAGTTGGATAGTATCCACTAGAAGATTTTGAAGAACCCTGAACCCACTATTGTAAACAACTATCATATACCCCTTTCACTCCTAGACAGATCTAACAAAAAGAAAAGCAGACAAGAAGTTAAGGATCTGAATACTATTTTAGAAAAGTTAAATATAAATAACTGGTTATTACTAAATGGGAATTATAAGGGCCCTTCATATATGTCATCTTTGTATAAAACAAAATGTGCTTGGATATTAAAAAATTCATAAAAAGTGTAAAAAAAAAGATATTAAACACATCCATGGAACTAGTAGTTTCTAGCCTAGACAAGCGAAGACTCAGGTAGAGCATGATGTCTGTTTTCAAGTGGTGGGAAATCTGTCACATGGAAGTGGAATTAGATTTATTCCATTTGGCCCCAGATGGCAGAACCAGGAGGAATAGGTGTGTGAGAATGAAATTTACCCTTTCCCCTTTCGAGTATGACTACTGGCATGAGCTTGAGTGAACTTGACCTGGAAGCAGGGATTGTGTAAGGAAATCATTGGGTGAATTGAGTCACGAGGATAGATTGGTAGCCAGAAAAAGGCAGCAATAGAGTCAAGAGATCATGAACTATGTCCCCTGCACTGACCCATGGACTCCCTCCCTGGGTGGCCCAGGCAAAATAGAAAGCCATAGTTGGCTCCCAAGATATGATGTATGAGAATTAGTGGGCAGAGAAATGGTTTGATAAACTGAGGCAAGAGGGGATTTTGCTCTCTTCTCTTCCATTTTTGTTGCTGACTCAACTTTCTTATGAGCATAGTTAGGGGTCTGTAATGGCAGTAACAGAATAGTATGTTAAATGAAGCAATAAGGAAAATATTTTTCATGTCACTCCTATTTTTTTCCATTTCCCCCCTATTACTTTTGATTAATAAATTATTAATTTATGGCCAATCTCATAATATCCCCTCTTATAGGTGAAAGCTGAAAAGAAGACAACTTGGGTTTGATGACAGGAAAATTCTACCTAACAGTTAGAACTATCCAAAAGTGGAATGAGGTAATTGGGGAGGTGGTGGCTTCCCCTTTATCTGATGCCTTTTAGCATGTGCTATAAGAAAGATGTCAACTTCCTTGCAGGGCCAGGGCTGTAGGCAAAACTCCAACTAGATTAAAATGCAATTAGGAAATGTTAACAAAATAGATAAAAATACAATATGACATAGATAATGTTAATTTATGGCTTTCTAAAACAATAAATATGTGGCTACAAGGATTTATTTCTATTTGAGATGGTCACCAGTGAATTAGATACTATTTGTGCAATAATGGGAATTTCTTTCAGGTATAAGATGTACTAAGTCTAATGCTAAATTCTGTGATTTTGTGATTATAAGGGAGTGAATTTTTATTTTTTGCTGGAAACCATAACTCAAGGAAGAGACAAGTTAAGAGAACATTGCAATAGGGCAGGGAAAACATTTTTGTTGTTTAGTTGTTTTTCAGAAATGCCTGTCTCTTCATGATTCCATTTGGGGTTTTCTTGGCAAAGATATTGGAGTAGTTTGCCATTTTCTTTTCCAGCTCATTTTACAGATGAGGAAAATGAGGCAAATGGAGTTAAGTGACTTACCCAAGGTCACACAAGTAGTAATTATCTGGGGAGGGATTTAAGCTCAGGTGTTCTGGCTCCAGGCCTGGTGCTCTATCCAGTGCACTATCTAGCTTCCCACAAGGAAAACATAATAAATGTCAAATCTAGGGTGATGCTAATGGAAAGAAGAGTATATATGGAATATAGGACTATAGGATTTGTAAGTAATTGAATGTAAAGAGCTGAAGAAGTGGGAAAAATCAAAGATTATTCAAATTTTTTAATTCAAAGAAATATCCTTGCTTTTAATATGGTAATGGCTTTTGTCTGTGAACATATATATATATATATGTATAACATATATATGTAGTGAATTGTCAACTTGTAAATGAATAAAATAATAGGAATAAAGACATAATAATACCTAATACTTATATAGCACTTTAATGTTTATAACATTTTTTTTCTTCATAACAATCCTGGGAGGTAGATGTTATTATTACCATAATTTTACAGATGAAAAAACTGACAGATGAACACAGAAGATCTGAATTCATTATTCCTCAGATAAACTAAAAAAAATCCACAAAACAACCCAGGATTTGTAAATATTATGTCAGATGAAGCCACAGCAATAATAGATGTGGTTAAAAGACATAAATAGGGAAATTGCAGTATGTTCAAAGACATTATAGATAATGAAATAAAAGTTATATGAAGGTATGCATATATACATGTATACATATATACATACTGAATATATACTTAAAATAGCTATATTATTAAATGAAGGTATATATTATTATATTAAGATATAATACTTAAAGGTATAACTAATAAAGCCACAAAGAGAAATAGATGACAAAACAACAGCCATCAGAGACTTTAATATATTTCTTTCAACCCTAGACAAATCTAACAAAAGTTAGACAAGAAGTTAAGGATTTGAATCTTCAGGAAAAAAATTTAGAAAAAATTTTAGAATAATTAAATATAAATAACTGGATATTATTAAAGAGGAATTGTAAAGGTCCTTCATACATGTCTATAACTATATCTATATCATTATATCTATATCATTGTATAATACCAGATGATATGCTTGGATGTAAAAAACTCATAAGATGTGTAAAAGAGCATAGATATTAAACATATCCAATATTGGTGACATAATAAAAATCATACACAATAGGGGAATTTGAAGGAAATATTCAGAAATGAATGGAAATTAATTGGCATAAAATTATAGAATAAGTGAATCAAAGAACAACATAAATTCAGTAGGACAATTAAATAAAGAAAATAAAACATTCTAAAATTTGAAGGAAATATATATATACATAATTAAAAATAAACACATATTGAAATAAATAAAACTATAAATAAGTAAACAAATAAAACAGAGCTGTCTTTTTTTTTTAACAAAAAGACAAAGTAAACCATTAGTCAATTTGAGTTTTTAAAAGATAACCAAATTTAAAAAATAAAAAATGAAAAAGAATTGACAGATGAAAAGAAAATAAAGGATATTATCAGAAACTATTAAGCCCCATTGCAAGATTACTTAAATGAAATAGATGAATGCCTAAAAATAGATAATAGAGTAAAAAAACAAGAAACAGAATTTTAATAACTCAGTTTAAAAAAAATTGAACAATCCAAAATGAATTCCCAAAAGGAAAAAAAAAACCCCAAACCCAGATATATTTATAATGAATTTTGTCAAACATTTGAAGAGTAATTATCTCAACATTACATAAATTGAGTATACAAATAAAGGAAATATCCAAAGAAAACCCTTTAATAAGAAAAAATACAGTCTTTATATATAACCAGGGAGAGATAAAACTGAGAAAGAAAAGTACAGGCCTATATCTTTAGTCACTATCAATAGTAAAATGTTGACTAAAATATTATTCAATACTACCAGGTTGTATTTATACCACATATGTAATATTGATTCAGCATTAGGAGAATTATAAACATAATAGACTATATCAATAACAAAACAATTACAATTGCATTATTTTATTAGTAGATGCCAAAATAAGCTTTCACAAAATGCCAGTGTTTGTATTATATGTATCATCTTTGTATAGTACAAAATGATGTGCTTGGACATAAAGAACTCCCCAAAAGTAGAAAAAAGTATTGATATTGTAATAGTTATAAAGGTTGTGGTCACCGATTGCAATAATTAAATATTAAGTTATGAGGCTGTTAGTAGCTTTTAACAATTTAGTTTAATTAAAATAGACATATATAGTAAAAGAGGGAAATGTAGGAAGGAGGTAGAAAATATTGCCTAGCTAAATACCCTCAGTGTCAATCCAGAGGAATCCAGTTTACCACCATGAAAGGCTCCCTTAGGTCCCGACTTCTCCAGACAGAAGTCTAGATAGTCTCTTCAGCAAGAGTCTCACCAATCCAAGAGAGATCTCCTTCAGTCAGCCTCAAGTCTGAATCCCAGTGCCTCCAAAGTAAGAGTGTGAATATGAATGAGAATGTGAATCCCTCACTTCATGTTGCGTCTCACCTATAAATATTTTTCTCCACCTATTAGCTCTCTCACATCCCATGTCACACCTCAGGAACCAATCATAGTTTCTTAATTTATCTGATACTGCCCAGTGGGGCAGTGCTTGTGGGATCTATTTCCTGTCTCTTTGGTTTCTACTTCCTTTCACTTTGGGCTGGTTTATCCCTGTACAACTCAATGGTAAAGGACCTCCTGGTTCCTGATTAATCAAATTAAAGGTTGCTGATTGATTACATTAAAAGACAAAAGGAGGGTAATTCCATTTTCACAATATTAAATATATCCAATACTGACAATAAAAATTAAAATACTATATACATATATATGTATACATATATATCTATACACATATACATATATATCACCAAAAACATGACATCCTTATAATGGGATATAATATCTATCTAAAACAAAGTGTTAGCATTTCGTAACAAAGAAATACTAGAGACCATTCTTGGGTATAAACAAGTGTGTCTGAGATCACCACTATTTTTGATACAATTCTAAAAATGCTTATAAAGAATATGTCTTTATATTGCTAAAAAATTCAAATCCCTTTAAAATAATTATAACGTTTATAAAACATCTTGGGAATCTTCTAGAAGGTACACAGGATTTATATGAATATAATTACAAAACACTTCATTGATACAAAGAAAGATGAACAAATTGGAGATCTATTAATGATTCATAATTTGGTCATGCTATTGTGGCAATAGGACTGGGGAGAGAGACCATGTTTTTCCTTTCAGATATGATTCATGTCTTTTTTTTTCAGGTCAAATTCAATTTATTCTTTATTTTTAATAATATTTTATTTTTACTCAATTGTACATATAAGCAGTTTAAAAAATTCATTAAAAAAATTGAGTTCCAAATTCTCTCCCTTCTTCCAACCATTTCTCTCTTACTCCCTCTCTGAGACAGAAAGCAATCTGATAAAAATTTTACACATACAATCATGCAAAACATTTTCCCATTTTTAGTCATTTTGTAGAAGATATCTTAAACAAAAAGAAGAAAGTAAAATAAATAATGTTTTCATCTGCATGTAGAACTCCACCAGTTCCTTCTCTGAGGGGAGATGGCATTTTTCATCATGAGTCTGAAATTGACTTGAACCATTGCATTGCTGAGAATATCTAGGTCATTCAAAATTGTTCATCAAAAAATATTGCTGCTACTGTTTATATTTTTCTTCTGGTTCTGCTCACTTCACTTTCCATAAGTTCACATAAACTTTCTAGATTTTTCCAAAGTCATTCTACTCATCATTTCTTATAGCACTAGAGTGATTCATGCCTTTTAAAATTAAGCATTCATTTAAATTGCAAATAAAATAATCAAAATCTTTATATTTTGTCTTCATTCCAGGTCTTGTGCAAGGACAATCAAAAGAAAAATTACACCCCATCTTGGATCTACAAGGCCAGTAACAGACTTGCCAATTAAGAAGTCTCTATCCATGTCCCTGAAATACAACAATCTGTCTCTAGGAACTGACTGTTTGTGTACCCAGTATTATTATGTGTTTTCTGCATATTATAAGAACCTCTGGGAAATAAATCATAATATAAGCTCACTTCCCCATAGAAACATGCTTCTTTTTGTGCCAGTCAATGCTTCTCTCCACTTTGACTTGCAAAAACATAGAGAATAAGGTCTCCTGATTTATATTCTAAATTGTAATTGGGCTTTTCTTGACATTTGTCAAATTAAATTTATAGACTTAGTTTCATGCCAAAACTAAACAAAATAATAATAATAACAACACATCCATCTGGAGGAAAAGAAGCCAAGAATCTTAATGGAATTAACAAAAAAATGTAGCAATGAAGGGAACCTAGCATTTTTTTTTTTTGTATGTTGGTTGTTGTTTGGTCATTTCAGTCATGCCTGCCTCTTTTTGACATCCATTCGGGATTTTCTTAGCAAAGATATGGAGTGGCTTGCCATTTCCTTTTCTAGCTCATTTTATAGATGAGGAAACTGAGGCAAACAGGTTTAAGGTTAAAGGTTGCCAAAGATCACACAGCTGAAAGGCTAGATCTGAACTCAGTTCCTCCTGATTCCAGATCCCTAGAGTCCTCTAGCTGCCTGAATCTAGCATTATCAGGTCTCAAATGATAGAATAAAGAAGTACTGGTTAAAAAATAGAAAAAATGGTCAATGTAACATTGTAAATCTTAAAGCACTAATGAAAAAAAAATTAAGGTTTATTAATTCCTGCTATGTGCCAAGTACTGTGTTAAGGATTGGGTACAAAGAGAGACAAAAGACATCCTTGTTCTTAAAAAGTTCACAGTTTAGTGGGGGATGACAAGGTAAACAATTATGTATAAACAAGCTATATTCAGGATAAATAGGAAATGATCAACAGAGGGAAGACACTAGAATTAAGAGGGATAGGAAAGTCTTCTTGTGGAAGGTGAGATTTTATTTGGAACTTGAAGAATGGTAAGGAAGTCATGAGGCAGAAATGAGGCTGGAGGGCACCAGTCAGAGAATATACCTGGATTTGAGAAATGAAGAATCTTGTGGGTGGGAAGCCCTTGTCACTGGATCAAAGAATATGTTGGGAGGAATGAGTGAAAGGTGTTGGTAATGGGGGGAGATGTTTGAGTCTTGAATGGCTTTGAGCTCCAAACATATATTTAGTCCTGGAGGTTAGAGGGAGTCACTGGAGTATATTGAATGGGGTGGTGGTTGTTGTTGTTGGTGGTGGTGGTGATGGTGATATAGTTGGATCTGCCCATTAGGAAAGTTACTTTGGTGGCTGAATAGGGAATGGAGTGAGAAGACTTTAGACAGACTGACTCCATAGCAGGCTATTATAATAATAGTCCAGGAGAGAGAGGATGAGAGCTTGCTGCACCAGAGTAGAGATGGTATCAGAGGATAGAAGAGGACATATCTTGAGAGACCCTCCCAAGGTGAAATCTGAGTCTTGGAAACAGATTGGACAGACAGTGAAATTAGGAGCTATTATTATAACATTTTATTATAACAAAGTGGATATAATGTTATATTAATTACATTGTATTTCTTAAATTCCTGAGACTGTAGCTTTGAATAAGACTCCTAGATTCTCTAGATATCATAGACTATTAGGCATGAAGGCAGCTAACTGCTCTGGTATTTGCCCTACTTTTTCTCCATTTCCTGGAGGGGAAAAGAAAAGGTAAAAGAAGTGGGAAACCTTTAAATTCCTTTTTCATGATTCATATCATAAGAGTTAATAAGGGCACAGACAACACTAACCTAATGCCAACATGGCTGGCTTATGATGATTCATATGTGCCCTGGCTGATTTCTGGGGATGTCTCCTCATGTGTTTGGGGTTAGGGTGGAGGATGATACCTTGTGGAATCTCTAGAGATCTTGACAGGAAGAATGGGAGACACTAGACTCATCACAGCAGCTACCTAGGGAATTCTTCTCTTAGTAAAGAACACTTGCTTTGTTATAATTTCTCTTCCCTCCCCTCCCATCTTCCCTGCAGCCTCCAAGGAGGAGACGTCTCAGATTTCTAAGACAATTGTTTGTCTGTTTGTGTGTTCAAGAAATAGAATTCCATTAAACTTGGCTTTGTTTCAATCTCCATCCTGTACTTTGTCAGTTGATGATATAACCTCTACGAAGGCTTATAGTAAAAGAATGCTTAATGCTTTGGATCCAACTTCACGAAATGTAACCAAAACCACCAGGGAGATCCCAGAGACCTGACTCTTAGTCATTGCCCAACTACTTGTTATTATTGAATTCTCTTGAAAAGCAGATAATGACCCATCCAATTCAGATAACAGTACCTTCTGAGCCCAGGCCAGAGTGCTTGGAAATGCTTTGCTATTCTTGCAATTTCCTTTCATAAAGAATCAAGGACACACAGAAGATTTTTTTTTAACCCTTACATTCCATCTTAGAATCAATGCTAAATATTGGTTCTAAGGTGGAAGAGTAGTAAGGGCTAGGCAATCGAGGTTAAATGACTTGCCCAGGGTCACACATCTAGGAAGTGCCTGAGGCCATATTTGAACCAGGACCCTCACATCTCTAGACCTGGCTCTCCATCCACTGGGACAACTAGCTGCCCCCAATTTAAAACCTCAAAAAAAGAGGGGGGGAATTATATTTCATATATAGAATAACTAAAGTTTAAGGTCAATCTAACATTAAAAAGAAACACAAGTCGAAGAAAAATTGGCACTCTATGCTTTAGGCACCAAATAATGCAGGAACAAATATATTAACATTCTAAGCATCTCTGAGAAAGAGAGAAAAAACTTATAAGGACAGGCATCTATCCATGCTGCCTTTGGAAATCTCTCTTCCTAAGCTATTTTCAACTTACAATTTACAGAACTTAAGACCAAAGACCAAAATCTGTGATCAGAGCCTAACTGGATAAGAAAGTCATAACATTGTGATCCATTAAACAGAACAAAAATCACAGCTTTCAGGTTCTTTTCCTAAAACTTCAATCCTTCTTTAACTATTTCCTCTAAGACAGGGGTTCTTAACTTAGTGTCTGTGAATTTGATTTTCAAAATATATAATTGTATTTCAAGATAATTGTTTTCCTTTGTATTTCTATATATTTTATTTAGAAAATATCTGAGCAGGAGTCATATAACAAAGTCATATAACAATCCCTGACCCAAGAACTCTTTTTTTTTTTTTAGTCTTGGACAAAGGTGAATTCAAGAGATGTGTATCTTTAGCAAATCAAAGACCATCTCTTAGTTTGATCATTACCTTAATCATTTTCAGGGCTGTGTCCTTCCTGGGTTGATCAGGCCTTCCCTTTAAAAAACCGTTTAGACTCTCAACTTGAATTATGTAAAAAAATTTCACTGCAGGAAATTGTTCTGGAATTGATAATTAAAAACTGATAAGTTTTCTCAATCAGATTACATCAAAGACTTCAGACTAAACTGCTTTCTTAATATTATTTTGTAACATATACCCTCAAGAGGGAATAGGGGGGCCTTCATGAAAACCATCATTAACAATAATCAAAACATAGAGAGTTTCTTTTTAACATCCCTAACCATGACTCATGCCATCCACTGAGCAAAGCTAGCCCAAGTAGCCTCAAAGGCTGTGGATTTTCCTGTCCAGTTTCCATAGCAGTGATTCAATATAACTTCCCCATTCACTCCAAAAGAGGGAACAGATACTGAATTTTTCCCCATTACACAAAGGAAGGGTGAACAATTGCAGGAGCTGTGTGTTGAAAAATGTGTCAAGACAAAGGGCTTCCATGTACCATGTAAAGGGGTCTAAAAACCCAAATGGGTTTGGTCTTCTCACGGAGCTTACTTTGGGCAGGAAGACAAACAGACAGACTCCTATGTACTCCATTTCAAAACCTAAGGATGTCTCCCCTAGACTGGGAGGGCCATCTAGTCAAAAGGGGAGGGGTTAAGGTGGAAAAGAGAGCAAGTCAAAGATGCATAGAGATAACATAAGGATCATATGTTTTCTAGAACATGAAAAATAAAAGCCCAAATAATATATTACAAGAAACAAGTTTAAAAAAAACAACAACACAAAAAACCATTATCGGAACTTTCAAAGAGTCAAGAAAGATTGGTGGTATCTAATAAGTAGCTTCCAGAGAAAAATCATTCTTTAAACTCAATACATATAGTAGTTAAATTCCACAATTTCAATAATAATAAATTTTATGTGCAGCTAGGGAAAAAGATGTTTCAATGAGGGACCTATGAGAAAGAATGCTATTCACATTCAGAGGAAGAACTGTGAGAGTAGAAACACAGAAGAAAAACAACTGCCTGATTACATGGGAGGATGGGGATAGTAGGGATATTGACTCAAAATGAGCACCCTAGTGCAAATATAAATAATATGGAAATATGATCAATGACACATATAAAACCCAGTGGAATTGTGTGTTGTCTATGGGAGGGGATGGAAGGAGGGAAGGGATAGAATATGAATCCTACAGCCATGAATAAATGCTCTAAATTAATTAAATAAAAATCTTAAAATTAAAAAAAAGAAAAAGATGTTTCAGCTGTATATGAATCTATTTGAATAACACTAGGATTATCTTCCAGCAAGTTGGTCCTGGAGCCCCCTCCTATAGGCTCTGCCAAGCCAATTGTTAAATTTTTCCTATATTTACACTCTATAAATCAGCAAGTGCTACAATCAGGGTTTGATTTATTATTTTATTGATTGTTAGGACTTCAGAAATTATGGAGAAAAGTCAGTTATGTAGATTAAATTTAAAGTATGTCATATTTTTTCTTTTTTTCTGATAGAGCTGGTTGTTGTACACTTACCAGACCATCTTTGCCCTGTCTGTAGTTACAAGAAATGTAAGAAAATGTAATAGAACATTCCAAAAAATAAAGAAGCTCAAATTTTTGTCATTCAATCATGTCCAACTCTTCATGACTCCATTTGGGGTTTTCTTGACAAAGATACTCAAGTGATCCACCATTTTTTTTTTCTCTAGCTTATTTTTAGAGGTGAGGAAACTGAACCAAACAAGGTGGAGTGACTTGCCCAGAGTCACACAGTAAGTGTCTGAGACCAGATTTGAACTCAGGAAGATGAGTCTCCAGGCTCAGCACTCTACTGAGCCAAGCAGCTGCCTCAAAGCTCAAAATGCAATCTCAAATAAAATCCTGTGAAATTGAATCATCAATGAGGAAGAAATGGATTTTCTTTAAGAGAGCCACTTAAGCCTTTTGTGGAAAACAACAATAACAACAAAATCTTAGATGTACAGAATATTTAACTTGTGAGGACTTTTTAAAAAAGAGAGAAACTTAAGAAAGGTAAGTACAATTGTCAAGATTAAATAATGAAATTGATTCTGCTGTTGTTATAAGCTGTTTTATTTAATTTTATGTATTTATTTATTTTAAAACCCTTACCTTCGGCCTTGATTCCAAAGCAGAAGAGTGGTAAGGGCTAGACAATGGGGGTCACACAGCTAGGAAGTGTCTGAGACCAGATTTGAACCTAGGACCTCCAGTCTCTAGGGCTAGCTCAGTGGAGCTTCCCCCTACAAGCTATTTTAAAGAAGTCAATTAATAAATATTTATTAAGTGAATACTATATGCCAGTCACAGTGCTATGCTTTTGAGGATATAAAAAGAGGCAAAAGATAGTCTTTGTACTCAAGGGACTGCAATCTAATGGGATTACAGAAGTTGAACTAGCAACTGATTGTTGTCCTTGAGTAGGAACAAAACTGGATTGCAGTGAGGCAGTTGCACAAAGTCCTCAGTCTCATTCTCTTTTCCAGAGTCATCCAAGAACAATGGCAAGACAAAAGTTAAGAAGACTGGTAATGGCTTGGGATACAGTAAATGACTTCAGCTTCTTCAATATCTGACCAAGTTCTAAGTGCTCCATAGTGTCTGCTTCAGCCACCTTCATTACCAATGAAACAGACTGTTTTCATCCACCTCTTCTGCTGAGGGAAGTCTTCACATGCCTGGGATAGATATCCCCCTTAACTCACCATTGGATTTGAGGTCTGTCAGTTATCCTTTGCCATGTTTAGCCCACTTGCCAAAATAGATTTACTGGACTATGGCTATTGGGCATGCTTCTCGGAACCACAGGTAAAATATGGGTGAAAGGTAGACACCAAAGTGGATGAACGGTCCTAAAAAGGGATCATCAAGCCCTCATACCACAGGTACTAGTCTTTCTTGAACACCCCATACATCTCAAACTAAAGGATAAAATAAAGAACAAAATGGAATCATCAAATGACACCATCTAGCTTCCCTTGCTACACATACACACACACCATTAGTGTAGCATCTGATTTATAAAATTCATTGAGCTTACAGACATACACACAAAAGATAATAGTTATAGAAGTGTCTGCTGTTCCTTTCTCAAGTATAGGTAAATCTAATAGAAAGATTTGATGAGGTTAATGATTATTGGGTCTTGTCCAAAGAATTGATTGGTGACTCTATTTTATTCCAAGAAAATAAGTAAGCTTTATTATAAGAGAATATAGTAACAGAGTAGCTAGTAGAGTAAGTAAGTAATTAAGGTAAGGTAAGGAGGCGAGGTAATTAAAGGTAGTGAGAATAAAGAATGTAAAAGGAAGGTGAATTTAATATTTGTATCCCTTTATTCCACCAGACCCACCTCCTTGGGCAGAACACTATTGAGTCATGTGACTAAAATGCTATGGAAATCCCCATAAGATGGGTGATGTATCTGGAAGTCAGGATTGGGTACATGGCTTGAAGTTAAGCCCATCCAATCAGAGTGTCCCAGGAGGAAGGGCAAAATTAGCCATATAAGCTAGTGAGCAGAAGCACAGTTCCCAATCCCTTTTCGTCTCCCTCTCCCTCCGCCCCCCCCATAAATAATTATAAATTAATATACAGTCTCCAGAGAATTTTAATCATTACAAAGGTAAGAATATGTGGGGTAAGAGAGTGAACAAGTGGTAAATAGGGGTCTAGGAAAAACATCCTTCTCTATGAGTTATGAGGAGACAAGAAATAAGGCTTTACTGATATTCATCCTGTTTCATTGTGAGTCTTAATGAGCTTTGAAACACATCTCATTATCTCTAACAGTCATTGACGTGTGCTCTTCAGGAGCTAAAACTTCTGCATGTTTCCTTGAAGTAACAGCCATTATAAAAGTTCACCAAAAACCCACTCTAATAGAGAGAAATGAAAAATGGCTTGAGATCTAGCACTTAATTGATAACGGAATAACTGGAGAAATTGACATCTTCCAATTTCATTTGGCCAAGGTAAGAAGCTCTGAATCAGCCTAGTGTCATTAGAAACCCAAACATACATGAACATTGCTATCACAAAATGTAACCCCATAAAATTATTGCTTGTCCCAAATAATTCACATGCCACTGTCTACTGGGACATTCTGTCTTTATATCAGAATGTAAATTCTTTGATGTCAAGGGCTATTTTTATTTGTTTCTTCATATCTCTAACACTCAGCACGGTGTCTTGAACATAGCAAATGCTGCTTTTTGATTAATCAATTGATCTGTGACTTCATCCATGTTAGTGTTTCTTATAACAATGCAGGTCATGATCCATTCATGGCTCTCCATCTTACGTGACTTGTCCACATCCTTTTATAAATTCATTTCAAAGGAGTCTGCCTAATGTGAAGGGGGAGGGGATTTCTTATTCTTTTGTTACTTAGATACTAATGGAATATTTGAGCAGTCATACATCAGTTACTCATTCTTAC
Source organism: Gracilinanus agilis (assembly GCF_016433145.1). Lineage (NCBI taxonomy): Eukaryota > Metazoa > Chordata > Mammalia > Didelphimorphia > Didelphidae > Gracilinanus > Gracilinanus agilis. The sequence goes on along the minus strand of NC_058130.1, from coordinate 251,508,522 downwards.
CTGCCTGTGCTCCCTACCACCTCAAGTGGTGTACATTTCTGTGATGAAATGTCATTTCTGTTACATATTTCCCCATTTATAAAGTTATCTTCCTCACTCTCTTTCCCAGTTTCTGAAATTCTTCTACTGGAATTCTCTATGCAGTCTCTGTCCTGATTTCTAGTCCCACACAAACAATTGCCTGTTTACCATTTTTTTAAAAATTTTTTAATTTTTTAGAAAAATTTGATTTGGTTACATGATTCATGTTCTTATTTTCCCCTTTACCCCCCATTTACCCCCCTCCATAGCCAACAAGCATTTCCACTGGTTTTAACATGTGTCATTGATCAAGACCCATTTCCAAATTATTGATAGTTGCATTGGTGTGGTCATTTCAAGTCTACAGCCCCAATCATGTCCGCATCAACCCATGTGTTCAAGCAGTTGTTTTTCTTTTGTGTTTCCACTCCTGCAGTTCTTCCTCTGAATGTGGGTAGTGTTCTTTTCCATAAATCCCTCAGAATTGTCCTGGGTCATTGCATTGCTGCTAGTACAGAAGTCCATTGCTGGGTTTGTACCTCCAAAAGATCATAGCTAAAAAGACTTGTACAAAAATATTTATAGCTGCCCTTTCTGTGGTAGCAAAAAACTGGAAAATGAGGGTATGCCCTTCAATTAGGGAATGGCTGAACAAATTGTGGTATATGCTGGTGATGGAATACTATTGTGCTCAAAGGAATAATAAACTGGAGGAATTCCATGTGAACTGGAATAACCTCCAGAAATTGATGCAGAATGAAAGGAGCAGAGCCAGAAGAACATTGTACACAGAGACGGATACTGTGATACAATCGAATGTAACGGACTTCTGTTGACCATCTTACATTGAATTTTCTGTAGTCAGTCAGTCACCACATCCAAAACAGAACTCATATCTTCCTCCCAAACCCATCCATCTTCCAAACTTACCTATTAAGGTAACCACACTTCCCAGTTTCTCAGGTTCATAACCCTGGTGCTATCCTTGATGCTCTCACTCTGCATATCTAATCTCATTGTTTCAGTCTCAGCCTTTATGATACATTTACTCCAGGGAGGGCTAATCTCTTCAAATTCAATAGACTAATATACTATTGGAATTAACTGACTATTATTGAGAGCAAGGCACAGGGAATGGAATGTTAGGTAGGATGAACACCAGAGAGTGAAGAGGCCATGGGAGAAATACTAAGACATAGTACAGGAAGATAATTCATAATACAAACTTTGGCCTTGGGCCACCTTGCTCATAGACTTAATACATATGAATTCTGAATGACAACAGCCACCCCAGACCATAGTCAGACACATTTCTTAGGGAACAAGGTTCAGTCATCAGGGAACAAATATATAAAATATTCGTTTGCTGTAATCTCCATAAGTTCTTATAGCCTATCTAATTCATGTGGGTGCTAATTTGTCTCTATTTTTCACCAAATAATTATTTTTAAAAATACAACATGATAAAAGCTAATTAAAGTTTAAAATTTTAACCATTCCCAGCTGTTTCTCTATATTCCAAATCTTTTGCCCTGGAGCTTAGTCTCAGTTGATGGTTTTTATAATTGGTCAGTAATTTATGTTGTCGAAACTTAATTTGAGCTAAAATACCTTTCAGCGGCATTAAAGTACTTAACCACTTAATGATCACTGATCTGTCTAATAAAGGTTGGATCCTCTTAGGTCAAGTTATTAGTGTGCTAGGAATAGTGTGCTAGAAATGATGAGCCTCAGGAAATCTTTGTTTCCAAAATGTTTTTTATTTATATGATCAAGGATCAGAAGACCTGAGTTCTAGTCTGGTTTTGCCACTACCTACCTACTAACTTGAGACATATCACCTTGTTTCTTTCCAATTCAGTTTCCTCTTCTCTAAAATGAGGGGATTGATTGGAGGAGATAATCTTGCTCTGTGATTCTGATCTGTTTCATGGATTTTCCATCTTCCTTAACAACTGTGTATTTAATGACTCTTGAAAGACCAGTTCCTACTTGGAATGGCTGTTTAGAAGTCATTCGTTTTCATAATTAATAATGCAAACTTGTTTTGACTTCAGATATAATGTTTGTGAAAAGAAAAATGCAGTCAGCTATATTCCACTAAGCTTGCCAGAGGAGAAGTTGACTGGATCAAAAATAAACCTTAAGTAACATAGATTATTGGTAAATGTTTTTGATAGCAATGGTTAAAGAAAAATATTTTGTGAAGGCCTTTTTATTTTATTTTATTAAAAAAAACTTCACCTTCCATCTTAGAATCAATACTAAGTATTGGTTCTAAGGCAGAAGAGTGGTAAGGGCTAGGCAAAATGACTTGCCCAGGGTCACACAGCTAGGAAGTGTTTAAGTAAGATTTGGACTCAGGACCTCCCATCTCTAGGTCTGGTACTCTTTCTACTGAGCCAAATGGCTTCCCCAAAGACCTTTTCCCCCAACCACAATAATCTTTCTAAAGTATAGATATCACTATGTCATTCCCCTTTTAAAGAAACATCAGTGGCCCTTTGTTACTTCAAGGACAAAATGCAAAAACTATCTATTCATCAAGGCATTTTAAAGTCCTTTAAAACCTTGGGACTTCATTGTACCTTTCCAGACTTATTTCACATTTTCCACCTCCATGGACTCTAAATTTTTAGGTTAACTGGCCTACTTGTTGTTGCACTGAATTTATCATTCTATCTCCCATTTCTGTGTTTTTATACAGGTTAATTAGACTCAGTGTCTGAAATGAATTCCCTATTCATTTCTACCTCTTGGACTCTCTTGCTCTCTTCAAAGCTATGCTTAAACTATACCTCCATGTGACCTTTCTTGAATCTTCCATTTGTGCTAGTGCCTTTCCTGGAATCACCTTGTATTTGCTCTGTACATGTTCTGTATCTATTCATCTCTCTCTTTGTGTCTCTCTGCCTCTCATCGATGTTGTTTCATCTATGTTGCTTTTTCTTCCTTCTTTTCCTTCCTCCCTTCCTTCTTCCTTCTTTTCTTTTCTCCCTTCCTTCTTTCCCCCTCCCTTCTTTCTTTCCTCCCTCCCTTCTTTCCTCCCTCCCTCCC
>NC_058130.1:251469359-251500444 GCF_016433145.1 Gracilinanus agilis | reverse complement strand
TATATACTATATATTATATAGTAAGCCACTAAACATTTTCCAAAATTCAGGCTGATTATATCATCCCTTTTACTTAATAAACCCTAATGCCTTCCTCTTGCCTCCAGGGGCAAATACGAAATGCTCCATTTGGCATTTAATGCCCTTCATAACCTAGGCGCTTCATACATTTCAAGTCTTCTTATACCTTATTCCTCAACATAGACTCTGATACAATAAGACTGGCTTACTATCTGTTCCATGAACAAGACATTCCATCTCTCAGCTCTCGGCAATTTTTCTGGTTGTTCCCCATGCCTGGAACACTCTCCCTCCTCTACTTCAATTATCAACATTTCTGACTTCTAAATCTTAACTAAAATCTCACCTTCTACAGGAAGTCTCACCCAACCCCTCTTAATTCTAATTCTTTCTCTCTTTTATTTTCTAATTATCCTGTGTAGATCCTAAAAGAAAATGAGCCCAGTGAGGAAAGCAAATGCCCACTCTTTCCAGATTCACCAATATTATACCTCTTTGTGGTCAGTGACCTTTATTTTGGATAGAACCATTGGGAAGAAAATGTTTCTAAGTTTATGTATTATTATTGTTGTTATTGTTATCATAAGGTGATATGGTAAAATAGAAATAGGAATGGATTCAGAGTCACAAGATCTAGGTTTAAAGCTCAGTCACTTCCAATCTGTGGTACTTCAACTCCAATTCTCATGGCCTCAGTTTTCTTATCTGTAACAATAAGGGGGCTGGATAGATGCTCTCCAATGTCTTTTATGCACAAAAGCCCTGAGGGTCAGAGAGGATAGACGAGCAGTTCCTGATAAATGTGTATTCTTATATTTAAATTTAATTTAATTAAAAATTTTTTAAATTTAACATGTTGTTCCTAAGTGGGAACAGACAGCCTGTATTTGTCAGGGTGATCTTCACATTCTGGTGGTCTTGCTGATTCATTTTAGTTCTAGACCAGAACAGTGCTCCTATAGAAAATTATTCCATTCTGGAACAGGAGATCACCACCTTGCCCACCGAGAAGAAGTAGGAAGAAGAAACCTGAAATGGCTGAGATTTTGGAAGAAGGAGGTGGATGAGCCAGAGGAGTGATGTTGCTTCAAAATGATGACTGTATATAACATAATGTGGTAATGTCATTTTAAAAGTTAAAAATAAGGATTGCCGTTATATTCAGCAAAAATTGCACTTTCTCCATTTCCCCTCACACCTGCTTTTCTAGTGGCTAACAGCTGCATCTGTTCATGTTTTACTTTGACTTTGCTTTCTGCCTCGCTGCCTTTTGAAAAACAATTATGGTTCTTTTTGGTACCTAAAGGCAGTCATGCCAGTGGTAGGTCTGAAGCTGTTACACTGTTTTTGCATATTTTTGTGAAGCCAGAATAGGAAGAGAACCCAAATGGTATTCCTCCCTGCCTGTGAAGAACTTTTTAATTTTCAGTACATATAAAATGATTGATCACCTTCCCCTCCAAAAAACCCCAACCCAATTACAAAAAAACTTTCATAAGCTTTTGTGTTATCATTTAAACAATCATATATTTTTTTTAAACCCTTACTTTCTGTTTTAGTAAGAACTTTAAGACAAAAGAGTGGTAAGGGCTAGCAAACTGGGTTAAGTGACTTGTCCAGGGTCACACAGCTAGAAAGTATCTGAGGCCTTGTATTCTTTAATATATCATTTACTGAGATTTGACCTCTGCTGCTCAACATGAATGATGCAGGCAAAAGGTAGCTGTAGCCAGTTTTTTATTTCCTAGGGAATTCCTTTATGCTGATAAAAGGGATGATGTGTAGAAATTGAGCCTAGAAGAAAAGGTTCACACAAGAGGTCTCCGGGGCCTAAAATGGGTAGAGGGATACTCTGTGGAACACTAGAAGTCATACTCAATAAACATACTACTCAATAAAAAAAAATTGAACTTGGGTTAATCATATAAGTAAAAACAAACAAACAAACAAACAAACAAACAAACAAACAAACAAAAACAACCCTTACCTTCTATCTTAGAATCAACACTGTGTATTGGTTCCAAGGCAGAAGAGCAGTAAGGGTCAGGCAATGGGGGTCAAGTGACTTGCCCATGGTCACAGAGTTAGGAAGTGTCTGAGGCCAGATTTGAACCCAGGACCTCCCATCTCTAGGCTTGGTTTTCTATTCACTGAGCCACCTATCATATTACCCCCTAATCATATGCTTCTTGAGAAGCAATGTAGAAAAAATTGATAAAATTGGAGTTAAGAAATCTGGGTTAAAATCCTTACAAATTAATAAGATATATAATCAGGGGCAAGGGGCAGTTAGGTGGCACAGTGCATAGAGTGCTGATCTTGGCATCAGGAATATTCATCTTCTTGAGTTCAAATCTGGCTTCAGACATATATTAGCTGTGTGACCCTCAGCAAGTCATTTTCCATCTCCTTTGGTTTGGATTATATCATGTTCCTAGGAATCTCATCATTGGGAAACTCATTTTCCTATGAGATGACATTAGCTTTGATACTTCATCAATATCCCTTCCCCTCTCTGGTTGGAAGCTGGAAGAAAGAGCAAAGAACTCCTCCTGAACCTCCATCTCTTCATTTCTCACTGGACTACAATCCTTTGCACTGTATTCCCGCATGTCTCCATGGACTCAGTATTTTCCTTTCCTACCCACATTGTTTCCTTTTGTGTATTTTTTTTCCATTAGATAGTAAACTTCTTGAGGGGGAGAGACTATCTTTTTAATAGTTCTATCCCCAGCTCTTAGCATAGAGCCTGGCAAATAAATAATAGGCATTTAATAAATATTTATTGACTGACTGACTAAAATGAGGGTAATACTGTACCACCTACCTCACAGGCTTAGTGTAAAGAAAGCTTTACAGACAGTTTTGCTTTCATCTCCAAATAACTTTTCTGTTGTCGCTCAGTAGAATTCTTGAGTTTGTGTGTGTGTGTGTGTGTGTGTGTGTGTGTGTGTGTGTGTGTGTGTAGGAATAACTTTGGTTTGTGGGAAATGTATTTCAGAACTTTGAGATGTCTATTCATAGGCATGCTTTGATACAAGTTCTATTACATAATCTAATGACCCCAAGTGGTAACAATGAAATTCTTGCTTATTTTCATAAACTTTTAGTTTACTATACAAAAATATAGGAAAATAATTTTCATAAAACTTTTTCATTAAAATATAATATAAATATAAACAAAATATAAATTAAGATAAAAATATAAAATAGTTTTTTAAAATATATAAAAACAGTGCTTTGGAAGACTAGGTTAAATGGCCAAGTAGAACCATTCTGCTAGGTTTCTTTAGTGACAGAACAACATTGTCCCAAACATTGAGACAGATCAACTGAAGGAGGCTGAATGAACAATGCAAAGAAGTTTTTAATTAGTGGTCTTGGTATTTACTGTAAGTTACTCTTTGTTTGTGTGTGCTTTAATACTTTGAATTGCTCATTCTCTCAACTGAGAAACATAGCCAGGTATTTGAAGTGACTTGCCTAAGATTGTATAAGTAGGAAGTGTTTTCTTTGGAAACCAGTGAATTCTTCAATATTTTGAGAACCTCTGTCTAGATAAAATTCACTGCTATCTAGGCATTTAAAACTCAAAATAAAAAAAAACCCATAGGAGGGGGAGGTGGCAGCTGGATGGGTCAGTGAACAGAAAACCAAGCTTAAAGATGGGGGTTCCTGGGTTCAGATCTGGCCTCAGACAGTTCCTAACTGGGTGATCCTGGGCAAGTCACTTAATCCCCATTGCCTACCCCTTACTGCTCTTCTGCCTCTGAACCGATATATAGTATTGATTCTAAGACAGAAGGTAAGAGTTTTATATATATATATGTATGATAGAATCTAGTATATCATATTAGGAAATAAATTGACTCAAATTTTAGGTGAGATTTTCAAGAGACAATAATTTTATTTACTTAAATAGACAATACATATATCTCAGTCCTGGGGGAAGTCTTTTTTCCCCCTACTTACATTCTATAGGTGTCAGAGTCAAGTATTGGGGTAGCTAGCTAGTACAGTGTAGAAGTGCTACGCCTGAAGTTGGGAGTACCTTAGCTGATTTTTTTAGCTGTATGATCTTGGCCAAGTCACTTGGTCCTGACTGCCTAGCCCCTGCTGCTCTTCTGTCTCAGAACTGATACTGACAGGACACAGAAGGTAAGGGTTGAAAAAAAAATCAAGTATTTATTAAGTACTTACTATGTGTCAGGCACTATGCTAAACTTTGGATATATAAGGAAAGGCAAAAATAATCACCACCCAATGTTTCTGTCTCTTTCAGCATTCCTCCCTCTTCTTTCTCTTTGCCCTTGCCCCACCTCTAGCTCCACTTCCATTCTCTCATTCTGCCTTAACTAAAAGTTTTACTTAAGCAAATTTCAGAAGGCAATTCCATTGCTGTCCATTGCATTTTTTAATGTTTATGCTTGCAGAAGGCAACAAGGCTGGCAAGTCATCATTTTCCAGCTTCATGAAACTGTGAAAACATTCATGTTTACAGGGTTTGTCAATTACCTCCGTAGTAATTAAAAATGCTATAAAATATCAGGCAGTGGGTAACCCTCTATCATCCCATAAAACCACCATATTTGGAATGCTTGGAGAATCATTTATTGAGATTGTTTATATATCCTCTGAAGTATGATAAACAGATTTGTGAATAAAAGAATTTTTCAATTGTAATGGGCTCTTCAGAATCAGAGAGCATAGCTTCCCAGGAAATACTCTGCCACACCACTGGAATGGCAATCACAGATTCACCTATATGTGAGCTTAGGAAGGCAATTAGTTCTTTAAAAAAACCCATACAATAAAGGTGATAGTAAAAAAAAAATTAAAACTTGCTAAGGCGATTGCTTGGTTTCAGATTGCTAGGCAGACTCCTCTGGCAGGCATGAAAAATTACAAAAAAGTCATTTGGTAGCTACAGTGACCCCGTTACCCCACCAACCAGCTTCTCATTGAAACTGACAGACACACTCTAGGATGTACTGAATAACAAAAAGACTATGGGGTCATCACACATTTATTTGAGCTATTTATCCTCTTCGGCTTTGGTTTATCTGGACTATTTCCCAGACATAGGTTTACCTGGTACTATGGGACCTTTCCAGTTGAATTTACATATATAGCTTAATATCTGTTTCTAGTAGAGAGGCCTTTATTGTGCTGTATGCAAATACACATTGCAGAGCATCATTCTATCATTAATCATTTTTTTTAATTTTTTTTTAAACCCTTAACTTCTGTGTATTAGTTCCTTGGTGGAAGAGTGGTAAGGGTGGGCAATGGGGGTCAAGTGACTTGCCCAGGGTCACACAGCTGGGAAGTGTCTGAGGCTGGATTTGAACCTAGGACCTCCCGTCTCTAGGCCTGACTCTCAATCCACTGAGCTACCCAGCTGTCCCCACCCATCGATAATCATTTTTTTGAGTATCTACTATGTGTTTGGCACTGTCCTGGAAGATATGACAAAAATAAAACCATCCTTGCCCTCAAAGAACTTACTTCTTATCAGAGGAAATGACATCAGTATATGCAAAGTATATACATGGAGATGTGGTCAGGAAGTGGAGTGGGAATGATTATTTAACCACTTCTATCTGCCCACTCACCCCCAAACCTGTGTATTATCTGGCATAAATTTTCTCTTTCATCTCTGGGGAGCCATATGAAAGGATCTATGATTCCATTAATATATATCTTTTTTTTTAACTTCAAGCCCCCAGTCAGTGAAAGCATTTTGTCAAAAAGATATCTCTTTTTTTTTTGAGAATTTTTTGTTCCCCCAATTTCCTCTTTCCAATTCAATAAATACATCTAGACCAACAAAAGCCTTTTGTAATTGTTATGTATAAAGGCAAATAAACATCTAAAACAAAGGAAAGAAAAAGACTTTCCCTATATCCAAAGAGAAAGATTTTAGGTTTCCAGGAGGTAACTAAATGAGAGGAGACAAAAGATTACTATCCTTATGTAAGGAGCTGGCAGTAGCTGCAGTATAGTGGCTGAATGCTGGCTAAAGTGAAGAAGCTTCCCATGCTGAGAACTGTTGTGAAATCTGGCTTGAAAGGGTTTGGGGGTAGCTCGGGGATCAGATCCCCAGAGATTGAGTGGCCTCAGTGGGAAAGAACATGGTACAGAGGATGTGAGTGGATCTGGAGATGATGGGATTAGATATAGAGGACCAGATCATTGAAAAGACCTGTCTCATAATAGATTCTGACCTCAACATTTTGGTTGAAGATCCTAACCTGATTATAAATCATCTGGATGAGTTGCAGGACAGCCTGTCAGAATGGCATAAGGAACATCATGAGAAGTCTGATCTTACCAAGGCAGTGAAGGAGAGTTCAATTACACTGAAGCAGGCAGAGGATGAATTTCTGTTCTTTGTACAACAGCAGACTCCTCTGGGGCTCTGTCCAGTTGCAAGACATTTAGTTCATGTAGATAAGAAGTTTCTTGACAAATACATGCCCCAGTTCATGAAACATCTTCATTATAGGGTAATTGATGTGAGCACTGTTAAAAGAACTGTGCAGATACTGGTCTCCAGAAGAATATGAGTTTGAACCAAAGAAGGCTGCTTCTCACAGGGTATTGGATGACAGCAAAAACATTAGGGAACTTCGGTTTGTTGGAATAATATCTTTAAGAGCAAAACAGATGAAAAGAAGAGGAAAATTATAGAAAATAAAGAAAATTAGAAGGCTGAATTGATGATGTTTCTCATGCTGCCAAATTATTCCCAGGATATGGTTTGTCAGGGATTTTTGTTTAATTATTTGAGAAAGTATCTCCTCCTTTCATTTATGTTGGAACTTCAGGTAGTTTGAGAAAGCTGACTCTGAAATATAATTTTTCTAAGTTAGAGCAGTGAATCTGTCACTTAAATATCAATAGTTCCTTTGTTTCTAGGTACCAGGCCACTTATGATTTTTGGTACATAGCTGCATCTGCTTTTAGATCAAAACACTTTTGCTAAAAAATTAAACTAGTTCATTTAAAATGCAAAAGAGGTATAGGTTTTCAGGAACACAGAGTATGCCCTGACATCTCTGGTGCCTAATGCCCTTGATCTTGGAGTCCAGGGGTCCTTTATTTATGATACTTTGTGGTACTTTGATTGTCAGAGCTGAATGTTTCTCATTGTATCCCTTTCTACTATCCCATGAATCTTTTATGCATCTTTAGGTGACACAAAGTCTAGAATGTTGAACCTGAAGTCAGAAAGACCTGGGTTCTAATCTAAGCTCAAACATTTACTAGCTGTGTGACACTTGGTAAGACAAAGACCTACGTAAATGCTAGTTGCTCTTGTTATGAGCTAAGTTCAGCTTTCTCCTTACTTCTGCTTTGAACCCCTTGTAAAGGTCACCTAGACACATGAGGGATAGCAAATACAGAGAATGTCATATGTGAGAAATAGCAAGAAGGCCAGCTCAGCTGGAAAATAAAACATAATAATTCTGGAAAGAGAGGTTGCAACCACATTGTAAGTTCTGTTGATATATTAGAGCATAATATTTTAATATACTAGGTGACATGTGGTTCATTTAATTAATTAATTCAATCATTTATAACATTATACTAATAAAACCCAGAAGACAGAAAAAATTCTTTAAAAACAACAAACTATATACTACAGAAAACATTTGAGAATATAGTCACCAGGACACGTATAGGTATTACATGAATAAAACAACAAAATATTCTTTCCAGAAATAAAGGATGACTTATGTAACTGGGGAGATATTAGTTGCTCATAGATGGACTGTGCCAATGTAATAAAAATGACAATACTACCTAAACTTATTTGCAGCCTCAGTACCATGCCAACCAAATTACCAAAAGACTATTATGTAGAACTAGAAACAACAGAACCATTCTGGAAAAAGAAAAGATCAAGAATCTTAAGGAAAATAATGGAAGAAAAAATCCCCAGACATTAAAGTGCGCCAATAATACCAGATCTCAAACTATATTAAAAAGTAGTAATCATGAAAACTATTTGATACAGGTTAAAAAATAGAAAAACTTGTCAGTGGAACAGTTGAAGTATGTAAGAAACATAAGCAATAAATTATAATTTATTATGATCAGTAATTCCAAGTACTCTAAATAATGGATGAAAGATTCACTGTTCAACAAAGGTTGCTGGAAAAACTGGAAAGCAGTCTGACAGAAACTAGAGGGTGTACTAGAGCCAGCTTATACTGGTTTCCTTGATTTGATTGTGTTAAATTTTCAGTATAAACATAAACATTAATACTTCAACAAATGGCAACAAATCATGGCTTGATTTATTGTTTTGTTGACTGTGTAGATTTAAGAAAGTAGTGGAGAAAATATTAATAATTCCAATTAAACTTTAAAATGTGTCATGTGAATATTCTCCCCTCTCCCCATCCAGTGATTCTTAAACATTTGTCAGCATATCCCTGGTATAGACCAGCTTCTTACACCATATACTATAATAAATTGCAAGTGAATACATGGCCTAGATATAAGAAGTCATATAGTTAAGGTGAGTGAGGAAATAGTTTTCACAATTTTGGATATGGAAGCAATTCTTTAGCAAAATAAGGTATAGAGAGATAAAAATAAACAAGAGACAGAATCAACTATTTCAATTCCCTAAAGTTGAAAATACTTTTCAAAACAAAAGGGAAAAAATTAACTGGGAAAAATTTGTAGCATATTTTAATTATGTAATAAATATCAGTATGCAAGATCAAGAGCCATTCTCCAATAGATAAATGATCAAAAAGTATGTACAGGCTGTTCTCATTGAATGAGACCCCAGCTATCAACAACCATGTAAAAAACACTTGAAATCACTCCTATTAAGAAAAATGTGGATTGAAACAACTCTGAGGTTCCACATAATACAATAGATTTGCAAACATGGCAAAAACAAGAAGAGGAAAATTTTGGAGGAGATATTGAAGGAAAGCCACATTAATGCAAGCTGTTCATGGTGTTATGAAGTAGTTTAAGTGTTCTTAAAATCAATATGAAACTATGCACAAGAATTTACTGAATTATATCTATCTTTTGATCTGGTGATACCACTACTTTAGATATATTTCAAAGAGATCATAGAAAGATGAAAAAGACTTAGACTCACAGTAGTAATCACAATATCTTATTGTTGTTGCAAACCAGAAAAAATGGGTGCCAGTTAGAGACTAAAAAAATTATTGCATGTGACTATAATGTTATTGTTTGTAATACAGTACAATACAGTATTATTGTGCCATGGGAAATGATGGAAGAGATGGATTCAGAGAAACCTTACTTATATTGATCCAACCTATTTTAGATGATCCTGGGAAATATATATATATATTTTACAATAAGTAATATATTACTTATAAATGAAAGCAACAATGAAAGACTTAAGAACCTGTGATAAAAAATGAAGAATCTTGATTCCACAAAAAATGCTAAAAAAAAAAAAAAGTGAAGGTCAGTAAGGGTTAGGCCACAGCTGCAGGTGGATTTCCAGAACTTCCAGGTAGACATCCAGCATTTTGAGTCAATTGAAAAGAACTAAATCCAAAGAAAGTAAAATTGTGGATAAGAAGGCCTATTGTAATCAAAATTGTCCATTTGTCTTGTTTGATCTTCTGTATTGTTTGTTTAGACATAAAATGTTCACTTACCTATAGATCTGAAAGGGTTTACTTCTCTAATTTGTATATAATGGGACTGGGTCATGCATATATTGGCAACTTATCTTAGTATGACATATGAGGTATTGGTCTAAACCTAATTTGTTCCATGCTCCACAAAAGAATTCATAGGGTCCTCTGCCTCATCAGGCATCAATTCATTTTCCTTGGTCTTATGATATTTACTTATATATAGACTCTTGACTTATTTAGTCAATCTGGAAGCCCCATTCATCCTTGGTATTAATATCTGCCCTGTTTGTTAATATTATACTTAAAGTCTTTACCTGAGTTTTCTTGCTTCTGAGATCTTTTACAATTTTAGTCTTTTCCCCCTTTTATTTCTTCCGTTGTTCACTTTCCAGCTCCTACCCTTTTGTGGCAATTACCTCAGGAGATAAAATTCAAGGCTGACAGCCTCCTATCATGCTGGGGAATTTATATTTCATTGGCCTTGGTCTCTGTCCCAAGAGAGTTTTAGTCAGACAAAACTAGACCCAGTTAGATGCCAATTCTCTTTCTCACATGCATTGGCGTCCTGTCCTGGTTCCCTCTGCCCCTCAGTTCTCTGAGTACTGTAGCACAGAGTGCTGTCATGCTGCTGTCCTGGCCAAAAGAAGCTTCAGCCTTTTGGTTTATATGGCATAGAGTTTTGTATAGTCCTGTCAGATCTTTGTGATTGTTTGAGGAGGGTATACTGATTTCAGATTAGAGATTAGACTTTTCTGCTGTTAGTTAGTTCATCAGATATATATTTTCCCTCATTAACGTTTTTAGTATTTTAGACCATGGATACAGTTGAAATTGCTAAATATATTTTCTTTTTTTTTAATTCAAAGAAATTTTATTTTCTTAATTGTGTGTAACAATGTCTTTCAACATATGTTTTCCAAAATTATAAAACCTGAATCATCTCCCTCTCTCCCTTCTCTCCCCCTTCTTGGAGATGATAAACAATTTGATCTGGGCCATACATATATTATCATGCAAAATACACTTCCTTATTGGTCATTGTTGTAAGAGAACACTCATCCAAAACTAAAACTCCAAAATAAAACCATAAATACACTAATGTTAAAGATAGTATGCTTTAATCTGCATCCATCTGACTCCAACTGTTCATTCTCTGGAGATGGATAGCATTACCTTTCATAAGTCCTTTAGAATTGTCCTACATCATTGTACCGCGGAGAGTGAAATTGCTTAATTTCTTAAACAGAATTCCTATTTTGAAGACTTTTAAGAAGTGATGAAGATGAAATAAATTGTCCATTCCTCCCTACAGTTGGGTATAAAATAGAAAAATATCTCTCATTTTGCTACACTTCTGTTTTTGCTTATCTTTTTTTATTAGATTTGTCTAGATCTTAGGGAATATGCAACTTTTTAAAAATTATTTTGATGCTATGCTATTTGGTATTTTTAATAAATATCAATATTGATGTATCTGTGGTTCTTTAAGTAATATAATTTCCCTAGTTATCTTTGTTCATCATATCTTTTTAGCGTAGTCTTCTCTGATATTATGATTACCAACTCTGCTTTTCTGAATCCAGCTTAAGCAAAATAGATTTTGTTCTAGTCTCTCATTTCAATTCTATGTGAAATTTTTTTGCGTTTCAAGATTATTTCTTGTAAACAATTTATCATCTTATTTGAACTTTATACCTCCCTTAGGTACCTAGGCAATGCTCTAAACCAGTGATGGGCAAACTTTTTAAAGAGGGGGCCAAAGGAAAGGAAATGCTCATTTGTCAGTCTATTTCTAAGGCAACTCTTTAGAAATTTCATTGTATTGTATCCTACTCATTGTATTCGTCAAGCTAGGAATAATGTAGGGCTGTATAGAACATTTCAGCCCCCCCCCCAAATCTGGCCAGTGGGCCATAGTTTGCCCATCACTGCTCTAAACAAAACAATAAAAATTTGTTAAATGAATGGATGACTCACATTTTCTAATGCAATTATTTATAAAATAAAAATAGATCTTATTTGATATATGGATATTTGATAAATATAAAATATTAACAAATACCAAAAATGTGCTTCTTAATCTATGGCTTCAAAAACTGTGTATATCTTCATTTTTCTCTCATGTGGAGCTCCTGCAATTTACCTGATTATGGGCTATAGATATAGACTTTAAGAAAAATTCCTTAGCATAGGTGGAATATAATTAATGAGAATCATGTCATCACCTAGTTTGTTGGTTTGGGGTAAGAAAAGATCTCATGCTTTAATGTAGGAGGAGGAAGAGAAATTCAAATAGAGAAAAAGAAGGCGAAATAGGAAGATTGAAAACAGAGATAGAAAAGGAATTGGAAAAAGAAGATGGAGAAAAAGAAAAACAAAGGAGAATGGAGAGGAGGAAGAGTGAATATCTAGGAAAATATTGGGAACAGTCAAATAGGTATGTTAGATTTCAGAGGGATAGATTTTTAAAAGTCCATAGAAAAGATAGTCATGTCATGAGACTTGAAGATGGTTCAAAAGAATTAGGGGACTTTAAGAAACTAGAATTCTAATGAAATTACTATGAATAATTCTAATAAGGAATAAAAAAATAAAAATCTAAAGAAACATATATTGACATGGAGAAGTCTTTAATGAGCTCGGATCTAAAAGAGATGTATAAATAAGTACAGGACACAGAGAATTAATATACATGCCAATGTGGTCAGAGTCTTAAACTTGGAGTCAGAAAGATGTGAGTCTAAAAGCTGCTTCCAACACTCGATGGGTGGCTATGTAACAATAAGGGATACAGTTCATCTCTCTGAGCCTTGGCTTCCTCATATGTAAAATGAGTAATAATAATAGAAGATCAAAATAAAAAGAGATAAAAGAAAGAGGTGAGAGTGATAATAATGGAAACAATAATAATAGCTCACATTTATATATTACATTAAGGTTTGTAAAGAGATTTATATTTTAATCTAATTTGATAATAACAACTCTAGTGCTATCCTTATAAAGAGGCAGCTAAGCTCAGTGGATAGAGTACTGGACTTGAGATAGAAAGTACTGAGTTCAAATTTGACCTCATACATTTAGTGGCTGTGTGATCCTGGACAAGTTGCTTATCCCTGATAAGAGGATCCACTGGATCCACTGGAGAAGAAAATGGCCAGCCACTTCTGTATCTTTGCCAAGTAAATCCCATGGTCATGAAGAATCAGGTGGGGCTCAGTAACAACAATAACAACACCCTCATAGAGTTTTTGCCTACTATGTAAGCAATGTATCTATGTCATGAATAGGGCATGGGACTTGGAGTTAGTTAGTTACCTGAATTCAAGTACTGCTTAGGACCTTGAGCAAGTCACTTAACTCTATATGCCTCTGCTTCCTCAGTTATATGATAAGGTTTGACTTAATGACTCTTACGTTCCCTTCTACTTCCAAATGATGATCCTACAATCATAGGTAGAAATTTGTAATAGCCTAGCACAATCCCTGAAGTAGCTTGGCACAGTGCCTGGCACATAGTAGGCACTTAATGCATGTTTATTGAGCATCACTTTCACAAACTTAATTTGGGCTTAGAGGTGGGAAGACAGATGCAGGGAGAAGGCTTAAGATGTCTGGGAATCACAAGGACTTTCGAAGGTGAATAGAAAAGGAGAAAAGGAACCAGAAACCCATTAACAGAAATTAGTGCTTTTCTTCTGATTGCTTTAGCAGAGCTGAGGTTGCCAGGAAGTGTTTGTCCCCATGGGAAAACTCCCTTAGACTTGCCTGATGTGAAAGGGAGAGAGACACAATTAAAGGCACATTTGAAACACTGATTAAGAGGCAGACATGTGGCCATTTGAAAGTGAAATCATGCTTAATGTCAGATTACCCTTGGGAAAGAACTGCAGAACTCTGAATTCTTATATTCTGTCAATAGAAACTGATCTAGTGTGGAGGAATTGTCATTAGTGAAAAGCCCTGGGCTAATGACAACTTAGCCAGTTCCCTCCTGGGAATGATGGAGGGAAAGGACCTAACTCACAAGCTTTTGGACCCATCTATCACTGGAGATTGATGTGAAGCCTAAAGAAGGATCGTAGGCTAGGGAGTATGTGTACTGGTGCACTCATGCTAACTTGCTTTTATTTATTTCTAACATTCTGTATATAATCACACTATTACCAGAAATTTAGTGGAAATCTAGCAAGGTAAGGATCGAAGGGGAAGAGTTTCCTTAAAAAGAGTGGTGGCTAGGAGTTAATAATCTGATTGTGATAAACCACACCATCCCCTAGACCAACTAAAAAAAAAAGCAACATCATCCACAGAGTGAATGGTAAAGGGTGAACACCAGGTCACCAGTGCCAGATAAAGGCACAGAGGGCTTGGTGGTTACTCAAAGAACACCTTCTAGTGTTGAATGGTAGTTAAACACCTGAATGGCAACAGCAGCCTTTGTCCTTACTGTTGAATGGGGTCAGGCATTGATGTAACCCTGACCCCTCTAATGTGTCATGCGTGTAAAGTACTATATATATATATATACATATACATATATATATATCAGTTATTACAAAAAAGTAGGGATGCTAATTGTTTTCAGTAGCCTCACAAAAGCCAAGGCTTGTGATAAATGCAAAGTATAACAAAAAAAATTTTAAGTGTGTGGCATAGTGAATAGGGAGCCAGCCTCAGAACCTGGATTTAATTCTTGAAATGAATTGACTATGTTTCCTGGGCAAGTCACTTAACTTTTCAGTGCTCAGGGGAATACTCTAAGACTGCAAGTAGTTGCCATGAAGATGTTGCCTTGTATTGGTAAAGGGAGTTTCCTCTTTAATTGACCATTTCATCCTTTCTAGTTATCATTCCATATTTATCCTCCCTTTTGTGGTTAAACTCTTTGAGAAAGTCATCTACAATAGGTTTCCCCATTTCCTTTCCTCTTATATTTTTCTTAACTCTCTACAGTTTGGTTTCCAATCTCATCATTCAACCAAAACCCCTTTCTCCTAAGGTAAAAATGATCTCTTAATCATCTAGTCCAGTGGCCTTTCTTCCATCCTCCTATTTGAACTTATATGTAGCTTTTGATACTGTCGATCACTCTCTTCTCTTTGATATTCTCTTTCTAGGTTTTTGTGACTCTACTCTCCCTTGCTTCTCCCTCTTTCCTGTCTGATCTCTCAGCCTCTTTTGCTGGATGATTATTCAGATTATATTTGCTTAATAACTGTTTATTGACTGACTGTCTGACTCACTATACCATTGGAATCACAGGTCTAGGCCCTGCCCTGATGTCTGTATTGAAGGCAAGAGCAACAAGGCAAAGAGGGCCAACAACTTGGAATATCTGAGAAGATAATGGCTACAAAGAAGACAGAAAGATTCAACTTATAATTTGCTTCTGTTATCTCTATCAAAATGAATGAACCTTATTCTTAGAGAACAAAAAATTTAGAAAAGATTACCACTCAATGTAAGTGATGAAAGAGTAAATCATCACCTTGTTGTCTTAAATGAAATCTAGTTAGTTATCCTAGATTAATTACAACCCAAGGCATTGAGAAGAACTTGCTGGTGCTATTGTTGAATGACCTCTGAGGAATCATGTAGAAGGCATGCAACAAGAAGGATGATGATAGGCAGTGCTTTTTGATTTTTTCAGAAGGTTAAGAAATGGATTGTGCTGACAGCAAGCTGGCAAATTTGAGGTCAACCTCTAACTAAGTGGATTATTAAATAGTTGGGTTAATGAGTATTTGCAAATTTAAGTGATCACCAGGACCTATGATGAGTTCATGAAGAACAAATTATGACAGACTAATCTCATTTCATTTTTTTTCACAGTTTCTAGATTGTTAGATCAATTAAATGCTATTGACATAGTCCCTCTAGACTTCAGGAAAGCTTTTGAAAAAAATGTTTTCCAAACTAGTGAACAAGATTAAGAGAAGCCAGTTGAATTACAATTTGCTTACAATTGATTTGCTCCTGTTTGAATAGTAGATCCCAAGAGTGTTCATTTATGAATGGATGCTGAGCAAGAAGGAGGCACACAACAGGTCTAATTCTGTTCAACATTTTAATCAATGGCTTGGATAGACATAGATGACAATCAATTTGTGCATGGTATAAATCTTGGATAGTAAAGACATAGAGTGACAGAATCAAGCTCCAAAAGATCACAACAAGTGGACAGATCTAATGAAATGAATTTGACTAGGAATAGATTGAGAGGCAATTATAGCTTAGTGAAAAGAGAGCTAACCTTTGTATCAGGAAGACCTGGGCACTGTAGTGGAAAGTATTATGACTGGAGTCAGAGGACTATGGTTTAATTATCACTCTATTGCTTACTATCTGTGTGATCCTGGCCAAAGCAAGAACATTATTTTCTTTGTCTATAAACTGAAAGGAATGGACTAGATGGATTCTGAGATCTCTTCCAGCTCTAAATTTATGATCCTCTAAATCAGTGATGGGCAAACTATTCCCTGAGGGCCAGATCCAGGCTGTAGTTTGCCCATCACTGCCTTAAGCAATTCCCTAATCACTACATCTGGATGTAGGGGTCATAGTATTTAGGGAATTGCTTACGACAGGTCTAATTCTGTTCAACATTTTAATCAATGGCTTGGATAGACATAGATGACAATCAATTTGTGCATGGTATAAATCTTAGTTAGTTATCCTAGATTAAGCAATTCCCTAATCACTACATCTGGATGTAGGGGTCATAGTATTTAGGGAATTGCTTACAGCAGTGATGGGAAAACTACAGCCTGGATCTGGCCCTCAGGGAATAGTTTGCCCATTACTGCTCTAAATTTCGCCTCTGATATTGTTAAGGGAGAAACCAGGGAAAGGTGCCTTAAACAGTAAATATGGGTCCAGGTGGGTGTGTAGGAGACAGGAATGACAGGAAGGGGCCCAACAAGTAGGGAGACTGGGTTATAACGGCTGTTTGGATGTCTGTAACAGAAATGGCTGTTGGCCTCCAACTGCCACCCAGCATCAACAAGACAGAGCCTATGGAAGCTGATAAGTAAAGGCAAGAGTTTAATAACACATTTTAATCAGGGACAAACTAAGGTAAAGGACGGGAATAGGGTTTTTCTACACTAACAGACTACCACAGGGTCAAGGGAAAGGGACTTAACTACACTCTTCTAAGATCTAAGCAAGACAGGGCCCAAAGAAAGCAGTACTGGAGTCACAAGGGGAAAGTTCCTCCCAACCTGGTTCTAGCCAGGTTTGGTCAGCTTAGCTAAGGACCTGAGGATGGCTTTACTTGGGATCTCACGGCTAATCCAGGGATGGTTTCAGGATGCCAGGAGTCAACTCTACCAGAACAGATAATCCAAGGTATCCAGGTAGAGAGAGAAAGTTTGCAATGCTGTCCACCAGATCACAAACCACTCCCTACTTGGTGCTGCTCTGCAGGTCTGATGTCCCCTGCTGTAAGCCTTCACCACTCTCCAGGATCCCAGGGAATCTGGATACAACTCCCCTAGCTCTGAGATCTCCCAGGGTCAGCAACAGTTTTTGTCTCAATCCGAGTCTTTCTCAGGCACAAGCCACTTCCTCCTTCCCCTGCATTCCATTCAGAATATCCATGACCTCCAGCTAAGGCTTTTCCTAGCCTGCTTACACACCTACTTTTAACTTATGCCTATTACAATATATATTTGCTATGTGCTCTAGACAATTGGAAGAAAGTGGAGATCTTTTTGGCAGAGGAAATTCTTGACTAAAAACATTGAACTTCTTAACTAAGAACTAAAAATTACACATATGCTTTTTTAAAGGAAACATTTACTCATGTTCACTTTTCATGCTTCTACAGAGGTGGTCCTTAATTCTCATAACCTATGCTGGGAGAATACAAGCTCTGATATGTTCTTCCAAGATGAAGTGTTTTGATTACATATCTGGTGAGAGACTATGATTGTTATTAGAAGACCAGCCTAAATTAATTTAGAGACACTTATTACAAAGTTCATCCCTATAGGCAGATATATTTTTCAAATGAAGCAACACTATAAGGCTCTACTAAATAATAAAACAGCTGCAGTCTGATTCAGAGGAAGCTCTACCCATCCCAAAGAAATCACCCATCTATATAGAAATAAGCATATTTAAACACTGTACTTAGGTTAAAAAAGAATAGAATGGGGAAATGGAAATGGGTAAATAGTAATCAACGCAAAACAATATTCTGACCATATGCTAGTACCAGCAGGTACTGGGGAAGCAAGTGCCCCTGAGTTACTAGGCCATTTAACTATTAGGTAAATAATGGTAAAAATGTCTTGGCAGATGGACTAAATGAGGTTCAGGGTAACAACAGACCTCAAACCCATTTATGAGTTAGGGGGTATGTCTGCCCCAAGTATTTAAAGGCTTCCATTGGTGGAATGGGCAGATGAGAACAATTTGTTCAAGTGGCCATGAAAGTGAACAAAGCAGGCTAGGTAGAGCACTCAAAGCTTAGTTGAACATGGAAGGCACCAAGGTCATCTACTGCATCCCTGGCCATTGGCAGTTGTCTTGAATTTTGTCTTGCCACTGGACTCCAATGATTGGAAGAAAGAGTGAGGCTAATAACTTTGTGTAACTCTGCCTTATTTAAATCTATTTCATGGTTCAAGTCAAGACATCAGCCTTGTGACATCACTGGGCCTCTTTGAAATGAAAAACAGTCAACAATGTGTTAATACAGCAGGTTCTAGGAACACCCTTAGTGAGTAGAAAATTACTGAACTCTGCAAAGCCATCATACATTTTACCTGGTGATAACAGAATGCAAGTTGTTTAAAAAATGAGACAAAATCTTTTTCCCCTCCCTGATTACATCTATTGTTATTTTATTTCTTTAGGAAAAGATAATTTTAGCACCATTGGCCTCCTAGGGTTCTTTTAGTGCTAAAAAACTCTAGAACTCATTCTGAGGAAGCAGGTTAGTATTGGGGAATATTTCTAGTATCTTCTTAACACAAGACCAAACCCAAAGACTACTGATATGGAATTCTCTTTTCATTGGTGGAGATAGAAGCCCTGCCCTGCATGAGAGGAAGGGACAAAGTTGGAGAGTGTAGGAAAGGTCAATCCTTTTTAGGACACTTCAAACTTTGGATCTTCTTTGTTCTTCATTCTTCAAACATTGAGTTGTTTTGAGCACCTCTGGCTTTCAGCTTTGGAAAGAGGAAAGATAGAAGGGGCCAACCTCATTTCAGGTTGCAAAAAGAAAAAATTAGGAAGAAATGAGAAGAGCAAGTAGTCTCCATCATGTCCCTGTTCCTAGTTTGCTACACAAGAGTTTTGGGGGAGTTTCCCTTTGTTTGAGATCTAGAGCTCTCTCTTGGCTGAGCTGAATTATCCCATTTTTAACAGAAGAGTTCCTTCTCCCTATATTATCTGCCTTCTTGTGTATACCTCCTCTGATTTTTGTTTTGCTATAACTTGGGTAAATGAGTTTCTTGATTATACACTGTGTGTGTTTATTGTGGAATTGGTATTTGATGGAAAAGTTGTCAAGTCTTGGATATAGATCTTGGAGTCCTCCTTCCCCCTAATGATAATGACATAGCTCTTAGAAGTTTAGCTTGAGCCTGATCATATTCTCTAGACTAACTATGTTTAAGGAAACAGATAGGTAAAACTCTAGCCCAGTATCCCCTTTCTCTGAGGAGAACAGAGTGGTCTCCGGCCCCAACTTTTTGTTCTTCCTTCTGGCAGGAATGAACGTCTCTCTTGGAGGAATGTGGAAAAAGAATAGGTTAGAGATATGTTTTACCTCCCTTGCTATATGTGGGCCCTTGCCATACCTGGGACTCTCTACACATGGAATCTATTCATTCAATTACAGTTATTTCAATTACAACAACATGAATACTGGTAAGTAATCAATCCTTTCTATTCTTCCCCTCCCACTCTGCCCCTTTATGAGGAGCCCTCCCTGTAGAGAGCATTAAAGGTACATTACTAGAATCCAGTTATTAGTCCTTAGGAGAGGAAGAATATGAAAGAAATTTTTAGGACTTTAGGGATAGAGTTTTCAAGAGCTAGCAACTTCCTTGTAGAGAGCCTTTTATTTCCTTGCTAACAACTCTTGTTTGTTTTCATCTTCTTGTCCAGACTTTAACCGCTTTGGGAATTTCTTCTACCTTGGGTTATCTGAATATTTTTAGTAAAAGATTTGTTTGTTTGAACCTCCATCTCTTGATGATCCATTGCATCAGACAGAGAATTAACACCAAGACAAGTGGTGACAAGAGTGGAAGTTGATTCAACTTCTCTGAAAGAGTTACAAAGGATGGCTTGGACCTCAGGAGTCCAGTCAGTGATGAGGACAGTGGCATTTGGATAGTGCCAATAACAGTAAGATAGTAGAGAAAGCTACGATGCTCTGGCCTTTAAGGTAATAGTGATGGAAGAAGCAGGATGGTGGAAAAGCAGTAGTTCCCCGGAACATGGGTTCCTACTTTTTTTTTTTTCTATTTTGATAGGGCCCCTTGGATTTTCTGGAAAGAATGAGGGAGTGGGCTGTTATACTGATATCTGTGACATTGGTCACCTATGCTACTGGTTCCAGAGATTAGAGGATAGGATTCAGGTGGGATTTCAGAGATGTAAATTAAACTCCCATACTTCCACAATGCCAAAGGGCATTGTTATGAACCAGGAAGAAGTAGTCTAGACCTGAGACAATGGAGGCTAAGTCTGTCCCCAAGCAGATTGATCTGGGATCTAGCTGTGAGCCCTCTGGAAAAGGAAAATATAAAGATTGTTTTTAGGATTTTGGAGTAAATATCATATACAGCAAGAGAAATATTATTTGAAGAATAATGTGTGTATATCTGCCTCCAGAAAATGAATTGATAAATAAAAAGAGCAAGATATAGTTTTATATAGACATATTTTTAGGTATAAGATGCTTTCTCTAGTGAGGGGAAGAGAAGGAGGGAGATGGCTGGGAACTTTAATGTAACAAACAATTTGATGAATTAATTAAAATATTTAAGGGAGTAGATAAATCTAACCTGGTTACCTCCCTGTCTTTCTCGCAGAAGAGCAGAATGGTCAAGCTTTTGGCTCTAACTTCCTACTTCCCCTCCAGGCAAGAATTAAGTCACCACTGGGGAAGAAAGGAGAGAGAAGCTACAGATGTTTATTCTGCTTCTTTTAGAGTCACACAACAATACATGTGAGGGACAACCTAGCTATAACTAAATTTAGGATTTCATGTCTGATTTCAGTGATATACAGTGACAAGTAATTTTAGAGATGAAAAATCCTCTATTGTATAAAGAGTGAAATAAACCAAGTAGTGAAATTCCCTGAGGTGAAGCTGAGGTAGAGAGGCAGGATTAATGTGAGGAATAAACCAAGTTCAAGCTTCTTTTTTTTTTTTCTAATTTAATTTAATATAATCTTGTTCTTGTTCTTTCTCGTCTTTCTCCTCCTTCTCTTCCTCCTCCCCCTCCTTCTCCTTTTTCTTTCTTGTCCTCCTCCTCCACCTTCTTCCCAAATTGTCTTTTTAAGTGTACTGTGCTTACCATGGTACATTAGAAATCACAGTTTAGGAAATGATTTTTAAAAATTGAATTGAAAGAGCAAGAAAAGGAGGAGGGAAGATTAGGTTAGTCACTTTTAAAGAAATTTAGAGGGTTCCCTCCATTTCCCGTTATAAATATGTTAAAAAATGTGAACTGATTCCACTTGATTCCATTTTATCACTTCATTCTTTTATTCTGGCTAATCACATTTGTAAGCATCACTGGATCTCAATTTGGGTGGATCTTATTAAATATTTGACTTCAGTCCAAATAAGATGATTAGGTTCTGTTCTTAATTAGTAGTACGACATTTCACCAGATGTCCCTACACCGATGAAATCAATTCAATTCAGTTTAACAAGAATCTCCTAAGACCTATAGGGGACCAGGAAGTCAGAAGGTCTGGAGTCAGAAAGATTCATCTTCCCCAATTCAAATCTGGGCTTGGACATTTCCTAGTGTGGTGTGGTGACCCTGGGCAAGTCATTTAACCCTACCTGTCTTAGTTACCTCATCTGTAAAATGAGCTGAAGAAGGAAATGGCTAATTATTTCAGTATCTTTGCCATGAAAACCCCAAATGGCACCAGAAAGAGTCAGACAGGAGGTATTGGGATAGGAACTAGAAGTACAAAGATAAAAAATGAAATGATTACTATCTTCGAGATACTTACATTCTATTGGAAATGAGGAACAAAATATACACAACTAGGTAAATGCCAAAAAAAAATACATATATAGAGTGAATAAAAAGTACTTTGAAGAGAGTGCTAAAAGTTAGCAGGATTGAAAAAGGCCTCCCTAGGTCTGCCCCCTAAGTGTTACTAATATTAAGCCTTAAATAGCACTAGAGATTTCAAGAGGTGGAGATGAGAAGGGAGAGTATTCCAGGAATGGAGGATAAACTAAGCAAAGCATAGATCAGTAGATTCCACATTTCTGAATAGGTAGGGATGCTGGAGCCACTTGGAGCAGAGTCTATTGTTAAATTTTCATTGTGATTTATGACTCCAAAATCAAAGGGTACAAATTAGGATTTGTGTTTTTTGTTTCATTGATAGTATAGACTTAAGGAAGTGGTGGAGAAAGTGTTAACGATGCAGATTAAACTTAAAAAGCATATCCTTGTACATTTCCATTTTCTCCCTCCCTTCAGAACTGGTTGCTAAATATATAACAGCATACACTTAGAAAATAGATCAGTTTTGCTGGAATGTTGATATGTAAAGGACAGTCATAATAAATAAGTCTGGGAAGCTGGGTTAGAGCTATATGTGAAATGCCAAGTATTTTTATGTTAACTTAGAGGCAAATGTGAGCCAAAGAAGCATATCGATTAAAGTTTACATTTTAGATTTGTGATTTAGGAATGTAAATTTAGCAGTTGTGGAGAATAGATGGGAGGTAGGAGAGACTAGAGTCAGAGAGGCTAATTAGTAGGAATATCATTAGTGTAGGTGAGGTGGGGGGGTTGAGGGGATTGTATTAGGGTGGGAGACTGTGAAAGGAGAGACAGAAGGAGGTAAGATCAACTGTGAAGGTAAAATTGACAAGGATTGGCAACTCAGTTAAATGGTTGGAAGATGAAGAAGAGAGAAGAGTTGAAGCTGACTCTGAGGTTGTGAATCTGGTTGACTAGAAAGTGGTGGTGTCCTCTACAGAAAGAGGAAAATAAGGTAGAAGGGCAGATGTATGACATCAGGGTGGTATCAGAAGTGGTGCCTATTGTTATTTTATTGCTATGATACTGCTTTTTAATAAATACATATTTTTAATTCCATAAAATTCCATTCTTTATGGCATACAGATCTTTATTTTGTGATTGGTCAAGTCACGTGTGTTAGTAAAGGTTCAAGAATTTTAGAACCTTACCTAGGGCTCACAAATGCCTTGTTTCAGCTTTAATGATGAAACAGAGCTAGAAAATATGTTTATTTCATAGGACCATTTACTTAAAGTTGGAAGTGACATTAGAGGGAGGAAAGGGAATGAACATTTATTTTTTTTGCAGTTTAATTTTGTTTTCCCATATGTCTCCCTCTCTCCCTCTCCTTGTACTAGGAAAGTATCATTTGATATATCTACTGTATCATGTATGTTTCTTCTTATCAGTTCTTTTTCTGGAGGTGGACATTTACAGTTGTTCTTCAAACTCTTTCTCTATACACTCTTACCTTCAGTCTTAGAACTGATACAGAACTAATACTTAGTATTGGTTCCAAGGCAGAAGAGTGGCAAGGGCTAGGCAATTGGGATTAAGTGACATAGACAGAAGTGTCTGAGGTCATATTTGAACTTGGGACTTCCTGTCTCCAGGCCTGGCTCTCTATTCACTGAATCATCTAACTGTCCCTCTTCAAATAATATTCCTGTTGCTGTATATAATGTTCTCTTAGCCTTGCTCATTTCATTCTCAAATTTGTTTAGATCTTTCTATGGTTTTAAAAAAATTAACCTGCCTGTCATTTCTTACTGCACAGCAGTATTTCCTCATACTCATATGCCACACTTTGTTTAGACATTCTGCAATTGATGAGCAGGGAATGATTATTTATTAACCACTTATTATATGCCAAGTACTCTGTAAATATTATTTTATTTGCTCCTCAAATCGACCCTGTTATACAGATGTACTTATTGTTTCCATCTTAAAATTGAGGAAATAGAGACAGTGGATATATGACTTGCCTAGGAGCACAAAAGTAGTAAATATCTGAAGTTAGACTTGAACTCAGGACTTCCTAAATCCAGGGCCATCACTCTATTCACTGTATTACCTAGCTGGAGGTCATTTAGTCTAATCCTTTCATTTTACAGATGCAAAAAGTAAAATCCAGAGATATTAAGAGAATTGCTCAAGACTGGCAGACAAATTCAAAAGGGATAAAGATCCAAATACTTGGTATTTATGTCAAAAATCCTCTTTCCTCTGTCACTGACACATTGAAATAGTGTGCCACTCTTGTTATTTTGTTTTATTTTAAAATCCTTACCTCCTGTCTTAATATTAATTCTAAGACAGAAGAGCAGGAAGAACTAGGCAATTGGAGCTGTGATTTGTTCAGTTACACACTAGGAAGAATAGATTTGAACCCAGGTCCTCTAGTCCTGGTGCTCTATCCTCTATGCCACCTCGCTGCAACCTTGCTAGATACTTTAAAAACAGGTGGCTACAAAGAACTACAGGAGAATGGTGGAGGAGGGGGTGCTTCCAGGGAAGCAGATTTCAGTTCTGTGTAAGGAGGAACTCCATAGAAATTAGAGCTATTTAGCAATAAAGAATATGGTTTCTGTAGGTAGTAAGTTCCCTAGAGAGAAGTAAGACCCTGAATATCTTCAGTAGGAGACTGAATGAACTCTTATGAGGGATTTATTATTGAGAGAATTTGTATTTTGGAGGAGTAGCATTAGATTAAAATCCCTTCAAGTTCTTTTTTTTCTTTTCTTTTTTTTTAAACCCTTACTTTCCATCTTGGAGTCAATACTGTGTATTGGCTCCAAGGCAGAAGAGTGGTAAGGGTAGGCAATGGGAGTCAAGTGACTTGCCCAGGGTCATACCACTGGGAAGTGTCTGAAGCCAGAATTGAACCTAGGACCTCCCATCTCACTGAGCTACCCAGCTGCCCCAATCCTTTCAAGTTCTGAGACTATCACTCTGAATTTAGTATATAGAACCATCGAATTTTGATCTTAGAAGGCATTTTAATACTTATTTAATAAATTATTTATTTAATGCTTTAAGATTTGCAAAGTGCTTTATACATGTTCCCTAATTCTATTTCCACAAACCTTAAAGGCAAGTGCTATTATTCTCTCCAGTTCAAGGATGAGGAAACTGAGGTAGACAAAGATTGAGTGATTTGCCCAGTGACTTATAGCTAATAAGTGTTTGAGGCAGGATTTGAACTCAGGTCTTCCTGAACCTTTCAGTTTCAACACTCTATCCAGTATGCCACCCATATTTGGCTTAGAGACCATTGACTAGCTTACCTTGGGCAATATACTTTATATTTCTGGGCTTTACTTTACTCATCTTAAAAATGAGAGTATTGAACCTCTCCCAGCATCCCTCCTAGCTGAATATTAAAGAGGAGAGAGAGGTTTGCTTACTTGCCCCAGGGTTATACAACTGGCTGGTAGAGCCATGATTAAAACTTCCATCATCTAGCTCCTAGGTCATTGCCTTTTCTATCAATCACTCAATCACCATTTATTAAGTAGCTTCTATGTACTAGGCACTGTGCTGAGCAAGGAGGATTCAAAAAGAAGCAAAATATTCCAGCCCTCAAGGAACTTACAATCGAATGAAAGAAACAACATGTAAACAAATATGTACCAAGTTCTGAATTTTCATTAACAGAATTGGAAATAAACCCATTAGGTTCTGGGCCATTGCCCAGAGCTTAGAAGCAAGGGAACCTGCCTGATTGTTTATACATTTCTTGAGGCTCCCAAAGAGATAGAAGGAGTGACATTTATTTCTGCATTTTACTCTGATCAGAATGTACAAACATAGGAGAGGACTAATTTTACAGGACTAGCCTGAATATTGGAGGAAAAGGAAAAAAAAAACTAAGCAGAAACTCAACCAAATTACATGAGTTAAGAGACAATAGCTCACATTTCTAGTTTCTCTTAAGTCTGTGGAAAGAAATATAATGGCAGCCATGTTGGGACAAGAGTGATAAGCAGTTACCTGGTTAGAATGCAGAATGAACTGAGGTGGTGTAAGCTCGATGTGAGCCTGGCATGAGCCAGGGCAGTTGAAATTTGCCTATAAAAGGAACAGACCTGAACCCATCTTGGTCTCAGTTTAGAGATATTTGGGCAAGGGTGGAGAAGGGCTTAGGCATAGATTATTCTATCTTTTTCACAAATTAAATCCAGCTTACAGACAGATTCAACAGTATCCATCAACCTCAGTTCTCTGATTTATTATTAACAAGATCTACAAAGAAATCTATCATCAGCAGGGTCAAGCCTTGACTTAGGGCTGGGCCAATCAGGGCTAGCCAGGCTGTCAGCCAACCAAGATCCTTAATCAATAATAATCAATTGAAGATTCAACAATGAGCTATTCAACTTAGATTTACTTAGGAAATTGTTGGGAGCCACTCAGAGAAATAGGGTCTTTTATCTGGATCCCATCAAGGTCAATACAGCTGGCAAGGCCCTGTACTCACTCGGTTGGCCTGAAAAGTTGGACCATAAGATAGACAGATTGTCCAAAAAAATCTGACCCCTCTCTGTGACTCCTTTTTGATCAAAACCTTTTATTATTGAAAGTATTATAATCTAGATTTTAGGGTGGCCTCAAGTTTTATAGAAAGCCCCTAAGTACCCTATAGTAAACCAGCATTTAATGAGTTTTCTCTCAGCAGTGAACAGTTGAATATGCTGGTATCTTTTTCTTTCTGTTTCAGATGTCCCAAGAACATGGAGTAGCAGGTCCTGGAAAATTCCACTCTCACTTTGGTACTTTCCCACACTGAGCTGCACTCCACAATCTTAAAGGGTCATTCTTTAACATACCTTTTGAAGTATGGAGGCTTTTACTAAAATAAATCTTAGATAATGTAAGACTCATCCCTTAACTTTGAACACAGTCTCATCTGGGCATAATCTACATGAGAAAAAATTTGTATATTACGTGACAACTGTGAGGTAGTTCTTTTAACGTTGGATGTTTCTATACAACTATTGATTTCAAATGTACTTTGTAGAGAAACTGTTCTTGAAAAAATGTATAAAATAAACCACAAGCTCAGAGACTATTGGAACAGTCATGAAAAATGAGTTGGACTGATGGTTCTCAGTTTCTGCTTTGTTCTTTCTTACATAAACCATACACCTTCCCAGACCCCTGGAGCTGCTGGATAGCTTACAGCAGGAAATCCCAATCGCCCACCCTCCATCTTTACCCAGTTCCCCTTTTCCTAAACACTGCAATTCAAAGAGGAGGACAGCACTAGGGCAGATAGAATGGGAAGCACACTCCATGGGCTGGGCAACCATGAAATTACTGAAACTACTGTAGAGAATTCAATGAGTGAAGATGAGACTGTTGCTAGAGAAAACAAATGACATGACATATTACAAATGAGAAGAGAGGTATATGGGACATCAAGCAATGAGGATGATAGAAGTCAAACTACATAATCCTTACAAGATAGTTTGGATATGCAGCACAAGGACTTAAATGGAAGGATTAGTAATTGCTTAGTGGAAGATAAGGCATTACAACCCAGCTTGATGGTTTGGCCACCTCGGCTTCTTAGCTTTATTCCAAGCGTGAATCAAAAGGAAGTCTTGGATAAAGGACAAAATAGGTATTTACATTGGGGCGAATTACCAGCAACACATGTAACTCAAGAGGTGGAGCTGAGTCCCATTATACAGAGCAAACCTAATATGACTACAGTAACAGTAAACAATATTCAAACTGCAGAGGAAGAAAGCCTTAGGAATTTTCAGAGTTGATTGTATCCCATCATCTTGAAACTGAAATGTATAAGAAACAATATAATACTGAAAGGAACCAAGTTTCAAGATTAAACCCACAAGCAGAAGAATACCTACCAAAAGCTTGTGTGAGAAAAGACATCAGGATAGAAACTACAACATCTAGGGTTGCTATCAATAGTGTTAACTCTGTGATAGAAGTTTCTAGTGGTCTGCTTGAATGTCAGTAAAAGCCTGAACTGGAGAGTGAGAATATTCAAGTCTTAGAGACAGACATACATTTACCTGAGACAGTAGAAGTCACCAGGTCTGAGTTAATATCAAAGCCAGAAGCTGTCACAGGAATGGAAACTGTTTCTACAGACTTAGACTATAGGAGGGTAACATCAACAGAAAATCTTATTCAAGAGAGAACTCTGTCAGAGAAATATTGCTCACACAGAATTCTAAGGGCTCAGACAGCATCACTATGGAAATGTAGGACTCTGCAAAGGAGGAAAAGACTAGCTTTCAGCCTGTGTTTGAATCAATAAAAGAGTGTGTAAAGAAAGAGATAATGTCAGAGGATCTAACAGGGATTTCTGAATTATCACCAATTACTGATGACACTGATGAAATTGACATGCATGAAAGCCATATGCAAGACTAGATCAAGCCTATACAGACACTGTCCTTTGAGGAGACACAAATGCCACTGATCCCAATTACATCCAATAAGGGTAATGAACCTTTGATTTCAATAGGATAGGTGACAGAATTTATTTGGCAAGGATTGATACTGATGCAGTGTGTTCTATGACTCAAGTAGATCCAGAAAAGGGAGTGAAATTGAGGGCACATTAAGAGTTTGTGGGGCTACAGGATTAGCAGAATCAGTCCCAAGATTAAAACCCAAAATTCTAAAAATCAACCCAATTTCTCTAGAACATGCATTTTTGTTAATGCCATCATGCCCATCCAACCTCATTGGGAGAGTTCTTTTGTGCAATTTAGCAGCAACCATTCAATGTGATCCTAGTGGAAGGATGTTTCTCCATTTGCCAAAGAGATATCTGAAACATCATCCAAATACTATTTTTAGACCGAATGGAGAAGGAATCAGAACACCAATATGAAAACAACATATATGAAATTCCAGATACCATCCCAGATGAAATCTGGGCTAAAAATTCAACGGAGGTTGGAAAAATCCTGTTTGCCGAACCAGTCAAAATAGAAATCAAAGGAGGCATACCACCTAAGATTCTTCAATTTAGGCTGAGTAGAGAAGCTATGGATGGAGTAAGACCAATCACCAAGGTCTCCTGGAACAAGGCATACTAGTCCCTGGTTTCTCAGAGTTCAATACATCAATAATGGCAATCAAGAATCCAAAACTGGACTCAGAGGGCAAAACTCAGCTGAGAATGATTCAAGATCTTAGGGCTGTCAACAATTATGTAAAGAAGTCCCATGCAGTAGTATCCAGTCCATCACAGATCATCGCTGCGATACCAGATACAGCTAGCTGGTTCACAGTTATTGATCTCAGTTCTGCATATTTTTCCATCCCCTTGCACAGAGAGAGCCAGAAGCTGTTCGCCTTCTCTTGGGAGGGAAATTCACTCTTGTGGACAAGAATTCCCCAGGGATTTGCAGATTTGGCTTCAATTTTTTGCCAGATCTTACAGAGAGACCTAGAATCAATCATCTTCACTGAAAGCAAAATGGTACATTATGTAGATGACATCCTACTGATTTCACCATCTGCTTCTGTATGCCAAAGAGACAGTGTCCATCTACTAAAGGAACTATGCAAAAGAGGTCAGAAAGTATATAAAGCCAAATTACAATGGATCAAAGAGAAAGTGGAATATTTAGGCTTAATACTAATAAAAACGGTGTAAGGGGGCAGCTGGGTAGCTCAGTGGAGTGAGAGTCAGGCCTAGAGACAGGAGGTCCTAGGTTCAAACCCGGCCTCAGCCACTTCCCAGCCGTGTGACCCTGGGCAAGTCACTTGATCCCCATTGCCCACCCTTACCAATCTTCCATCTATAAGACAATACACTAAAGTACAAGGGTTTAAAAAAAAAAAGAAAAAAGCGCAAGGAAAATTTCCCAAAAGAGGATTGCAGATATTCAAAAGTTGAGCTTGCCTAGACCAAAAAAAAATCTAGGAGAAATCATAGGCATAACAAGTTTCTGTAGTCAGTGAATTCCTGGATATGCTCTAATTGCAAAACCTCTAACAGAGCTAACTAGGAACACTGTCATGGAATCGTTGAAGCTCAATAAAGAACACAAGCATGCTATAGGAAAACTCAAGGCTTTAATTCTATCATCACCAGCCTTAGGCATCTCAAATCATCAGAAACCTTTCCATCTATTTATCCATGAAGATGATGGGATTGCTTGTAGCATGCTAATGCAAACTCTAGGGAATAAATTAAGGCCAATTGCATATTGTAGCTCAACACTTGATCCAGTACTTCATGGAATGCCTAGTTGCTTGAAAGCAGTGACCACAGCAGCAATAATGGTTCGAAAGTCATCAAAATTGATATTGGCAGGAAAGCTCAAATTATATTCCCCACACCAAATAGAATCAACCTTGAGGAATACTAATTTTCAACTGTATCCATCAACCTCAGTTCTCTGATTTACTATTAACAGGAAAATCTACAAAGGAATCCATCATCAGCAGGGTCAATCAGGACTAATTTTACAGGATTAACTTTAATATTGGGGGAAAAGGAAAAAACTAAGCAGGAACCAAACCCAAACTGTGTGAATTAAGAGACAATAACTCACATTTCTAGTTTCTTTTAAGTTTGACAAAATATTTGCCTCACAAATCAATGTAAAGGTTAAATCATGCAAATGGCATTGTCCCTGTTTTCAAGATGAGAATTTCCCAGGGTAAATCTAACCCTGATTAGATCTCATAGATCTCTAGTTTAATGAATGATGCTAAACACGATGTTGAAGTGGATAAATTATTGGACTTTGGAGTCAGGAAGACTGGAGTTCAAATTCGACTTCAAACACTAGCTATGTGACTCTAAGCAATGTACTTAACCTTTTTCTGAGTCAACTTACTTATCTTTTTTTATTAGACATTTATTAATATTTGTTTTTAACCTGTTTACATACTTTATGCCCCTACTTTCCCCTTCACCCCCCGCTCTCCTCCCACCCATGGCCAACGCACATTTCGACTGGTTGTAACATGTGTCCTTGTTCAGGGTCTATTTCCCATTCATGTCCGCCTCAGCCCATGCATTCAAGCAATTGTTTATCTTATATGTTTCCTCTCCTGCAGTCCTTCCTCTGAATGTGGGTAGCATCTTTCCATAAATCCCTCGGAGCTGTCTTGTGTCATTGCAGTGCTGCTGGCACAGGAGCCCATTACATTTGATTTTACCATA
>NC_058130.1:251394392-251464359 GCF_016433145.1 Gracilinanus agilis | reverse complement strand
CCCCATTATCTTTTACCACAGCAACAACTAAAGCATCTTTGCATATTTTCCATTTCACTGCTTTTGTCTTAGGACTTATTTTAGGCGTCAGCCCTAATTTTTAGTCATAATGTGATAGAAAAATGTCTTTTGTTCTATCTTTCCTCTTCTACTCTTTCCATTTACTTGTATAGAATCTTGCTTCCCCTAGATCTGTGGTGGTGAACCTATGGCGCATGTACCGGAGGAGGCACTCGGAACCCTCTCTACAGGCACATGCACCATTGCCTCAGCACAGAGTTTGCCAGAGTTCATTACTAGAAAACCATAGGGACACAGGGCTGGGCTACTCCCTTCCCCTTCTCCATGAGTGCCTGAGGACATTTCTCACATTACCTGCTCCTCTAAAATGTTTGTCATCACTGCTCTAGATGATAGATACTGCATCCCTGGTCATCTTCTGTAGCACTAGTTGGACTTTCTTTTTATAACTACCAAACTTATTCCTGTACCCCCAACATAAAGGGGAATACTAGAAGGAGACTTAGTATATTACTTGCTATATAGACCCACTTCCACAATCTCTCTTTCATCACTCAGCAACCTTTCCTCCTTTGAAGTTCACACTCTTTAAAAAAATTCCATTATGATCATGTTATAGAAGGAGACTCATAAAACAAACAAGCAAACAAAAACAGGACAAAAATAAAGTGAAAAATAATATGCTTTGATGAAGTTACTTCATACTTCTTGTCAGAATCAATACTATATAACAATAATATTGTGGAATGATCAAATGTGAAAGACTTAGCTACTCTCAGCAATATAACAATTCAGGACAATTCTGAGGGACTTATGACAAAGAATGCTATTCACTTCCAGAGAAAGAACTGTTGGAGTCAGAAGGCAGATGAAAGCATATGCTTTATCACTTGCTTATTTGGATATATGTTGTGATGTTTTGGTTTTATCAGATTAGTCACTTACAAAAATGAACAACATGGAAATATGTTTTGTGTGATAGTACATGTATAACCTAGTTCAAATTACTTATCAGCTCTGGAAGGGAAGAGAGAAGGGAGGAAGGGAGGCAATTTGGATCACATAACTTTGGAAAACCTATGTGGAAATTTATTACATGTAATTGGTAAAAAAATTAAATTAAATTAAAAAATAAGGTCCACTATTAAAAAAGTGATTTGCCCAGGGTCACATAGGTAGGGAGTATGTGAGGCCAAATTTGAATCCAGGACCTCCCATCTCTAGGCCTGGCTTTTAATCCACTAAGCTACATAGCCGGTCCTGATGTTCATACTCTTAGGAATTTTTTATCCATACAGATCATAATGTGTTTTGCCTGCTATCCTGCAGGTTATTCTGTTTTGTATTGAAGGAATTTAGCACCTGGGTTGGTCTTCCTCTCCTCTCCAACTTGTGCCTGTACAATAAGGGGCTTCAACATTTATGCGGATGCTTTCTCAAATATCCTAATCTTCCAGTTCCTCAATCTCTTCAAAGACAATGACCTGTTCCTCCACTCCATATCAGCCTGTCTCAGGAATGGTTATACCCTGTAACTCACCTTTACATATGTGTTCCACTTCTTGGATCAAAAACTTCTTTCTGTTCACAAGCTCCTATCATTCCATCTGTCTTTATGCCTCATTGCTCTTAAACCTATTTGGTGTCCTCAACATGACCTTTAATCCCTCTACCCTCATTATTCTTGCTCTGATTTTTCTTTTTCTCCCTTTGTCTCTCAGTCTTCTAGCTAATCATTTCATTTCAACACTTTTCTATCTTTTAATGCCTTTCTCCCATTATCATATCTCTGCTCATCCCTGATCAAATCCCAACTTTGGATTATTTTCATTATTTCTCTCTTCCACTCTTATCCATTTGCCATTGAAGAAAGCAAGGGGAAATCACAAAACCAAGCTGACTATATACATTAGAGATGTACATTATCTGGGTCCTCACTGCAGCAAAGCAATCAATACTTTCATTCTGCCTTAATTGATTTCTTATCTCATTCCTGACAAGTGATTCTAAACCCTCTCTTCTTTCCTTAAACCTCCCATGCCTCAAATCTTGCTTCTTTGTTTACTAAAATAACTATTTTTGGTCAAGTCCCTATTATATGCAGTGCAAGGTCTTAAAAGCTGAGGAAAATAAAATTTAAATAAGTTATGTTCCTTGATATCAAGGAGTTTTGAGTATAATAAACATACATAACTATAACACACAATATATCATAACAAATGAGTTTGTTGTTGTTTGAGTTTTGTCTGACTCCTCATGAACCCATTTTGGTGTTTTCTTGGCAAAGATATTGGAGTGGTTTACTCTTTTCTTCTGTAGCTTATTTTTACAGATGAGGAATACAGAGTTAAATGACTTGCCCAGGGTAACACAGCTGAGAAGTATCTGAGGCTGGTTTTGAGTCCAGATCTTTTTGATTCAAAGCCCAGTGCTCTATCCACTGTACTGTCAAGCTGCCCCTAAATTGAATCACAGAATTACAAAACAAAATGCTACTTATTTGGTAAGATTGCTGAGAAACGGGGATCATTGAAGGCTTCCTGGTGAAGGAGGCATTCGAGTTGGATTTTAAAGAATTCATAGGTATTAAATAGGCTTGGAGAATTGGGAGGACATTATAGGCACAAGACTGAGCAAAGACACAATACAGTGAATGTTAGAGGGTGGGATATGGATGGAGCAGCATGTTATTGTGGAAAAATAGCTGACTCAGAGTTAGAGGACCTGGGGTTCAATTTCCAGCTCTGCTGCTTACTGAGTGTCTTTTGGCAAACTCCTTAACCTCTCTGAGCCTCAGTTCCTCCATCTATAAAATGAAAGGGTTGGAATAAGATGAACTCTAGCATTCCTTCCAACTCTAAATACATATTCCTATACTCCATTCATGCTGTGAAATTGAGGTTCAGCAAGGCTAGATAGTTTTCCTCAATGTTATACATGAAATAGGTAATTGCCAGAGCCAAGGTTTGATCTTCAAATCCAGAAAAATTGTTTCCACTGCATCATCCTGCTCTGGGGAAAGACTTTGAAGGCAACAGGCTTCCACAGCACTTAAAATAAAATGGGCTAATAAACAAAAATGAATTGTATGTGAGTTCCTTTAGGAAAGTGCTAGCTCTTTATAAGTCCTTGTCAGAGGAATTCACTTTCCTTTCCTCCAAAAAATTCATAGTCCCTGCAGACTCACAATATCAGATTAAGGAAGTTATCTGCGATATGAGTAGGATTGTGGGTTCTGGGGTCAATCCAGAGATCTCTGTCTCTTTTCTGAACTTTTGATGGATCTATGTGGATCTAGTAGATGCTGAAGTTCCCTTATTTTCTAATGTTTATAATTCCCGAGACTGCACAGCTTGAGTGGGGACAGGTAGCATATAGACAAAAGGTATTTACATTTTGATTCTTCCTTAGTTTGAATCAGAGATATAAATTCAGACCTGGGGGAATTGTGGGGACAAAGGTATAGAAACAAACATGAATCACCGCACTCTAGAAATTTACTATCTTTTTATTCTATTCCATTAAAGGAACACGGTGGGTTGGTGTCAGGAGACCTAGATTCAAATCTTGCCTCTACTGTATGACCTTGGGCAAGTCATTTAATTCAATTCAATTTAACAAGTATTTATCTCACCCTTCCTGTTATAGGACATTGTCCTTGATGCTGAAGGCACAGAGACAAAAATGAAAAGGTTCTTGCTCTCAAGAGGTTTTTTTTTTTTTTTTTTTTTTTTTTTTTTTTAATACTAGGTTAAAGGGAGGGCAACTAGGCACCACAATGGATTGAGTGCCAGGCCTGGAGTCAGGAAGATTCATCTTCTCTGTTCAAATCTGGCCTCAGAAATTTTCTAACTGTGTGATCTTACTACATGTATAACAAAAGACATAAAAAATAAAAGTAGATACATTTTATGAATTTATCAGTCACTAAACTTTTAAAAATATATCTACCTTTCTAGTTTTTATGTATTGTCTGCTAGCTTTTATTTTTTCACAAACTATCTTTTTACTTAATTTAACTTTAAAAAAGAGATTCTGTATATTTATGGTATTAAAAGATAAAATAAGTTGATGCCATATAATGCCATACATATATTTTAAGCAGTTCTGAGTTTCTAAACTTTTTTTGTGTTGTTTGCTGGCCTTCATACGTTGTCTGTGGTTACCACAAAATTCCCCCCAAATTCCAATTTAATTTCTTATGCCAGCCTCTGATATTTCAAAATCATGATGGGGAAAGTTGGAATGTACAAGGAATACTTGTACTTGCAAATGAAATCATTTCATGTGATTCCTGCAACAACCTTGTGAGATGGTGATATAATAATTATTATTAGTGTACCCAAAGGATTATAGGATCATAGAATTAGAACTAGAAGGAGCATTAGAAATCATCTCATCCAACCCTTTTCCCCAGAAGCTGATGTCAAGAAATGTTAAGTGACTTGGCCAAAGTCTCATGAATTATAAGTGAAAATTCAGGATTTAAACCCAGGTTCTCTGATTTTAAATCCATCAACTATTTTACAGATCAGCAGATTGAGATTCAGTTCAACAAACAGTTCATAAGAGTCTACTATGTTTCAGGCATTGTGGCAAAAGATATCACTTGCTCTTGAGGAGCTTAGAATCTAATAAGGGTAATAACACAAAACGAAATCTACAAATATGTATATTATATGTACCCATATGTTATAATATATAGTTTGTATAATATATATGTACACATGTAATACATATATTTATGTTATATATGATATATTTATTTATATTGTGCATATATAATGTATAAATACATGTGCTTATATATTATAAATGTTATAATATACTGTGTATAACATATAAAATATACAATATATTTAATATTTTATATCATATTCATAGAATATATTTTATAAAATAGATCTAAATTTATATAATTATAAATAATTTGTATAATATATTTTATATGTTATGTTATATAAAATATGCATACATATAAAGCAAGCTATATACAAGTAGGAAATAATCAAGAAAAAGAAAGCACTGGAAGTAAGAGCTGTTTGGGGGGAGCAGCTAGATAGTACAATGAATAGAGACCCAGGCCTGGAGTCAGGATTAGAGTTCAAATCAGGCCTCAGACATTTCCTAGCTAGGTAACCATGGATAAGTCACTCAACCCTGATTGCTCAGCTGTACCACTCTTCTAACTTAGACAATATCTATTTTAGATACTAAGAGAGAAGGTAAGGGTTTAAAAAAAAGAGATGTTAGTTTTCCCTTCCCTATGACAGCATTTTAGAAGATGAAATTTTAGTTGGGACTAGGAAGCCAGGGAGGTCAGTAGCCCAGCAGAAAAGTGAGAGCATTCCAGACATGGGGAGGGAACAGATACAGAAAATGCCTAAGTAATTAGTTATTAAGGGTCAGAGGCAGGATTCAAATCCAAGTCTCTCCTCACCCCAGGATCCACCATACCATTTCTACTATACCATTTAAATTTACTTATTAGTGTGCATTTAGAGAATTAGGGGGAGTTTAAGTATTGGATATAGCAAGAATGAGCACTCAGAGAGTAACTACTATTCTCACTATATATTTCTTTTGATCTGGAACCAATTGCAAAAGTTATTTAATTATAACTTTAGATAGTGTGAATTCAAATACATATGACCCCTTCATGGAATCCATTATTACACTTAATCAGGATCTGGCAAAGATTACCTTTTAATGTTATTATCAAAAGACATAGCTGCATACTTCCGGGTTAAGATGGCGGCAGAGTAGAAGTAACTTGCTTAACCTCTCTTAACCCACACATATAGGACTCCTCAAGAAGACATAAAAACAAATCCAGACGAATGAAGGGACCCCACAACAGGGCGCAGCATTGAAGGTACGTGGAATCAGGGCATTTCTATTCTATAAGGGGGTGAAACAGCTCTCACTAAAACATGAGGTGAACAACCCCTTCCCCCCCTCACACCACCTACAGTGCCAAAGCCAGCCCAAAAGAGTTAGAGCAATTCTGGGGCATTCATTAAGTCCTTGACAGCCACCTGGGAACACGAGAACCTGCTCCGGAAAGCAGCAAGACTTAAGACCCCAAGAGGCTAAAGAACTCGCGGACTTTGAACAAAGACCTTGAGCGCAGGTGTGGACTTTGGGTGGGGACCCAGTGCAGAGGGGTGCATGACTGTGGAAGCAGCTCCCTGAGACTGTTAAAGGAGCTTTGGGCAGAGGAACAAGCAAGGGGACCACCAGGAGTCTTGACCCTGAGAACAACTAGATCTAAGACCTCAGGAGCCTAAAGAGTGGGTGTGAGGATGAATCTGAGAGGGCACTTGGCTCACAATGGCAAGCCATTCACAAGAACCCCAAAAGAGAAAGATCAACATGAAGAAATCTTTAACACTCAACAACTTTTACACAGAGAAAATCCAGACAACAGAGCAAAAAGCAGAGGAGAACAAACAAATAATCAGATCCAAACCTTCCCCCAAAATGAAAACTGGTCACAAGCTCTTGAAGAGTTCAAATCTGAGATGATGAGAAAGATGGAAGAGATCTGGCAAGAAAATAACAGTTTAAAAGGCAGAATTTTGCAATTTGAAAGTGAGGCTCAGAAATCAAATGAACTGATATGCAAATTGAACACCAGAAATGACCAGACTGAAAAGGAAAATCAGTCCCTAAAGGCAAGAATTGAGCAATTAGAAGCTAATGATCTCTCAAGACAGCAAGAACAAATAAAGCAAAGTCAAAAGACTGATAAAATAGAAGGAAACATGAAATATCTCAATGAGAAATTGACAGATCAAGAAAACAGGTCTAGAAGAGACAATTTGAGAATCATTCGTCTTCCTGAAAAAGCAGAAATTAATAGAAATTTGGACTCTATACTAAAACAAATTATTCAGCAAAACTGCCCTAGAGTTCTACAACAAAAGGGCAATATAGACATTGCAAGGATCCATAGATCACTCTCTACTCTAGACTCAGAAAAGACAACCCCCAGGAATATAATAGCCAAATTCAAGAGCTTCCAAGTAAAAGAAAATAATTTATAAGAAGCCAGAAAGAGACAATTCAGATATCAAGGAGCACCAATCAGGATCACACAGGATCTGGCAGCCTCCACACTAAAAGACTGCAAGGCTTGGAACATGATATTCAGAAAGGCAAGAGAACTGGGACTACAACCAAGGATCATCTACCCATCAAAACCGACTATATACTTCCAGGGGAAAGTATGAGCATTCAATAAGATAGAAGATTTCCAAGCACAGAAAAGACAAGGACTAAATGAAAAGTTTGATATCCAACCACAAAAATCAAGAGAAACATAAAAAGGTAAATAAGAAACGGAGGGGAAAGAAAGACAACTCTTATTTTTTAAATTTGCCTCTTTAAGGGCTTAAATAAGATCTAATTATTTGTATTCCTATATGGAGAAATGTTATGTGTAATTCTCTGTTGTGAACTCTATTCACTATTATAGTATTCACTATTATAGTAATTAGAAGAACTATTCATAGGGAGAGGTTGGAATACTAAATGATCTAAGATGATATGGCAGGGGTGGGAAAGAGGGGAGTGAATAGTAGAGGCCACCAAGAGAAACTTGAATGAATAAGAAAAATAGGATATTCTATTACACACGAAGAGGGCATGGGAAGGGGAGGAGATGAATACTATTATAAGAAGGAGAGGAAGAGAGCATTAAGAGGTAATATTTAAACCTTACCCTCAGCAGAATTAACCCTGAGAGGGAAGAGTAGCTATATCCATTGGGATATAGAACTCTATCTAACCCTACTGAGAAAGTCAGAAGGGATAAACCAATGGGA
Source organism: Gracilinanus agilis (assembly GCF_016433145.1). NCBI lineage: Eukaryota > Metazoa > Chordata > Mammalia > Didelphimorphia > Didelphidae > Gracilinanus > Gracilinanus agilis. Next base: position 251,456,509 of record NC_058130.1, on the reverse strand, counting down.
GCAGGGGAGTGGGGAGGTCAAAAAAGGGAGGGAAGAAGAAGGGGTAGGGAATTCATTAGACCTTAAAAATAAAAAGAGGGGAATAATAAGGGAAGGGGTAAAAAGGGAAGTAAATCAAGGGAAGGGACAAGGGTTCCTGGCTTAAAGCAATCCACTGGTTTAAAAGGAAATAGTGTAAGAAGAAGGGGTAGAACTAGGAGAGGATACCAAAATGTCAACGAATACAAAACTGATAATTATAACTCTGAATGTGAATGGGATGAACTTGCCCATAAAACGGAAGCAAATAGCAGAGTGGATTAGAAACCAAAATCCTACCATATGTTGTCTACAAGAAACACATATGAGGGGGGTGGACATACACAAGTTTAAGGTTCAGGGCTTGAGCAAAATCTTTTGGGCATCAAATGAGAAAAAGAAGGCAGGAGTGGCTATTATGATTTCTGACAAAGCCAAAGTAAAAATAGACATGATTAAAAAAGGCAGGGAAGGTCATTACATCCTGATTAAAGGCAGTGTAAACAATGAGGAAATAACATTGCTCAATATGTATGCACAAAGTGGCATAGCATCCAAATTCATAAAGGAGAAACTGGTAGAGCTCAAGAAGGAAATAGATAGTAAAACCATACTAGTGGGAGATCTAAATATTCCTCTTTCAGATCTAGATAAATCAAACCAAAAAATAAATAAGAAAGAGGTAAGAGAGGTGAATGAAGTCCTAGAAAAATCAGATTTAATAGATATGTGGAGAAAAATAAATAGGGACAAAAAGGAATACACCTTCTTTTCAGCTGCTCATAGTACATTCACAAAGATTGACCATGTAATAGGGCATAGAAACATTGCAAACAAATGTAAAAGAGCAGTAATAATAAATGTAACCTTCTCAGATCATAATGCAATAAAAATTATAATTAGTAAGGGCACCTGGACAGGCAAATCAAAAACTAATTGGAAATAAAATAATATGATTCTCCAAAACCAGCTAGTCAGAGAAGAAATCATAGAAACAAGCAACAATTTCATTGAATAGAATGAGAATGATGTGTGTTATTTAAAAGTACTGGGGTTCTATTTGGAAGGATTGAGCCTCAATATATGGTCATGGGTAAGATGAGCTAACATAATAAAAATGACCATTCTACCCAAATTAATTTATTTATTTAGTGCCATACCTATCAAACTTCCAAAAAACTTTTTTACTGAATTAGAAAAAAACTATAACAAAGTTCATCTGGAAGAACAAAAGATCAAGAACATCAAGGGAAATAATGAAAAAAAAATGTGAAGGAAGGTGGCCTAGCAGTACCAGATATTAAACTATACTATAAAGCAGCAGTCATTAAAACGGTATGGTACTGGCAAAGAGACAGAAGGGAGGATCAGTGGAATAGACTTGGGGTAAGTAATATCAGCAAGACAGTGTATGATAAGCCCAGGAGTCCAACTTTTGGGACAAAAATCCACTATTTGACAAAGCCTGCTGGGAAATTTGGAAAACAATATGGGAGAGATTAGGTCTAGATCAACATCTCACATCCTACACTTCAATAAATTCAGAATGGGTGAATGACTTGAATATAAAGAGGGAAACTATAAATAAGTTAAGTGAACACAGAATAGTATACCTGTCAGATGTCTGGGAAAGAAAAGATTTTAAAATCAAGCAAGAATTAGAGAAAATTACAAAATGTAAAATAAATGACTATGATTATATTAAATTAGAAGGCTTTTGTACAAATAAAAACAATGCAGCCAAAACCAGAAAGGAAACAACAAATTGGGAAAAAAATCTTACTAACAAAAAACTCTGACAGGGGTCTAATTACTCAAATATACAAGGAGTTAAATCAATTGTATAAAAAAAAATCAAGCCATTCCCCAATTGGTAAATGGGCAAGCAACATGAATAGGCAATTTTCAGGTAAAGAAATCAAAAATATAAACAAGCACATGAGAAAGTGTTCTAAATCTCTAATAATTAGAGATATGCAAATCAAAAGAACTCTGAGGTATCACCTCACACCTAGCAGATTGGCTAAAATGAAAGAAGGGGAGAGTAATGAATGTTGGAGGGGATGTAGCAAAATTGGGACATTAATTCATTGTTGATGGAGTTGTGAACTGATCCAACCATTCTGGCTAGCAATTTGGAACTATGCTCAAAGGGCTATAAAAGAATGCCTGCCCTTTGATCCAGCTATACCATTGTTGGGTTTGTACCCCAAAGAGATCATAGATAAACAGACTTGTACAAAAATATTTATAGCTGCACTTTTTGTGGTGGCAAAAAACTGGGAAAGGAGGGTATGTCCTTCAATTGGGGAACGGTTGAACAAATTGTGGTATATGCTAGTGATGGAATACTATTGTGCTCAAAGGAATAATAAACTGGAGGAATTCCATGTGAACTGGAATGACCTCCAAGAATTGATGCAGAGCAAAAGGAGCAGAGCCAGAAAAACATTGTACACAGAGACCAATACATTGTGGTAAAATAGAATATAATGGACTTCCATACTAGCAGCAATGCAATGACCCAGGACAATTCTGAGGGATTCATGGAAAATAACGCTACCCACATTCAGAGGAAGAACTGCAGGAGAGGAAACACAGAAGAAAAGCAACTGCTTGAACACATGAGTTGAGACGGACATGATTGGGGATGTAGACTTGAAAGTACCACACCTATGCAACTATCAACAATTTGGAAATAGATCTTGATCGACGATACATGCTAAAACCAGTGGAAATGCGCATCGGCTATGGGTGGTGGTGGTCAGGGGGGGTGATGGGGAAAGTAAGAACATGAATCATGTAACCATGATAACTTTTCTAAAAAATAAATATTATTAAATGTTAAGAAAATGATAATCTACTTGGACACAGAGGAGGTACCATTGGTGTCAGTGAAACAAGTACCAATGAAATCAGGAAAATATTGGATGTTCACATTCAGATTTTTGCTAATATGAAGTCCCAAACATTATACAAATAAAGAACTCAACATTTTCAAGTAAAAAAAAAAAGATACAGCTGCACAGAGATTCTAGGATGCATAAAGAAAATTCACAGCTTGAGGACAATTTCTCTCTGGTCTTATGGAGGCAGAGTCTACACATTTTTGAATGACAGAAGTGAGGATTCTGCCAGAACTGAGTATTGATGACCCTCTCCCAAAGACTGCTATTAAGAGGGGTTGGCGAGGTCACATCACTCTAGGACTTCTCAAGCAATTGCCAAAGAGCTGGCATTAAAACGATCCTGGTTTTGTGTTACTTGGGGTTGCGTAACTGCACAATCCTACCCTTAACTTTACAGACTTTCCCTCCTCTTGTTTCCATAGAGTTACATACTCTTTTTTCCCTACTAAAGTTCTACTGCAGTACTGGTTGGAGTAGGGAGTATATTTCTTTACTCTGATCCCCAAAAAGGCAACTAGAATTAATGGGAGTTAAACAGGACCTGGCCACAGCCCATTACAACTTTTAATATTAGTAAAATCCATTCTTCACAACAATCCTGTGAAGGAGCTGGTACAAAGACTATTCTCCCAATTTACAGATCATTAACTCTTCAAAACATAGTCTATTTGGATCTGGTAGTCAAAAAAGAGATAATCTACTTTGGTTCCCTCTTTTTGCAAATGAAGGGACTGGGGTCTAAGGAAGCAATTTAAAAAAGGTCACAGCAAATTAACAACAGAATTCAGAGTTAGATCTCTTGATTTCTACGCAAATATTCTTTCCAGTACTCTAATCATTGTATCCTTTAAAAAACAAAGTTATGAAAATCTTGTAATGCTCTTTTAAAACCTTTTACTGTTTTTTACTGTCCTCTTATATAAGTAAAGGGTTTCACCAAGCTTAAAGTGCTGTATAAACCTACATTCTTCTCATTATTATTATTGCTGTTATTTTGGAAAGAATAAGCAGTGGGAGGTAAAATTAGAGGGAACCGGAAGACCTTTGGCTGTAGGCTAGTAAGAAGATAGCTATATAGCCTAAGCTGTAGGCATTTACTGCCTCTCATCCCAAGCAGCTTTATCTGTCCCCTAAAACAATAGTTTTTCTGCCTCTTGGGCTCAGACCTCTGACATTTCTAACTCTTACCTCCTATAATAAAACAAAAGAGCAAGGATAAGCATATTCTGGGAACCAATAATAGCTGCCTTTACCAGGGCCTGCTGGTCTAAGCAAGGCTCTTAAGGGAAAATGTTTATCAATGTGTATTCAACCATGCCTTTCACAGTGGGAACCCTAAAGGGTTTTAAAGCATATAACTTAAGGGGAGGATCTTCTTTAAGGAGGATGTTTGCCCCTGCAAATACCTTGTCAAGAAGTCGCCTGTGTCAAGCATGGGGACAGTTTACCTCTAAGAAGTGTACTGAGTGTCCAGAAATGCAGTGTTTAATATAACTTATTCTTGGAATAAGCTATTTGATCGAAAAACTGATTGTTGGGGCAGCTCTGTGGCCCAGTGGCTGGAGAGCCAGGCCTGGAGGTGAGAGGTGCTGGATTCAAATTTGGCTTCAGACACTTCCTAGGCAAATCACTTAGCCCTAATTGCCTAGACCTTACCATTTTCCTGCCTTATCAATTCTAAGATGGAAGATAAAGGTTTTTTAAAAAAGAACTTATTGTCACAATAATTTAAATTTACCACATTTTGAATTTTACACAGCAGCCCTCACGAGCTAGTCAGGGTAAATTCATATTCTACTTTTTTTCATTTATTCAACACAAAGTTTTGTTAAATGTAGTATTACTGACTGCATGTAGAGCTGGATCTCATGGTTAGTGTACTCTTTGCTTTGCAAATGACTCAGTCCCAGTAGAAAGTAATTTCCTTGAGGTGAGAAATTCTATGTTTTGTCTTTGTATTTTAGTACCTAGGACAGTGCCTGGGCTGGAGCAGGTGCTTAATGAATGCACTTTGAATTGGATCCAATTTGAACTCCACTCCACTTTCAGTTAATAAAGAACGCTAAGTAAGAGAGGAAAAATGAATCGTTGTTAAGAGATGCCATCACTCAATTAATAAAATATGTATTAAGTACCTATCATATATCAGACACTGTACTGGATCCTGGGGATACAAAGACTTCTCTTCAAGAAATCTACAGTTTAGACAGAATGGACGTCTGCTGTTTCACACACATGACATTCTTGCTCCTGTCAAACATCTGTGGCTCCAAATGACTTAAAACTGGAGAGAATAGCTGCCAATTATCTTCTTCCAGACAGAACATAAAGGGATGAAAAACAAGAAATCCTAACCATGGAATATATATGAGATGAGTAGTGATGAAGGAGGAAGCAAAGCATACCAAAGCCAAGATAGCAGACAGGAATCATAATTTATCCTGGGTCCAAAGAAGAAGGGTTTCTCAGAGATGTAGCACTAATGTAGATGAAACATATAAGGGAAAGTTCAAGTCAGGAACTCATCAGTGAGAAATCAGTTGAAAGTTTTAAGAATAGGAACCTCTCTTGGTCATGGTAAAGATGGAGGTTGCGTGATAATTTAGAGGAAGTTGTACCTATGGTTTCCTCTTTGATGGAGAACAAAGGAAAGACACTTGAATACTATATCTTTTTTTATAACCTTACCCTCTGTCATAGAATTGATACTAAGTATTGGTTCCATAGTAGAAGAAAGGCAAGTGCTAGGCAATTAGGACGAAGTCACACAACGAGGAAGTGTCTGAGGCTAGATTTGAACCCAGAACCTTCCATCTCAAGGCCTGACTCTCTATCTACAGAGCCACCTATCTGCCCCTTGAACATTTTATCTTACAGAGGATGACCATGAGGATTCAGGAAATAGACAATATCATTGTAATAGGATGTATAATCTCTTTGAAATCATCTGGGGCTCTGTGAATAAACTTGCTGACCAAATGTCTGCTAGGAAAGGGGAAAATGGAAGAATAACTTATTAATCTTTGCCTAGGTTGAACTTTCTCAGGTAATTAATCAACTCTTCATTCTTCTCCTCTGGGGAACAAAGAGATATAAGCACCAGCGATGTTGACAAATTACAGACCTCTGTAGGATCTGTCTTTGCCATTTTCATTACAGAATTACTTAAATCACAATAATAGCACATGGATGATAATTTAAACAAAATTGGTTCATACAGGTTGATGAGCTAAGAGGTAAAGTGATAGTGGGAAGTTTTTATGTTTTTTTTCTTTTCAGTAATGACTTAGAAACTGAATCAGCTTTGTTCTTGTCATTTATGTCACTGGGGGCAAAAAGTCATCTTTCCTATTTCTCTTTTAAACACACACACACACACACACACACACACACACACACACACACACACACACACACCCCTTAAGCCTTACTGAAGTTTTTATGCACATGCTGCCATTTTATGAGATCGGATGTATAAGGCTTGAGATTATTTCTGCTAAGGTACTTTATTGTAATCTCTCCCAAAGGGAGGCAGTTGAACTCATGGTCTGTACAATCAGGTTCCCCATAGGGATGGTTAATAGGGAACATCTTTTCCCATTCATTTTGATTCTGATGCCTCTCATCTATGTTGATATTTTCTGTATTGGTACTGAGCACCACCTAGCCAAGCCTTCTAATCCTTTGTGATTCTTGTCCATGTTTCTTCCACAAATCCTTCTCAGAGGACCTACCTAATATGTTAGAAAGGTTGGAACTCGGAACTATTGAGAACCCACCATAATCTCCTCGATGGATGCTACTCTGTCATCTTCCTTCTATGCAATTTTGAGCTCTGTTCATTGTGCAGTTGTAATCCCTTTCTAAAATAATGAGTTAACTCAATGGTTCATCCATCCAATTACACATCATAATTTGGGAAATCATATTTTTTTCCTCCTGTGGATTGGTAGGCTCATCTCTTCTGAACAACCATGGATTTCATTGGGGAATCCTAGTAGCATTCTGGAGCTTATTGAAAATAATACAAGAAAATCTCCTACCAACAGGAATATCTAGAGACTCTCATTATCTATAAGGAATCATTATTTCATCTGAACCTTGCCTGGTACCTCCTTCATGATACTGAGGAAAATTCTGTATTATATTGTTTGGAAAAATTATTATACTGTTTAAATCTAACTAGAGATTATTTGAACCCAGAATGTTACTCTGACCTTAGTAACTCTCTAGGATTTCTGGAGTTGGCTACAAGGAATTTTGGACTTCTGCAGGTCCTTGATCCACTTTAGTTTTGGGTTTCTATACTCAGGTCTTCTTTTGGGTTCTCAGTTGGTCTTCAGTTCCCTTGTGTTTTGACTTTGCTCAGATTTTATTGAAGGTTTACATTTACTCATATCCATCTCAATAGGTCTTGGTTTCAAGTTGCCCTCTTGCAAAATTACTTAACTGTTACATGTGGTTCATGTGCAGGTTACCTTGTCCAAATTCTTTATAATATAAACCTTCCAGAGTATGGATGAGATGCTAATTTTTCTATTAACCATATGGCAAACCTAGTTGAATGGACTATATATTCAAGAATGGTGGCAGTTTTTGGGAAATTAAACTAAAGTACCTTGGCAGAAATAATCTCTTGAGTCTTATACTTCTAAGCTTATTAAATGGCAGCACATGCATAGGGAGTTCAGCAGGGCCTAACGTGTGTGTGTGTGTGTGTGTGTGTGTGTGTGTGTGTGTGTGTGTGCTTAAAGGCTCATTTTGCTGAATAACAATACATTTTTTCTAAAACTTTCAGATTTGGGGGTTTGTTCTGACCAACAGCTATACTAATGAACTTTTTTAGTGATCATATTTCTCCTTGTGAGGTACTTTGATACTGATAATCAGATTAAAAAAAACAGTTACATATGTGATTGCCTCTATCAGGAACTCTTATAGGACTTTCCACATAAATTGAATATGCGTTGTTGAAGCAAAGTCTTTAAGGCTAAGTTTTGTTATGTTGAGTCAATTGATTTTTTTGGTAAACTATAAACAAAAACCAAAAAAGAACTCATTCTCTATCCTCAAGTAATTTTGAGACTATAAAAAAGTGGTTGGATACATGGAATTGTTTGCAAAAGCCCACTTGAGAAAGAGCAGGAGTAAATAAAAATGTTCATCATTACTACTATCATATGGTATAGTTCTAGAAATGCTAGTTGTAGAAATAAGACAAGAAAAATGAATTAAAAGAGTTAGCATAGACAAAGAAGAGACAAAAGTTAATATCCATTTGCAGACATTAAATTAATTATTTAGAAATCTCTAGAAATTCAATTTAAAAAATCAAAACAATTGGTAACTAACAAAATTACAAGATATAAAATAAACTTTAAAAAATCAATATCTTAGTTTGTATGCCATTAGTAAAATCCAGTAGGAAAAATTATATAAAGAAATTAAATTCTCAAAGCTTTCAAAGGTATGACCTGTCTGGGAGTTGACTTACCTCAGGACTCACATGCATGCACTTACAAAACACTTTACAGAAAAAAAGACAAGAGTTAAATAATTGGAGAAATAGTCAGTGGCCATGATTAAGTTCTCCTAATACAATTGACAATTTTGTTTTAATTAATCTAGAGATTTAGTGACAAACCAAAATGACTACAGAGTAGTTATTTCATAGAATTAGGCCAAATTAAAAAAACCCAGAATGCATCTGGGGGGATAAAAAGGTCAAATATGTCAAGGGAAATATTAAAAAAAAGTAAAAATAAAGAAAGAATAACAATACCAGACCTCAGATTAGTATGAATCAATAATCATTAAAAATGATTTTTTATCATTTAAAAAAATGGAAAAACTGATCAATGGAATTGACAGGATAAGCAAATCTCAGAATCAATTCAACATGGCAATTTAATAGGAGACAAATGAAAGGACAAGGAAAAAGATTCCTAGATGAAAAAAAATCCAATTGTTAGGAAAACTTGAGAGCAGTTTAGCAGAGATTATGTTTATACCAAAATCTTACAAAATACATCATATGTAAGCTCCAAAGAGGCATAATTTAAAAGTAAAACCACTCAAATTCTCAAAAGAACGTTATTCTATCAATCTGACTAGTTCTATCCAAAGATTCAGATAGCCACCTGTAGATATTAGATTTATCCTTTGTGGCTCTTCTTCATCTCCTCCAGATTTTCATCAGAAGATGTTCATCCAACAGGCTAAGCAGTTTTTCTCATTTTCCTCCAATCTCTCTGGGACTCCAGTGGAACACTCAAATTATTTACCTATTATCTACCTTGTGATGAGCGAATCTTCTTAATTTTCTTAATGCTATCTTTTAATGCAGTTCTCTTTTTTTAAACCCTTACCTTCTGTCTTAAAATTGATACTAAATATTGGTTCCAAAGCAGAAGAGTAGTAAGGGCTAGGCAATTGGAGTTAAATGACTTGCCCAGGGTCACATGGCTAGGAAGTTTCTGAAATCAAATTTGAACCCAGGACCTCCTGTCTCCAGGCCTTGCTCTCAATCCACCAAGTCACCTAGCTGACCCTAATTCAGTTTTTAAACATTCCAGATTGTTATTTGGTACAGTCTACTCATACCCTCTTTGCACCTGTCCACTGACTTTGCTATGATATGTATTTTAATTGTTTGGGTCTATTATTTTAAAATATAAATATCTAATATTACAAAGACAGACTTTGATTGGAAAGATGTTTAGGATCATTAAAAGTTTTTTTTGTTGTTATTATCACTGTTTTTTTAAACATTTATTAATATTCATTTTTAACATGGTTACATGATTCATGCTCCTACTTTCCGCTTCATCCCCCAGCTCCCCCCACCCATGGCCAATGCACATTTCCACTGGTTTTAGCATGTATCGTCGATCAAGATCTATTTCCAAATTGTTGATAGTTGCATAGGTGTGGTACTTTCAAGTCTACATCCCCAATCATGTCCGTCTCAACTCATGTGTTCAAGCAGTTGCTTTTCTTCTGTGTTTCCTCTCCTGCAGTTCTTCCTCTGAATGTGGGTAGCGTTATTTACCATAAATCCCTCAGAATTGTCCTGGGTCATTGCATTGCTGCTAGTATGGAAGTCCATTATATTCTATTTTACCATAGTATATCAGTCTCTGTGTACAGTGTTCTTCTGGCTCTGCTCCTTTTGCTCTGCATCAATTCCTGGAGGTCTTTCCAGTTCACATGGAATTCCTCCAGTTTATTATTCTTTTGAGCACAATAGTATTCCATCACTAGCATATACCACAGTTTGTTCAGCCATTCCCCAATTGAAGGACATAGCCTCCTTTTCCAGTTTTTTGCCACCACAAAAAGTGCAGCTATAAATATTTTTGTACAAGTCTGTTTATCTATGATCTCTTTGGGGTACAAACCCAACAATGGTATAGCTGGATCAAAGGGCAGGCATTCTTTTATAGCCCTTTGAGCATAGTTCCAAATTGCTAGCCAGAATGGTTGGATCAGTTCACAACTCCATCAACAATGAATTAATGTCCCAATTTTGCTACATCCCCTCCAACATTCATTACTCTCCCCTTCTTTCATTTTAGCCAATCTGCTAGGTGTGAGGTGATACCTCAGAATTGTTTTGATTTGCATTTCTCTAATTACTAGAGATTTAGAACACTTTCTCATGTGCTTATTGGTACTTTTGATTTCTTTACCTGAAAACAAGCAAGAGTTAGAGAAAATTACAAAATGTAAATTAAATGGTTTTGATTATATTAAACTAAAAAGCTTTGAACAAACAAAAAAATGTAGCCAAAATCAGAAGGGAAACAACAAATTGGGAAAAGATCTTTATAACAAAAAACTTTGACGGGTTTAATTATTCAAATATACAAGAAGTTAAATCAATTGTATAAAAAATCAAGCCATTCCCCAATTGATAAATGGGCAAGAGTCATTAAAAGAGTTTTGCATTTTTCTTCAGGCAATCCTGCCTGCTCTCCTACTTTTTAAATCTGAGCCTTACTTATATGTTTGAACTGTCTGTCCAGGATATACAGATAGGTAGACAATTCTCTAAACTGACCACATAACTACATGGCATATTGTGGGCCACAGATTCTCTTTATCTACTGTTTTTTTTTATTATAAAGCAGGTTAGCATCTTTGGTTGGCACTATATTTCTTCCAGGAAGTTCTGCAATATCTGGGATAGGATGTGGCCAAAATGATAGCATCTGGAGAACCCTACAAATAATAATGAATTTCTCTTCCACTTGGTTCCTGCAATGAATTCTCCTCTCACAGTGGCAGATGCTCACGAAACAAATCACAAAAAGTCACATGTTGAAAAAAAGGGGAGAAGAATGTAAGGTAATACCTTACTGAATAACAACTAGGGGAAGTATTTTTAATTCAATATGGAATAGAGGTAATCGCAGGAGTGTGCTGGTATCAGCTCTAATTGGCTTTCAAGTGCCTCTGCTAAATTTGGTTGCAAGCATTTACACCTCAGAAATTGGCAAAATCAGGGTTTAATTTATTGTTTTATTGATTGTTTGGACTTTAGAAAGTGTCAATAATGTAGATTAAACTTAAAAGTATACTCCTATAATTTTTCTTCTGAGAGTCCAGTTGTTAAACATTTACCAGCACAACTCTATATTGCTCTATAAACATTGCTTGGTATTGGGAGGGCTTCACAAGGCTCTGGAAATGGTTCAGGCTAATGATGACCACCACAAATAATGACAATAATAATAACAATTAGCATATATGAAGTACTTAAGATTTGCAAAGTACTTTATATCCATTATTTAATTTGAATCTCACAGCATCCCTGGGTGATCATAAAAATAAAATTAGCAATTCAGATTACATGAACAAAACCAATATAGCTATGATAAGAAGAGAAGAAGTTAATTGGAAAAATTTTCACAGCAAATTTCTCTGATAAATGTCTACTCTTCAAGATATCTAAGGAAATGATGCAAACATATATAGATATATGTATATGTATTACATGTATATATGTATGTATTATATGGTTATAGACATAGATAAAAATCATTCACCAACAGATATAATTAAAGGATATAAACAGCTATGATTCTAAAGGAAAAAAATATTGGCAAACTTATGAAAGAATACTCCTAATTTCTGATCATAAAAGAATATAAATTATTGAATAATTTTGAACTATTATAATATTTAAAATAATTTTTGGTAAACATCAATAAATCAGTAAATTAAAATAGCTTATCATTCACATCCATCAGACTGACAAAGATAAAAAATGGTGAAAATGGTTATTGTTGGAGGTACTGTGGGAAATAAGTAAGATACTGCACCATTGGTGGAGTTGTGAATTAGTCTACTTGCTCTGGGAAACAATTCAAAATAAAGCTTCTAAAGTCACAATCTTGCACAAACCCTTTGACCCAGAAATGCTTCAAGGAGATCAAAGAGAGAGGAAAAAAATCTCAAATACACAGAAAAATTTAATTTCAGGATTATTTTAGCAAAGAACAAGAGAGAAAATGGGTATGCCCATTGACTGTGGGACAACTGATCATAATTGTGGCTTATAAAGATAATGGAATGTTATTGCTTTGTAAATGAGTGAGATAAAGAGTGTGCTTTTCTCAGTAAGGCATTATTAGCCCCCTGATTTGTACCCTAATACTTCCAAGAGGTAAAGAACCATAGTTTAAGGTACAGCAGTTTCAAGATAGTTTTTGTTTTGACTAGGGGGAACCCTGAGAAAAGCTTATCTACTCCAGAGGCAGACTTCATTTGGGAAACCAGTCCAGAAAGAGTGATAGCAGGGAACATGGAGAAGCCAGGGTGGTCCCTGATAATGCCAAAAAGGATAGTCCTCTGCAAAAATGTATCTGTACTGTCCCAAGGTGAAAATCACATGATAGCACAGGGTTTTGATCATGGGAGATTGGGAGTATGTAATATTGAAAATCACAGGCTTAAAATTGGAAGTGTTGTGGCTCCCCTTTCAGTAGGCTATAGATGAGGAAAGGGTTGAAGCCAGTTCCTACTTTCTCCATCCACAGTTAAATTTTTCAGTGTGAGTACCAATATCTAGGAAATTAACAAAAGTTATGAACTGGATCTTGATTTATTGAGACTTGAGGCCGTAACAGGGAAAATTTGTGTCATATTATTTTTTCAGGAAAGTGATTGTTAAATATTTACTAACATATCCCTGGGAAAATGGCATACCTATTTAGAAGTGGCCAATGCATTGATTTGTTTTGCTGACGGGATTCATTATTAGACAAGACTCTTTTGTCATTGGGAAGTAACAATGTTGTATGAAAAGAAGAATACCAATAAATAATTTAAAAGGAAAAAAATTTAAGTACATTCTCTTTTCATATTTCAAGGTTAACTTTGATACATATATATGCAATCTCATAACTATTTTATATGAATGGACAAATAGGCATATGGACCCCGAAAGTCCTCAACACTTCCTTAGTCACCTTTTTTGCTTTAAAAAATAAAATAAAAAATGTAACTTTATTTTAAAAAACCCAACAACTAAGCAAAGGCACTAAAGAATCAAATAAATAGTCCTAATAGAAAAGTTATCAAAGAAAACAAATTCCTTTTTATAATTTGGGATGATTTTAAAAAATCTTATATTTCAGTATAATCAATTGCTATAAAGATAACTTTGTTTTTGTTTCTAGGCTTCTAGAGGACAATTCTTTCATCTCATTATAGATCTGCATGCTTAGCAGGCGAAAACCTTTATATTTGTTCTTACCTCAATGGAGAGTCCAGTTTGCAACCAATTAAAAAGCAGGTGTACTTTTCCTGCTCTCTCCTTGTCTTAGCTAGTATAAGAAAGGAACTTCCTAAAGAGAGAATGATGATTGCGTTTTCCCCCTTTTAAGCCCCAAGTCCTAGGGAAAAAAGGGAAATGGAAAATCCTTCTTTCAATTTATTGCTTCAACTATTTCAGAAAAAAAACACATTCCTAGGATGAATTCCCTGACCTGAGCTAGGAATTCCTGCCCTGGGCTTCACCTGGCTGGTGAGTTTGCCTCTCCATGGAGGGATGCTGGGATCTAGACAGCTGGAAAGTGGGGAAGACAGGGTGCTAGCTCAGCCAGAAGTGCTGGCAAGAGGGCAGGACTGATCAATGTCTTGTTTACCCACAAACTTAGCTGCTTTTCCATTTTTTTTTCAATTCCCTCATCACATACTTCTGAGATTACTTGAGTGCTTTCAGGGGGCAGATTCATAAACACATTTACAAATACTTACCTCCTTTTTACAGATATAAACTGGCACACTGTATCTCTCATTTTTTTCTCCACTATGTGTGTGGCTGTGAAGGTGTGTGTGTTGGTTACAAATAAGATCATGTGAATGCTTGAAGTCTTGTTTTTCATAGAAATATTGATGACTGATTTAATTTTGCTTACTAATCATGATTTACAGAATCAAAAGATACCAGAACAATTCTACAAAATGGTGGCTTCCTTGAACGGGAAGAGGCAGTGGAGAGATTGTTGCACCTGCTTTGGAAGGTTCTGAAATGAATTGATTCTCCCTCAGGATATTAAAATCAGACCTTTAGTCCTTGGGAAGGGTGAACAGAGATGTGGCAAAAGCTTTGTCAGTAAATCCAAATAGAGATGGAATAAAATGAGGTTCTAAGATAGTGTTGAGGGTAAAGATAAAGTAACAATGCAAACTGATCTCACTTTATAATTAATTGCCAAATTGTTGGGTTCACAGCCTTCTGCTGAACATCCTTTGTTCTTTCATTTGTTAGGATTGTATTATATTTGCTGGCATATTTTACTGCTCTCTTATTTCTTGTGTTATCATTACAATAAAAACATAATTTAAAAACATGGTCAAGTAATAACCTTAACCAGATATGCAAAGAACAAAATAATCTGTTCTTGAATTAATGCCACATTCCTCTGTTTCAAGTAAATCCTTTGGTATTATTGCAATTTGACATACATTACAGGGCAATAGTTTGTGTGTACTAAAAGCTACCATTGAGATCCAACTTGCAAAGTGTTTAGTTAGTACCATGTCTGGCCTATAGTAGATACCAAATAAATGCTTTTTTCCTTCCTTCTTTTCTTCCTCCTTTCCCCTCCATTCTTTCTGTCTTCCCTTTACCCTTCCTTTCTTTCTTCCCTTAAGGTATTTCTGAGACTAGTCCAAATACTTCATTTTACAGAGGAGGAAACTGAGGTAGAAGGTGGTTAATTGATTTGCCTAAGGTCACACAGGCAGTAAAGGTCAGAAGCAGAATCTGACCCCAGTTTCTCTACCTTCAGAGCAGGTGCCCTTAGCAGTTGCCATGAGAAAAGTAATTCATACACCATAAAGTACTAAATAAATGATGTTATTTTTATGAAGCAGGTGTGGTAGAGTAGGATTTATGATGGACTTAAGAGTCAAGGACTCTAGCTTCTTGTTCCACCATCACACTGACTAAATGACTGTGGGTAAGTCACTTAAAGTCTCTGAACCTCAGTTTCCTTATCTATAAAACTGAGCGTACTGATATTTTTGCTAGCTGAAAGACCATTGGGAGAAAAATACTTGTAGGCCATAAAAAATGGTCGAAAAAAGGGCTGAAAAATGTGTTGTCATTCCTCTGCTTCAAAGTCAACCTTCCCAGTTTTATTCTTATTTCCTCCTTATTTCCCTCCTACCACCAATTTTCTTGTACTGTGATTAAGCTATTTTAAATCTTGTTCTCTTAAAACATTGTTAAATTTTTTCTTAAAATATTCTGTGAAAAAATATTCTGTGGCAAAAGATATCAGTTATTTCATGAATTCGTCAGAAGTTTGTATAGCACTGTAGATAATTGATTTTGAGGTGTTTTTATTTTTAAAACCCTTACATTTTGTCTTACAATCAATGCTAAGTATGCTAATATAGAAGAGCAGTAAGGGCAAGGCAGCTGTAATTAAATGACTTTTCCAGGGCCACGCAGCTAGGAAGTATCTGAGGTCAGCTTTGATCCCAGGAACTCTGGACTCCAGGCCTGCCTCTCCATCCCCAATGTTACCTAGCTGTTCCTTGAGGTGTGGTAAATGGTGAGGTATCTAAGTATCTAGGTATTTGACGTGGATAGAGCACTTAGTTGGGAGCCAGGAGGAACTGACTTCAGATCTAGCCTCAGGACCCTGGATAAGTCACTTGACCTTATTTGTCTTGTTTCCTTAGCTGTAAAACAAGCTAGAGAAAGAAATGGGAAATACAGTAGTGTTTTTGCCAAGAAAACCCCAAATGAGGTGACAAAGTGTCAGAAAAAACTGAAGATGGAACGACAACAAAACTGAAAGTATCAGACCCTGGCTCCTTGCAGATGAATTGAGTTCTGTCTTAGTATCTCTCTCTCTCTCTCTCTCTCTCTCTTTCTCTCTCTCTCTCTCTCTCTCTCTTAATTTTATTTAATTAAGAAAAATTTTCCATGGTAACATGATTCATGTTCTTTCTCTTCCCTTCTCCCACCCCACTCCTGTAGCCAACGAACAATTCCACTGGGTTTTACATGTGCCATTGATCAAGACCTATTTCCATATTACTGAGTATTGCACTAGGGTGATCGTTTATCGTCTGCATCTCCAATCATATCCCCATCCACCCATGAGATCAGGCAGTTGGTTTTTTCTGTGTTTTTATTCCCAGAGTTCTTCCTCTGAATGTGGATAGCATTCTTTCTTATAAGTCCCTCAGAGTTGTCCTGGACCACTGCAGTGCTGCTAGTAGAGAAGTCCATTACATTTGATTGTACCACAGTGTATCTATCTCTGTGTATATGGTTCTCTGGTTCTGCTCCTTTCACTCTGCATCAATTCCTGAAGCTCATTGCAGTTCACATGGAATTCCTCCAGTCCATTATTCCTTTCAGCACAATAGTATTCCATTACCAACAGACACCACAATTTGTTCAGCCATTCCCTAATTGAAGGGCATCCCCTCATTTTCCATTTTTTTTGCCACCACAAAGAGCCCAGCTATAAATATTTTTTATAAGTCTTTTTCCTTATTATCTCTTTGGGGTATAAACCCAGCAGTGGTATGGTTGGATCAAAGGGCAGACAGTCTTTTATAGCCCTTTTGGCATAGTGCCAAATTGCCATCCAGAATGGCTGGATCAATTCACAAGTCCACCAGCAATGCATTAATGTCCCAATTTTGCCAAATTCCCTCTAACATTTATTACTTTCCTTTGCTGTTATGTTAGCCAGTCTGCTAGGCGTGAAGTGGTACCTCAGATGTTTTGATTTGCATTTCTCTAATTATAAGAGATTTAGAACACTTTTCATGTGCTTATTGATAGTTTTGATTTCTTTATTTGAAAATTGTCTATTCATACCCCTTGCCCATTTATCAGTTGGGGAATGGCTTGCTTTTTTTGTACAACTGATTTAGCTCCTTATAAATTTAAGTAAACCTTTGTCAGAGGTTTTGGTTGTAAATATTTTTCCCAATTTGCTACTTCCCTTCTAATTTTGATTGCATTAGTTTTGTCCTTATCAACCATTTTTAATTTAATGTAATCAAAATTATTCATTTTACATTTTGTAATTTTTTCTAACTCTTGCTTGGTCTTGAAATCCCTCTCTCTTTAATGATAGGTCTTTTCTCTAACTCCTGAGATTCTCCCAGAGGTCTTCAGCATTGGTTTCTGTCCCTCAAAGGGTTACCATCCTTCCCCCACCTCCCTCCAAGAATTAGGAGGATTTAAAATGGATTAATGTGACCAAAGCATCTCTTTAGGAAAAGTCTGATACAATGAATTTCACACTGGGGCTCTTTACCCCCTTTCAAAGGCTTTCTTCTTATTGAGGAGAATATTCCTGGTACAAATGTCTAGGCAGGTTGTTTTGTAGTTTCATTATGTTGGAGAACAATACATTTTAATTGCTGCCTTTATTTAGTTGATCTGTCCAACTCTGTTCAGTGTACTCCTTTCTATCAGTAATGCTTAAACCATCTTTCAATTCAGGACTATTTTTGTTGCAGAAATATCCTTGCCATGTGGATTAAAGAAAACTAGCCTTTTAAAAGTCAGATTAACAGCATTGTTGAATATTATTCCTTATCTGCTTCTTTCAAAAACTTCCATTCATTGTAGTGCCTGGGTGTTCTGGCTGAGATATCAGAAAAGAACAAAAGACCAAAAAAAAGATAATTGCCTCTTTTGCTTCAACTTAGCCAAATTAGGTTAAAGAAGGAAGTGAGACAGAGATAAGAAGGGTTTGATTCTGGAAAATATTAGAATCTAGAAAACCTGTACTTTTCTTTTCAGAAGGAAATGGGTTCCAAAAGCTCAAATCTTTCAGTTTGATCTAACCTTGGAGTGACTATCAGTGGGACTGAGATAATCTACTTCCTTTCCTAAATCTTGTTCTCAGTCTGAATATCAAAACAACCAAGAAGATATATGTCTTTCCATGGCTCTTGGCCTGTCAAAGAATTGTAAGATCCCAAGATTTTAGTTTTGGAAGGGAATTTAGTGATCATCTATCTAATTCAATCTTTTCCTCACTTCCCATTTGTTCACAAGTCCAAGAGAAGGGATAGGTATATTTCATGTTGTCTGTGACAAGTGAAAGACAATTCTATTACCATCCTTCCTCACCGATCTTTTCTCATTTGAGGACAATGTGATACCTCCAAACCAGTTTCTCCTTATTCTTGTTTCTATTACCTACTCCCCTCCTGCTTATTCTTTCAACTTCCTCGGCAATCCATGACTTTTTTTCCTAAATTATCCTATGATTTAATATTCTTGTTCATAATAATAATTGACATATAACTAGTGTAGTGTGTAGTTATTATTATGGACACAATAACTGACATGTATCGAGTGCATTGGTGTTACAGTGGATATCGCACAGAGCTTGGAATCAAGAAGATTTATCCTTGTGAGTTCAAATCCAGCTTTAGACACTTACTAGCTATGTGACCTTGAGCAAGTCCCTTCACTCTGCCTCAGTTTTCTCATCTGTAAAATTAGTTGGAGAAAGAAATGGCAAAGCAGTCCAGGGTCTTTGCCAAGAAAACCTCAAATGGGGTCATAAAGAATAGGTTTTGACTGAGAATGATTGAACAACAACAACATCTAGTGTATTAAAATTTGCAAAGTGCATTATAGGGAATCTGAAAGTCTCAATGAAATTTTAAGGTTCAAGACTAAGCTTTAAACTGATACTTCAAAGATATCCTGTATTTTATTTGAGCCTTATGACAAGCTAGTGAGGAAAATACTAACTTCAGGCATAACTATTTCCCTGTGTGGGTGAGGCAGGGGAGGAATAAGAATCACAATCATTTCATGACATTTTGAATTTTAAAATCTAGTAGTCTATTATTAGAAAGTCCTTAATAGTTAAATAATTTGGGCTTTTCCTCCTGATTTCTAATAAGGAATTTTTTCTTATTCTGATTTATTATCTTGCCACTTGCATTTATTTATATTTTATTCCAAATTGTATTATATTGTATTCCAAATATTCCTCTTTTCTCCTTTGGCTTATCCCTTTCTTTCTTTATCCTTCCCTCTCCTGTGAAATACTTTTCAGGTATCCCTACCACATTGAGACTTTCTTCATCATAGTTTTGGCATATTGATGGCTGGCATAAGAAATTAAATGGGAATTTTGGAGAGTTTTGCAGAAGTTACAAATGACACATGAAGGAAATGCATTATATATATCTATAAGTATATTATTATGTAATATTAACATATTACACCTTTTAATGCCACACATATACGTAATTTATTTAAAGTAAACACCCCATAAAAGAAAAAAGAAAAAATTTCAGACTTATTCTCTGGCTTGAGGAGAGAGCCAAAATTTTTTCCTAGCTAGAGAATGCTTCTGTTTGACTTGTACTTACAGAAGGTCTGAAAGGTTATTCTGTTCCCAAGGAATCTGAATCTGCTATTACTGAGAATGATTTCTTTAGCATACTTTACTTTCAAACTGACTTCTGATCATAGTGTCAGGGCTGTTGGCAGGTGGGACTTGAACCTAAGTCTTCCTGACTCCATCACTCCATCTACTCTACCATGCTGCTTCTCAATAACCTGAATTCTTTATTTTTCAAGTTCTTCAACTCCAGTGACCACTTTTTCTAACTCCATTGCAGGTAGACATTCTTACACATTAGACTCAACCATTTCTGATGTAGTGATGTTTATTTACCTATCTATCTATCTTTCTTTCTTTCTATCTATCTATCTATCTATCTATCTATCTCTCTATCTCTCTATTTTTGGAGTGGGAAGAAAAACATTTCTTCTAGAAGAGAGAGACAGAGAAACAGAAACCTAGAGATAGATACAGAGATGGAGAGACTGAAACAGAAAGATAGAGACAGAAAGAGAGAGACAAGAGAAGAACTGATGGGGAAAGGAGGAAGGGATGAGAAGAAGAAAGAAAGAGAGAGAGAAAGGAAAGAAGGAAGGAAGGAAGAAAGATGGAAAGGAAGAAAGAAAATAAAACAAAACAAAAGGAAAGAAAAGAAAAGAAGGAAAGAAGGAAGGCAGGAGGGAGGGAGAGAGGGGGGTAGGGAAGTAGAGAAGGAGAGCGAGAAGAAGAAAGTCCAAAGAAGACACAGACTGAGAGATACAGCCAAAGAGAGACAGAGAAAGAGATGGAGATACAGACACAATTCAAACTGATATAGCACAAAGATTCCATGTGGTCTCCTTTAATATAGAAAGAGAGGATAGAGGAAAGGAAAAGACTCTTAAATGTTTCCAAGAATGGGAAAGCTCATCACTAATTAGGCATGTCCTACACTCTGGTTGCAACTATGCTATCTGCTTGAGTAGACAAAAGCACTAGTTTCCAAGATAGATGAAGGTATTCAAAACCAACCCTGGCCAAGCCACCCTCTTTATTCAGTCTTCTATCATCCACTTGACCTCTCTTTTCTTTTAGTCTCCAGATGGCATCATATAATTGAGATTTCAAGTGAGAGGTTGAAGTTTGTTCCTTCCCCATCCTAGTCATACTGTGACCACTCTCATATGTCAGAGTAGAGGGACTCAACCAGATTTGTTTGCTCCTGAGTCTTTGACTTCCTTTTCCACTTTGTGTCTCCTTTCCTGGTTTAGGATTATTCTCAAGATGAGTCTATCTAACACTGAAGGTGGTATCATTGTAAATCTGAGAATCCTTGAATCCATCTGGTGGAAGTGACTGGCAGCAAAGGGAATTTCTTCTTTGGAGAAAATAGCCATAGTTAGAAAGCCAGATCTAAGCTCTAGCCTAGATAGGCAGAAAAAAATAGTCCTGGAATTGTCTGGACAGTGCAGAGCTGAAGTGAAATCTGGAATGCCTATTTGGTAGCTCTAACAAACTACTTTATGTTCTGATGAGGGATAAGAATCAGTATCCTGACAAAACGTCACAGTAGTTCTAAGTTACTGATTACTTGTCTTGTTAGTTCGTGCTATGAATCTTTTGTCTTTCTTTTAGCATTTCTTTTGAGTAAAGGAAATAAATAATTGTCCCCTACCTGGTTCATATTGTACACTGAGTACTTTTAAATTCCATTTTTTAGGGAGACCCTAGATACGAATAAATAAAACCTTAAACAATTTCCCCTAAGAAATACTGGGTCAGGGAATGTAACAAACCAAAGAAAGTTAGAAAAGAATTTTTTTTCTCTTTCTGAGGTGGTCAGATTCCCAATGCACTGAAACCAGTCCAAACCATATGTATGGACAAAGGCTTAATGGATTCCCTTAGTAGAAAAGAACTATGCAAGTGTCCTGTTCTTCCTATGTGACATGGGAAACAAATCTGCTTTTTGAGGGGCTGATTCCAAACAATCTGTGTACTCTTTTGGGAAACCTCATAAAAGTGGAATTTATTTGAATTTTTTCCTTTTTGAACTGAAACTGCATTTTCTATTATTAAGTTAGTTTGGGTTTCAGTGTGCATTGCTGTATACATTAGAAGGGATAAAATGGTGTCCAATGTTTTTGCAAGGCCTCACTAGAGAAAATTTGTCCAGACTTCCATCTTGATGGGCAATCATTGTTACAGTAGGACCTATATTACCTCCAGAATTCAGAACATCAAATTTCTATCCTCAACAACAAGCTATTCTTCTGCCTCTCTTCTTACCATTAACAATTCAACTCCAATCTATCTCTCAAGACTTATTATGCAATTCTTTAGCTCGCTCATTAGACCAGCTCAATTGACCCTGATGTCACAGAAACCTTCCACCTTCCATCTCTTTGCCTTTGCACAGGCTCTTGTTCTTCTGCCTGGAATGTATTCCTCTAGTCTCTTAGGATTCCTAGGTTTCTTCAAAGGATTGAACAAATGCCACCTTCTGCAGTTATTCTTCCAGCTGCCAGCATCTTCCCCCACCAAACTGCCTTGCATTTACGTGTCTATCTTATAGAACTTGTATATTGTAACAATAAAAGGGAACCTGTCATCAATGTTTGATAGAGGGGAGATAGAGAGAATCTATGTGGTGAGTCTCTCTAGATCTCCTTTGGGACCAAATGTATACTGGGGGACTTTAACTGTGTGTCATCCTGAAACTGGGCAACCAGGATGGTTATGCTGCCCCGCAGGAGTTGGGGGTGAGGCTTCCCTATAAGAAGAGGTATTTGGTACTCCAATCTGATTCTGAATAAGAATGGGGTTCACGCAAACCTCCCCCCAATCAGTTAAATTCATGTGGGTAGTCCAGCTTCAAGATGGAGGCAGCCAGACCAAGCTGTGGTTCCCCTCTCCCTCGTTGCCTCTCAGGCACTCTGGAACGCTATCTGACTGATGAATGGCTTTTATTAATTGCAATTCAGGGATTGGGGAAAGGGGTGAAGGGCAGAGGGATTTTGGGGTACCCTCTTCTCTATTTCAATGGGGTCTGTCACTTAGGAGGAAACTTTTGGGGTTCCCACTCCTAAGCTTCTTCCCCACCCCTTCTCCTTCTGGTTCTATTTCTATCCTTTTCTGTTTCTATCCTTTTCTATAATTCTAAGTTTTGACTGAAAGGGTCTCTCAGCAAGGCTGGGTAATGAGTGAAGGAGACTAAGAGATTGCTCCCAAAATGGAGTCCAAAAACTTAGCTTACTCTATGGTTGAAGCCTTGATGGGTGAGATGCGAGGGAATGGCTTTGATCAGGGAATCAGGGTTTCAGTTTCCAAAGAAAGATCCTCAGTAAGCCCTCAGGACTGGGTCTGAACTGGGATGTCCACCTCCTCCCTCTCTTAGTCCTCTGCCCGAAGACCTCTCCTCTTCCTCCTTCCTCCAGAGAATCTCCCAGAATTCCTTCTCTGGTTTCAACTGCCAGCAACTGTCTCTGGCTCCTTTTGTCCCATCCTCCTTGCACAAATCCCATCCTTACAATATGAATAATGCTGTTTCCCCTTGTAGTTGTTGTTCAGTCATTTTCAGTCATGTCGGACTCTTCATGACTCCATTTGGAGTTTTCTCGGCAAAGATACTTAGATGGTTTGCCTTTCCTTATCCAAATCACTTTACAGATGAGGAAATAGAGGCAAACAAGATAGAGTGACTTGTCCTGGATCGCACAGATAGTAAATGTCTGAGGCCAGATTTTGGGTTCAGGTCTTCCTGATTCTTCTCTCTGCCCCATTTTATCCCCTAATAGAATTTAAATTCCTTGAGAGAAATGACTATTTCTTTTCCATCCGTGTTTTCCTAGTGCTGGATATAGTCAGGCATACCTGAGTTCAAAACCTATCTAGAATTTGTGATGTTAGACAAATCATTTTACCTTTCTGTTCATCCCTATCTATAAAATGAGGAACGATACTAATAATCTCCATCTCCTCAAGTTGCGGGGATCAAATAACCACATTTGTGGAATGCTTTGCAAACCTTAGAGTACTATTTAAATTAAATGTTAATACAGTAACTGTGAGAGAAGATGTTTAAAATGTTTGTTGATGGACGAATATCACCCGATTAGACCATTCTTTGAATTTATCATTACCTATTCCTATTCCATTGACTCAATCCTATCTCTCAAGTTCATCTCCCCTCATTTCTGCTTCACTCATCTCCATTCTGAGCTTTGTGCCCCATTATTAATTTTAATATTTCATTAACTACCAAAATATAGTCCCTGTTGTTCTCCCTCCCATACCATGCTGTACTTACTGACTTTCTGTATGTACTGACTGACTGAATGTACATATATACAGACTTACAATGTGGCTGGACTACTACTTACTACCCTAGAAATACATATTGAGCTTCTACACCTTTGTGTCTTTATTTGCATCATTTATTATATGTATCATGTCATCTCTTTGTCTGCTAAATTCCTTCCTATCTTTTGAATCCCAACTCACTCATCACCTCTTCCATGAAATCTTTCATTATATTTCTTGTTGATAGACATCTTCCTCTCTTAGATAAAGTGATACTCTGTTTTGTTGTTATTCTTTAGTAATTTTTCACTTGTGTCAATTCTTCATAAACTCATTTGGGATTTTGTTGGCAGAGATACTGAAGTGGTTTGCCATTTCCTTCTCCATCTCATTTTACAGATAGGAAAACTGAGGTAAACAGGCTTCAGTGACTTTCTCAGGGTCATATAGCTAGGATGTTTCTGATGTTAGATTGGAACTCAGGAAGATGAATCTACTTGACTCCAGGCCTGTCACTCTATCCATTGCACCATCTAGCTGTCCCACTCTGCCCTGGAACTCTGTTTAGCAACACTCTAATGTATTCTCCCATTATGTACTGTAGCTATACCTATTTATGTTTTATTCTCCTTCTAAAGTGTCAACTCTATGAGAGCAGAACCCATGTATCTTCTTCACCCTTCCTCTTTCCTACAGAACCCAGGAGAGTCATCTTTAAAAATAAATGTTAATTATTTACTTATCAATGGAATGAATGAATGAATAAATGAATTCTATAGACTGGAAACAGCCCCAAATAAGTTAAATTATTTGATCAGTCACACATCTAGTAAATGACAGTTCCTATTCAAATCCAGGCCTTCTGAAGTCCACTGAGGCTCATGTAGATGACCTCCCACAAGACTGAACCCATTGCTAACTAAATGCCCTTAAATAATGAGATAAAGAAGAACATTCTTCCTTTCCTTGTAAGATGTACATTCCTTTGTGGTGAGGTCAATTGTTACAAAGTCCTCAGAGTCTGCTATCAAGGGTTTGTTTATTATCTAGTCCAAAGACAATCTTTAAAAGACTTTTATGACTAAACTGGGCTCCAGTGACCATCTAGCACATTTCTAGCTTCTCTATCATTTAATAATTTTCTTTCTCTTTCTCCCAAATCAATCTATTGTGCAAATGACAAGTAGTTTCAATATTGCCTTGAAAAATCATGATTAGTAAAGAAATTTTTTTTGCATGCAGTGCTTTCTGATCCTAAAACAAACAAACAAACAAACAAACAAACAAACAAACAAAAAACCAAAACAAAAGAACTTACCTCTAGTAATAGCTACTGTTTTTGATTCTTTGCTCTTTTGGATTTTCCTCCATTGCTTCTTATCCATTTGTAGGAATCGAGGAGTTATGATTATGTTGAGGCTGACAGTTGGGGGAAGTTTCTAGGCTATTGAGCTCATCATTGCTACCCAGGGACTTAATATTGTAGAAGAATGCCAACCCCACTGCAACTCTTTAAATGTGATGAAGTCAGTCACACAAGCAACAAAAGGAACCAGAAAAAAGGGAGTAAATAATAATTCATGCCCATGAATATGACCGGCTATTAGAACAAATCTCCTGCATGAGCTACCATTCTTCTGTGGCTTTCCTGTGCCAGAGTTAGATTACATGTATGTATATATTTACACACATATAATTATACATGTGTGTATATGTGTATATAGAAGAAAGATTATGATTATCAACACCCAGAAATTTGGACTCCATACTACAATACAATAGTATTTACACACATGCATGTAGGTATACACATTTTGGTATTTACATGTATGTGTTGCAACTAAATTACCTCGAGACTTATTTTTGGGTAAGAATATCAGTTTATTGATTTATCTACTTATTGTTTAGGCCAGCATCATAACTAATAAAATGACATAGGCCCTCTTGAATGACCAGAGAGACCCCTAAGCTTGGTCAGGAAGATCAATAGAGTTTTGGGAGCTCATTATTCAGGCCCTCCCTTGAATATCCTAAGACATCTCTAATTGATAAATAGCTAATTAACAAGTGGTCCATCAAATTATTTATCCCTCCCTATCCTGATGTCCTGGAAAACACACACACAGGAAAAGAATCCTTGTCTCCTTCACTTATTAACCAAATTCTGGTAACAAGGAAGACTTTCTTTGGGATTCCTAAGGCCAAAGAAAATGCAAAAAGCAGCAAATTGAATGGAATCTCTGACCCAGATCCTAGACACAGGAATACCCACTAATTAATTCTCCCAATAAATAGAAATTGGGACCCTTCTATGCCAGGGCTCTGATATAAGAATTAATACAGTATTTGAAAAATAAATTCTTACATATGCATGCATATAGCTGATCCGAGAGTTGATGTGAAGGTAATAAAAAAGTCTCCATAGGTACATGTATATAAATATGATTATATGTAAATGAACGCACATATACACATACATATAAATCTATATCAGCATCAATAACTTTAAATTACATTCAGATTTTAGAACATTTTTGTATATCTACAAACATGCTTGTCTTAGATATATTATAGATTATCATGTATACATACATATTTATCTATATATAATACATATAAATACAACACAGAATGTATGTTTATATATGTGTACACACATTTAGCTAGGTCATGATTAACATGAGTTCAAATAATATGAAATCTGCTTTAATTCGAGTTATAAAATGATACAGGTCACACATAATTCAGGCCAAAATAAAATTAATGCAGCATGTGTAAGGAAGATAGTTCAGGATTTTCATATGTTGTTACATCACCGTCTGTACTTGCCTATTGTTGTATGTGGACATAATGTCTGCCATATTATCATCAATTGTGTCTATTTTATTCAAAAGAGCTCTTGAAATAATGGACAAAAGAAAGAATATTTTAGATGGGAACACTACCGGTCCAAAAAAGAAAAGGCTTTTATTATATTAGAACAAAGATTTGATGTCATTGAATGGCATGAACATGGTCATAGTAATTCTAAAACAGGCCTAGATGTAGGAATGCCTGAATCGAGAGAACAGAATATTAGAAAGCTTGCAGGTTAAATAAAACAAAAGGTAATGTTATATCAGCTTTCTTGGGTTTGCAAACAACTGTAAGGAAGAGAAGTTACAATAACTGAAATAGAGTGTCCTTAAGCTGGATGAATTGAAGACTGCAATAATAAAGACATTCCTCTTAGCAAAGCTGCCATTTGAACAAAAACTTCAAGTTTTTTTTTTAAGGTAGTTAAAGAAAATGGAAATGAAGTGGTTAGAAGAAACTTTTAATGCAAGTGGAAGTTGGATCAATAGCTCTAAAAAACTGAGTTCAATTGTATAATATTACATATTGCAGAGGCAAGCCTTGCAGATGAGACTGCAGCAGCTAAATACCTAGATGTATTGACAAAAAAAGAGGAGGGTATACTATACACACACACACACACACACACACACACACACACACACACATACACACACACACATACATACACACACACACACAAATAGAGTATACTAATTCATTTGCAAAATTTTAATGTGGACGAAACTGGTTTATTCTGAAAAAGGATGCCTTCTAGAACTTATGTTTCTAAGAAAGGAAAAAAGGCAATTGATTTAAAGAGTTGGAGTATTACCTAATACTTTTATTGGAAGGTAATGCAGAAGGGATTTGAAATGAAAACCAATGCTTGTTTATTGGTCTAGAAATTTTAGTACTCTGAGAGACTACAACCATACATCAATTCCAGTTCTTGGGTCATCAAATAAAAAAGCATGGGTGACTAAAGCTGTTTTTAGAGACTGGATTTCAAGTTATTTTAGTCCAGTTGCTGAAAAATATTGCAAGGAAAAAAGAAAGAATTACTTATTTTAAATAATGCCTCTGGTCATCCAACCAAACATTGTTCATTAGGTGAGAATACAAGGGTATTTGATTACAGATTTGAATTCAGATCTTCCAGACTCCAGGATTGATAGACTGTGTCACCAAGGTGCATCAGTTTAATCTATGCTGTTAAAATATTTAAAACAATAATGACATTTATGTCATATTGTCAAAGTAGATTTAATTTTAGGTGTTATGCTCAGTGATCTATTTATTTATTTTTTGTTATATACACATTCAGTAATTTATGTTTTTAAATTTTATTTTCTGTAACCACTCTATTATTTTATAATAAACTTGAATAAAAAGTGTATTATCCTTTGCTGTTATATTACATTGATGAAAAGATTAAAGAAACTTAGTTTACATTTTTTTCATTACATATTACCATTGGTGTTAGAACCAAAGACCATATTTTATATATAATTTTAACTGAGAACAGTGCACACTTTAATAATGCTACCAATTTCATGATTTTCATTATTCACATTAATTAGAATCTAGCTATATGTGTACATTTCTATATCTATATAGACGATGTATGCACATGTTATACTATATTAAATGATACATGTGTAAATATACATACATTCACACATAAATTTATATAACATATATATTCACATGCACATATGTACACACTTATGTGCTAGCGTCAAGGTCATCTTTAAAAATTTTTTTCCATTATAGTAGTGAGTTTAGCATTTTGAGTGCTTAGTCAATACTTTCTAAATCATACCTATCAGAGAAGTTGTAAACTTGTAAATTTATGGCCTTCATCTTTGTTAGGGACCAAAAGATGTTAAATGTCAGCCTCAAAGACTTCTTTACCAGAGATCAGAAGATGATCTCATGGGAAGATAAAAATTTGGTCTCAATTCCCAAATATATCTGGAAAGGATATCAGTGTGGTAGAAATTAGAAAAAAGTACACTATCAGACCTTAAAAAATCAAAGCAGCAAAGGAAAGACATCAGGAATGGAGGCGCAGTTTAAAACTGATTAAGAAAGGGTTAGTTGGGGTAAAAGACTGGAAGTTATCAGCGTTTTAGCATGTCTACATACATTTATATTTGCTCTCCCCCACAGTTTCACTTGATTGGACATAGCCAAATTTTCTTTTTCAAAGGAAAAACTTTAGGCACCTATAGCTTCTCCTTTTAGGGTGTTGTATCAAATTAGAGGAAAGCTTAAAGCTTAGAGCAAACTGAGAGGACTTGATAAAATAAAGCCTCTTAAGACCTTTAACATCCCCCAAATAAGAGGCTTTAGCTTTATGCCAAGAAATAGTTATGGTCTGAAAAACTTCCCCTAAAACTGACAACTCATTCTTCAATTCACATTCAGCTGTTCTTATGAAAAGGCCTTAATTTACTGCCAAAATATGCACTAAGTTTATGGTATTAATTTGCATTAGAGAAGAACTTTCTAGAGTTAACTTCTGAGAGCTACCTTGTATCAGGGCTGAAGACAGAAAAACTCAGACTTTTAAAGTTTCACAAATAATGAAAAAGAATATGATCTCTGTGTTATTCAGATTAGGTTTGTTTCCCTTCTATAGAATATCCTCTTCCCCTCTGTTCTTTCTCTATGCAAAGAAAAGCACTTCCTATGACTTAAAAATTTATTTTAAAAACACATTTGCATAGATTCTAAGGTTTACAACTTTTTTACTCTAAACAATACTGTAAAGCAGTTAAGAGTATTATTATTTCTATTTTATAGATGAGGAAAAAGGGTTCAGAGAGGTTGGTGACTTCTCCATGGTCACACAATTATTAAGTATTGGAGAAGGAATTCAAATTCACATAAATTCACACAATGCTGGATTTTGAGTTAGTTCTCATACTGGTTTTACTACCATGGGTATTCTGGACACATTTTTTTCGCCCTTGATTTCTTTATCTGTAAAATAAGGGCTTTGATTATATGGCCTTAGTATCCTTTTTAGTTTTAAATCTGTTACATTTGATCCAGCTCCAAATCTAGCCCTTCCTACAATATTTTATGGGGTGTAGAGGGTGTGCAGGAAGGACTAACATCTCTGGTGTGAGGGCCAGTGTTCTGTGCGCTATGGCACCACCTAGCAGCCCAGGGAGGACTTAGCAGGTCCTGTGTGAGGGCTAGTGAAGTCCTTTTCAAGGCTGCAAATCTACCTTTCATGTCCACCTTTCACTCATCTTTCAACCGTGGCTCCAAGACTCTGTAGCTAAACCCAGTTGAGGGGAACCAACAAACTCTTGTTGAGTTAGGAAGATGTTTACCCCAAGAATGTAAAAACTTCCCCCCGAATGATGGGTGGATGAGAATGATTTGTTCCTGTGGTTATGGCCATGAAAGTGGCTGAAACGGGTACTGTGAAGTGCTTAGAGTTTGGCCAGACATCAAAGATGCCAAAGTCATCCACTGCATCCCAGGCCATCACCAGTCATCCTGACTTTTGTCCTGCCATTGGACTTGGATGACTCTGGAAGAGAGAGTGAGACTGAGGACTTTGTGCAAAATTGCCTCACTTAAACCCAATTCATGTACAAGTCAAGACATCAATCACCCTGTGATGTCGATGATTCTCTTCATAAATAAAGTGTGAACAACTATATTTCATAGTTCTCATATCAAACACAGATGGACAAAGTAAAATTTGTCAAGGGCCTCGGGGTTTCCTAAACTCCCAACTTTCCTTTTATCAGCAATGATATGAATAACAATGACAGATAACATTTACGTAACACTTGAAGGTTTTTAAACTGTTTTACAAATATTGTCATTTTATCCTCATAACAATCTAGGTAGGTGCTATTATGATCTCATTTTATAGATGAGACAACTGAGGTAGACATGATAGTAGATAACAAAAGATAGCATTTATATAACACTTTAAGGTTTTTAAATTGTTTTACAAATATTGTCCTTTTATCCTCATAACAATCTAGATAGATGCTGTTATATATTATGTGTATTATTACAT
This sequence comes from Gracilinanus agilis, assembly GCF_016433145.1. Classification (NCBI taxonomy): domain Eukaryota; kingdom Metazoa; phylum Chordata; class Mammalia; order Didelphimorphia; family Didelphidae; genus Gracilinanus; species Gracilinanus agilis. Next base: position 251,425,547 of record NC_058130.1, on the reverse strand, counting down.
ATTATATATATATATTATATTATCTCATTTTACAGCTGAGACAACTGAGGTAGACAAGAGGTTTCATGGATAGAACTCTGGACCTAACAAAGAAGACCTGAATTTAAACCCCACCTCAGTGTGAGCTGAGGTTTGAACTCAGGTCTTCCTGAGTAGGTCCAGAGCTCTTTCCATGATATCGTATTACAGCCTAAAATAAACTTAATTAAACAAAGAGAAATAAAATTAAAAATAAATTTTGCCAAATGTTTCTCATTCACCAATTTTCGTAATGTTTACATAAAGGTACAGGGTTCCACTTTCGTTCCAGTGAATGAAATTAGAGAAGTCCCAGACACCTTAGCTGAAATGAACAGGTAAGATATCAGGATTATAGGGTTTTTGTCTACTGGATGAAGGCAAGTGACATTACGTATGAAATTTTTTTTTTCGATTGGCAAAAAGAATCAGATTCCCTTTCGTACTTCTCTATAAAAACAGTAGCCAGTAAAGTAGTGAATTATTCAGTCTGGATCAGCAAGAAGTAATACATTTAGTTAGAAACCGAATGACATACCATGGACAAATAAACGTGGAAAGACAGTCTAGACTAGACATAAGGCGGATTGAAGGAGCAGGACTCATAACGTCAGAGAAGAATGATGTTATGGATTCAAGAAAGGACTTCTAGGCTATAAAGTATCAGGAGTTTCTTTGATACAGTTTGAGACCACTTCCTCCCGTGTTGTTAGTGTATTTGTGGGAAAGTATGCTATATGCTTTTAGGTACTTTGTACCTAGTCCTTATGCCATATCTTTAAGGTAATGCCTTTGCTAAAAGCTAATTAAGGCCAGGGTTAGCTGGGTGGTTCAGTGGTTTAAGAGCCAGGCCTAAAGATGGGAGGTCCTGGGTTCAAATGTGAACTCAGACACTTCCTAGCTGTGTGATCCTGGGAAAGTCACTTAATATTAATTCCCTATTTCCTAGCCCTTACTGTTCTTCTGTTTTGGAACCAATATGCAGTATTGATTCTAAGACAGAAAGTAAGAGTTTTTTTTTTAACTAATTAAGGCCATTGATGATTACTGTTGAAAAGCACACCGCTGGGGTCTCATGAGCAACATCATTAGAAACCCAGATCCTCAGGGTAATTCCTAGAAACCTGAGAATAATTAGCCATACCTGTCTGGGTGACAAAATTGACAGTTTGAGTTCATTTTGGCAAGAATTGATCCCAAAGGGGGTATGCTACATTTGTTTATTTTACCTATATGTGTGTATACACGTATCTGTGTGTAATATATATGAAGCAAATGTAGGCTTAACTGTTACATGATTCCAGAGGATAACTGAAATTGCATTACCTATTTTATATGTGAACAAATAGCTTGAGTAAGTTCATAGCAGGATAGAGGCAAATTTGAGTTCAAATAAAGTTTTGTATTTCTATTCTCATCTCTGATTACTTATTTGGAAAAAAAGGAAACTTTCTTAGCAATTTACAAATAATCCATTTTAAGTAGCTGAGGCTCAGAGAGAGAAAAAATACCTTGTGCAAGGTCACACAGCATTTACTATGGCTCTTCGGGGGATACATCATGTATTCAAATTAAAATATAAAAATAGGGCAATCCTTAGGCATCCAAAGCTGGAGAATGTCACTTTCACTAAAGAATAAACTACTGTCTTCTTAAAAAAAATAAGATGAAATAAAATAAAATGTAAAAATAACATATGATAAATACAAAGAAAAAGTACAAGGAATATGCTTAGAAATTCTTGAGAAGGACAAAATAACTGGAAATACTTTGTTCATTCATGCAGGATAACTCTTTTGGAAGGGATTAAAGCCAAGTTTTAGGAAAGCTTGTAGGAGCACTGGAATTGGGAATGATGGGGAGAAAATAGTGTGAGAGGAAAGGAAAAAATTGGTAAAGAAAATGGGGAGAACCATCTAGTACAAACTCTGGTTTCTTCTCCAAAAAGAGTACAGGCTAATAGAAAAGGAAAAAAAGAAACAAAACAATTTAGTCCCAACTAGGAACTATTTCCTTATCCACCTCTAGTCTGCAGGACTAACCAGAAGATCCTTCTAACATTTTATAGGAGAAAGATGGCTGGATAGATAACATCAAGTGAAGTGGTCTTACTGTCTGTAGTAAATGTGAGAAATGATTTCCAGGATATATCAACTGCATACCTCAAACCCTCATCAGATGAGGTAATGACTGGAAAATGCCTTGAAGGTAATTTCTAGCAGCACTGAAGAGATAAGAATAAAACTTCACCTGACAAGGATAATTCACATTGAGCTAATAAAAATTTGTCCCTCTACTTTTTTTTAGTTGGCTCCTAAATTGAAAGCACTGTTTTGTAATTTAACTTGGAGAGAGATTCCTTTCTCTTTTCCTTCTGTTTCCTTTCAGCAAAGACTATGCATCCAGGGAAATCTCATCTCTTGATTTCTGATTTCTCATCAGAGGTGATGAATGAGAATGGCTCCAGCCGCTTGTAACCAGTTGTAACAGATTAGATTATTTAAATCAGAATAATGCTATTTAGCAAAAAGGAATTAAATGATGGCAGAAAATAAGTTTTAAAACACAAAAACTGGAGAAAAGAGGAGATAATGGATTAGCAATAAGCTTCCTTCATCACTCCCCTCCCTTAAAAAAAAATCCTGCTGTCTATACAGATTCTTAATTGAGAAATATGCAGTGGAAGACTCCATCCATGAAATTCAATTAAAATGCCAGCTAAATGAGGGAAATTTCCTGGGGAAAAAAAAAACACATGAAAAAAAAATCTATTGTTTTATTTACATAACAAAACATTGGACAAACCCAAACTGGGTTAAGATTAAGAGTAGCATAAAAATGAAATATGGACCCTGAGCATCAACTTAATGAAATTATGCAGGAGCTCTTCTCCATAATGCAATTACCATCTTGGCTCTCATTAATCAGGGGTCATCCCTGCACACCTTTGTAGTGAGACTGCAACTGAATCTCGATAAAACTGCCATTGATGATAAAGCAGACGCTCTCCAGCCTCCTCCCCAAGCCCTCTATCCCCTTCAAACTGGAATATGTCGGCAGGCAGGCCAACTCTCCTTGTTTATGCTAACAAAAGGAGCCATCAATCTTGAACTCTCAGATTCAAGTCCCCTTACACTGATGAGGAGTTTTAAAGGAGAGCAATCAGTACATAAATCTCCAGACAAAAACTGTAATTATTACAAATGGGTAGCTGGTAATTAACCCTGCATTTTAGCTGTCGGAAGGGAGCCACTGGGTCCCGCGGGAGTTTCCCCCCACCCCGCCCCCACCAGCACTCTCTTTGACTCTGTTTTCAAGTGCTGGTTTTGTCTGTCAAGGACTGCTGGGAAGCATGCTGTGTGCGGGGCTCTCTGGGTAATCCTAAGGGTTTTCTTTTCTGGAGGGACTGGGATGAGGTCCCTTTTCTGTTTAGGCTTGAGAACTTATCAGTACAGTGATCAACCATGATTGCACAGGACCCATGATGAAGCAAGTTACCCACGAGGTCCTGACAGACGAGTGAAGATGGATGGACTTGGTTCAAAATGAGATATGCATTTTTCAACATGACCAATATGGGAATTTATTTTCTTTGACTATGCATATTTATTACAAGACTCTTCTTTCTCTTTTTCAGAGGAGATGAGGAGGAGAGAAAACAGGTGCTTGTTAATTAGGAAAAATATTAATTAAAAAAAGAGGAAGTGAAGAATAAGCATTTTTTCAGGCTGGCATATCTGCTGGTATCTCTCTCTCTCTCATCTTTCTATGTATCTATGTATCTACCTATGTCTATATCTATCTGTCGTCTGTCTATATCTATCTAAATATCTATCTATCTTCATTGCATGATTTCAAGGTAGTTCAATAAAAACATTTTTGTTTTTAGAGCAAGCCACTAACTGTCTCATAGTCTGATATCTTGGGAATTTCTAACTGGGGTAAGTAGTTGGAACTCAACAATGCTCCATTTTTCCATAAGGTTTTGGGGAATAATTAGCCACATCAAACCCATTGCTTGGCTTTTTTTTTAAACCCTTACCTTCTGTCTTGGAATCAATACTATGTATTGTCTATCTTATTTCTCCATCTTCATCTGTCTCTGATCTCTGATTTCTTTTCTTTTTTTCCTCTTTCCCCCCTCATTTCTTCCTCTTTTTCTCTTTCCTTTTCTCTGTCTCCCTTCTTTGTCTTGCATCTCCCCTCACCTTCCCTCCTTTCTTTCTCTTTTTCTTTGTCCTATATCTTTCTCTGTTCTCCACCTCCATCTGTCTCCCTGTCTCTGTTTTTATCTTTGACTCTTTCTTTTCTCTCACCAGTTCATGTGTCAACCTCGTCATTCTTGGAGAAAGTCCATTTCTCTTTGATTTACCAATTTCATATCAAGCACTCTTGAACAAAATTCATTAGAAATTGTCATAAACTTTAACAGGAGTTTTGATCAACATAGAAATGCAAATAAGCATTAAAATGAGGTGTTACAGGTTGTGCTATCACTTTGGCAGGAGGGGTTAGGGAATGGAGATAAACATTTTTCTTTTTCTCCCCAACTCTCTATACTCTCTTCTCCTGGCTTCAGGACAGGAAAGACTGGAAGAAAATGATTAGACACATATATGGGAGCCTACCTGGATACTCTGAGAAGAGTGATAGCAAAGAGGGTTGCGTACTGGGTTCTGGATATTTTACTGGTCCTTTACATGTTGTTTCCAGCCAATATGTTCCCAATTCTTCTGTTTGGTTCCAAAATACCATTTTTTGCTTGGGTCCAGGCACTACCTTTGTTCTACCCCCTTCTCCTCTGCTTGGGGCTGTCAGGTTAGCAACAGCCACCAAACATTGTTTCGCTGTCCTCTAGAATGTCTTGATTAAAAAAAAAAAAAAAGACAGGGGAGAGCATCCTTTCTATTCACCATGGAGTCAAACAACATTGATTCCCAGTTCAATCCTCCTTTCTCTTTCTTCTTTTTCCTTCTATCTGCTTTGTGGTTTCTTTGAAAAAAAATCTTCCTCAAAACCACCAGAAAATGGAAGGACTTGTGTTTTGCCTCTGTGACCTGAACTCTTCTAGCTTGTGACGATCTCACATTTTAGTGACAATGTCTTTGGGGAGAGGGGTTACATAGAATATGATATAATATTATAATTTATAATATCATATATATATACACAAAGTGATTTAGGGAATGGTATTTATGCTTGGGGAAATTAGGAAAAGTTTCTTGGTGGCTTGAGCTGCTTTTTTGAAAGGAGAAGGTGGTTCCAAGAAACAGAGACGTGGGGGAGCATTCCAAGCATTGACATGGAAGTAGGAGATGTAATTAATGCCACATGTGCCAAAGAGTAAGTAGGCTAGTTAGGTTTGAGCATAGAATACATGAGAGAGAATAATATCTAACCAGCTCAGAAAGACGACTGGAGCCAGGTGGGAAAGGACTTTAAATGTCAATCACAATATGCTATATTTTACCCTCTGAAGCACCTTGAAAAAGGAAGTGACACATTCAGAAGATGGTTTAGAAATATTGATTTGATAGCAGTGTAGAGGTTGAATAGGAGAGAGAAAGAGAGTTGAATCAGGGAGGCCAATTAGGAGATTGTTTTCATAATTCAAGAAAGTGGTGATGAGGGCATCAACTGAAAGTGACTGTATAAGTAGAGACAAAGAAGTAAATGCTAGAAGTGTTGAGGATACAAGATTGCTAAGATGGGGTAATTAATAGATCAAAAGGGGGAGAGAGAATGAAAAGTCATAAATGACTCCTGAGTTGTGAACCTGATACCCTTCAGATAGAGAAATTATGAGAAGGGATAGGTTTAGAGAAGAAATCAAAAGAGAAACAACAGTAAACCCCTTCATCAAGCCTAGAAGAGCACAGAAAAAGCAATAAAAACATAGAGACATTGACGAGAGATCCTACTAAGAAAGCCAGCATCAACTCATGCAAATAGTTCATGTCAATGATCAATAATGCTTTAGGAATTCCTGAAGGCTTTAACATTCTGATCAAGGACACTCTGAGGGTCTGGAAACCTGAAGTCCCTTGATGGAAAAGTTCTATGGGGGGGGGTGGTCAGAATCCGACGGGGAGGCCGAAGTGGGAGTGATGCTAATGCTTTGGGGATGTTCTAGGTAGTCTGAAACCTACCAGTGCTGTGAGTGCAGACTTGTCTTGGGAGGAGGAAGCCAGTTATAGGAATCTGGAAAATTCAAGTTAGGATCAAATAGGGCCTAATCATTCCATTTAAGAGAGATGGAAGAGACAGAGACTGCCCTTGACACAAAGTCCCAAAACATAGGGCAGGAAATATGAGCAAACAGGAGAGACTGAACACAATGAAGATATATTATGAGTTAAAAAACATCTAACAAGTAATCCTAGAGGAAAACAGCTCTGAAGTGAGTACAAGTAGAGTCTCAAAGGGAAAAAAAGACTTGGCCCCAAAGATTCAAAGAATAGACAGAAGAAATGAAGCAAGAAATGAAAATTATTCTCTTTGGCAAAGAAATTGGAAGCAATAAGGCTTAAGTAAATCTGTCTTTCCTCTGATGGCTGTTATCATGATTCTATGATAAACATTCTTTCAGTGAACTGGAAAAAAGAACCCTAAGACTTCTGGAAATGCCATTCTAAAGAAGGCTCACTATCATGTCCCTACTTCAAATTTGACACACTGAAGATGCCCAGAATCAAATTCCATCTTACAGCTCTTCCTGAGTTAGAAAGCTATTGACAAAGAGATATCTTCCAGCTTTCCCCACCAGTCTGAGAAAAGCCAGAATGGAGAGATATCCCAGTTCTATGGGAGGTAATGCAAAATTGGTGGTTGAAAAATCTTTTTAAAATCACCCAATCATTTTTCCTAAAATTCTTACTTCACTACAGCGAGGAGAAAAGGTTCTGTTTCAAAGTCTAGGCTTTGTTGACAAAGGTTGCATTCTACCTGACAATGCAAAAAAAAAATCATAATTTCTACACAGTTATTCCTTCAGAAGGGAGAAATGACCATTAGGCTAAACAATTCAGAAGATTTCAATGATCTTTAAGAAAGTAGTTTCAATGAAGACTAAAACCAGATTTTATCTGGTTAAGGAAGGTGTGGTGACAGATGAAAGGATAGAGTATGAGACTTAGAGTCAGGGAGATCAAAGTTCAAATTCAGCTTCAGATACCGAATAGCTGTGTGACCCTGGACAAGTGACTTAACCCTATTTGCCTCAATTTTCTCATCTGTAAAATAATCTGGAGAAAGAACTGTCAAACTACTCCAGTATATTTTGCTAATAGAAACCCTAAATGGGGTCACAAGGAGATGGATGTAATTTAAATGACTCAACAACTAGGAGAGTGTGGTTACAGAGGAAAGGCAGCTAGAGTGTTGAACCCTGGAATTAGGAAGACGAGTTCAAATCCAGCTTTTGACACTTAATAGCTATGTGATCCTGGATAAGTCAATTTGAAGCCAGAGGGGAAGGAATGAGGAGAGAGAGAAACTGAAGAGGCTAGAGAGGGAGAAGATCATTGAAGAAATAAGTCTTAGGGAAGATAAAAGCCTGAATTAACCTTGAAGATCATAGATTTGGGTTTCCTAGAATTTCTGTCATTTAGAATAGCCTTTGAGAGATGTATATAAGATTAGAGCATTATGAATAAGGAACCAAAAGGGAATTTTGAGGTCATCTAAATGGATACTCTTAGTTTATAGATGATGAACAAGCCTAGAAAAAGGTAAATGACCTGTCTTAGGAAAAACAAGATGACTTTTAGCTGGGAAGATCGGGGAGGGCTTCATGGAAGAAAACCTAAGAACAAAATTCAGAACAGGTAGAGACCTCAGAAGTCATCTAGTCTAACCTTCCATTTTTATAAATGAGGAAACCAAGGCCCAGAGAATTGAAATGATTTGCTTAAGGTGACTCAGCTTGATGGAACCAGAACTCAAACTGATTTTTAGGACTCCAGGCTCAACATTCTTTTCCTTTCTATCCTGCACCCTATTGCTTCCCTGCCAACAAAACTTAACACAACATGAGTTGGGACTTGAAGAAAGGAAAAGATTTAAAGACATGACAGGAATAAATTACAGGCGAGGAGGCCAGATAATATGTGCAATAGTTCAGATGCAAAAGAGACAATTTGGTGAAGGAATGACAAAGATGATTCAACTTCTGAGCCTGGTTAAAATTTAAAAGTTCAGGCATGTTTACCCTGTTGTTGTTATTTAATCATTTTTCCGTCATGTGCACATTTTTGTTTTGTTTTGTTTTGTTTTTTGACAAAGGTAATATTTCTTTCTCCAGCTCAACTTGCCCAGAGTCACATAGCTAGTAAATATCTGAGGCTTGATTTGAACCATTTAGCTAAGATCAACTTAGAAGAGTTTTACAAAGTTGTTGGACTCACTCTTTTTTCTAGAGTCATTGAAGTATTTGGCAAGACACATGATTGGGAGTAACTTTTTTCTATTGACTATATAGCCAGAAAGATCAGTGTCTTTTTTTCTTTATCATGCAAAATACAATTCCATATTAGTCACTGTTGTAAAAGCACACTTATACATAACCAAAATCCCAAACTAAAGCCATAAATACATAAAGTCATACATGAATAAACAAATAAATGAATGAATGAGTGAATGAATGAACAAATGAATGAATGAAAGATGACTCTAATAGTTCTTTCTCTGGAAGAGGATAGCATTCCCCATCATAAGTCTTTCAGGATTGTCCCAGATCAGTGCATTGCTGAGAGTAGCCAAATTTTCCCAGATAATAATCATCTAATATTTTTTCCCTTTCCTTTTTTTAAACATTTATTAATATTTATTTCTTAGAAAAGTTAACATGGTTACATAATTCATGCTCTTACTTTCCCCTTCACCTCCCTGAGCTCCCCCCGACCCCATGGCTGATGCGTATTTCCTCTGGTTTTAACATGTGTCATTGATCAAGACCTATTTCCAAATTGTTGATAGTTGCATTGGTGTGGTAGTTTCGAGTCTACATCCCCAATCATGTCTGCCTCAACCCATGTGTTCAAGCAGTTGCTTTTCTTCTGTGTTTCCACTCCTGCAGTTCTTCCTCTGAATGTGGGTAGCGTTCTTTTCCATAAATCCCTCAGAATTGTCCTGGGTCATTGCATTGCTACTAGAACAGAGGTCCATTACATTCTATTTTACCACAGTGTATTATTGGTCTCTGTGTACAATGTTTTTCTGGCTCTGCTCCTTTTGCTCTGCATCAATTCCTGGAGGTCTTTCCAGTTCACATGGAATTAACTCCTTGTATATTTGAGTAATTAGACCCCTGTCAGAGTTTTTTGTTATAAAGATTTTTTCCCAATTTGTTGTTTCCCTTCTGATTTTGGCTACATTGTTTTTGTTTGTACAAAAGTTTTTTAGTTTGATATAATCAAAATCATTTATTTTACATTTTGTAATTTTCTCTAACTCTTGCTTGGTTTTAAAATCTTTCCTTTCCCAGAGATCTGACAAGTAAACTATTCTATATCCACTTAACTTATTTAAAGTTTCCCTCTTTATATTCAAGTCATTCACCCATTCTGAATTTATCTTGGTGTAGGGTGTGACATGTTGATCTAAACCTAATCTCTCCCATATTGTTTTCCAAATTTCCCAATAGTTTTTGTCAAATAGTGGATTTTTGTCCCAAAAGTTGGGCTCTTTGGGTTTATCATACACTGTCTTGCTGATGTCACTTACCCCAAGTCTATTCCACTGATCCCTTCTGTCTCTTCGCCAGTACCATACTGTTTTAATGACTGCTGCTTTATAGTATAGTTTAATATCTGGTACTGCTAGGCCCCCTTCCTTCACATTTTTTTTTCATTATTTCCCTTGATGTTCTTGATCTTTTGTTCTTCCAGATGAACTTTGTTATAATTTTTTTTCTAATTCAGTAAAAAAGTTTTTTGGTAGTTTGATAGGTATGGCACTAAATAAATAAATTAATTTGGGTAGAATAGTCATTTTTTTTATGTTAGCTCGTCCTACCCATGAATAATCAATGTTTTTCCAATTGTTTAGATCTAGTTTTAATTGTTTGGAAAGTGTTTTGTAATTGTTTTGATATAATTCCTGTGTTTGTTTTGGTAGATAGATTCCTAAGTATTTTATATTGTCTAGGGTGATTTTAAATGGTGTTTTTCTTTCTACCTCTTGCTGCTGTGATGTGTTGGAAATATATAGAAATGCTGATGATTAATTTGCATTTATTTTGTATCCTGCCACTTTGCTAAAGTTGTTGATTATTTCTACAAGCTTCTTAGTTGATTCTCTAGGATTTTTTAAGTAGACCATCATATCATCTGCAAAGAGTGATAGCTTAGTCTCCTCATTGCCTATTTTGATACCTTCAATTTCTTTTTCTTCTCTAATTGCTACTGCTAGTGTTTCTAGTACAATGTTAAATAGTAGAGGTGATAATTGGCATCCTTGTTTCACTCCTGATCACTCCTGAGTCCTCACCTGCACTCAGGTTCTATGTCTGTGCTTGCGTCCGCGCCTGCACTCGTGCCTGCACTCAGGGTCTGTGTTCAAAGTCTGCACATTCTTTAGCCTCTTGGGGTCCTAAGTCTTGCTGCTCTCAGGGGCAGGCACTGGTGACCGCAGGTAGCTGCCAAGGACTTAATGCATGCCCCAAACTTGCTCTAACTCTTGTGCAGTGGCTTTGGCACTGTAGGTGGTGTGGGGTGGGGAAGCGGGTTGCTCAGCTCTTGTTTTAGTGAGAGCTGTTTCACCCCTTTATAGCATGGAAATGCCCTGATTCCACATACCTCCAATGCTGCGCCCTGTTGTGGGGTCCCTTCATTCCTCTGGATTTGTTTTTATGTCTTCTCGAGGAGTCCTATATGTTTCGGTTAGGAGAGGTTAAGCAGCTGCTTTGTACTCTGCTGCCATCTTAACCAGGAAGTCTCAATCATCATCTAATATTGCTGTCATTATGTGCAATGTTCTTCTGGTTCTGCTTATTTTCACACACAGCTCAGTCTCCTGGAAAAAGTACACCAGCATCTTCCACTTGACTGATGTTATTTTCATTTTAGTAGACATAATGATTGTTGAAAATAAAAACTGGGATTTTTTTTTAAACAAATGTTTTGGGTTTGCAACTGGTATACTTTCCTTGGGTACGGAATTTATCTTGATAAAAGGATCACCATTACTTTTGAACTTGGAGAGAAGGATGAATGTAAAAGAAAATTTGGAGAGCATGTTAAATGAGATCATTGTGGGGAAGGGCTCCATCTCAGCTGAGAAGGAAGTAAGGTCAAGTATTAAATGTGATGATGAGTTTTCTGGAAATATATAGTACTACGGCCTCAATTGTGTTATAAAATATTAAGAAATAATATTTTGACAGTACTATAATTCAAAGACCTGAATGAAAAATCTCTTTAGTTTCCCTGAAAAGAAGGCTTAACCAGGTTGAGGAAGATAGGGAATCATGATTCCTTGAAACTAAAATTAGAGAAAAAGTTTGTCTTGTTAGTGCTGACTAATCTGAGTGGGAAGGTCTTTTGGTTAATTCAGTCAAAAACAGTATTTCAGTATTTCTTTGTTCATCCTTGACCAGCTTGAAAATCAAGAAAAGAGGGAGCTATTAGTTTTAGGAAAATATTTCTTCAAAGACAAGCTGACATCAATATTATTATTCTGTTTAAGCAAATAAAAGAATCATAAGCTTAAACTATATATTTATCATTTACCTTAATGTGGATTTTGTTTCATGATTACTATAAAATGTAAGTGGTTATTGCCCGAGTCATCAGAGAAAATTACAATTAACAAGAGAAACTGCCTATTTGGACCTTTTTCCAAGTAGAAATTCTTACATGTTAATGAATTCACACTGATAGCTGTTGACTAAGATGCAGAGTATGGAGGGTTTTTTTTCCTCACAGAGCTTCAGTGAGTAGGACTGGGGGATTTCAGGTGAGTGCATATGGTTTGAAATAGACAGAAAGTGGGCTAGAAAATCCATGAGATGAAAAAAAAATCAAGTAGCTGAGATAATCTAGCTGAAATTAGATGTCAAGAATTTGTAGTGAATCAGATTTTTGTAATTCTGGGTCTTTCTCCATTAGTGTCCTAGGACCTGATAAGAAGAAAAGAGAAAACAGATGATGAAGGAATGGTAAAAATGGGGTTTAACATGAATAGGCAACTTAGAATAATGGAAGTAAAAGGAATGAGAGTTGCTAATGGAAATAATACTACAGCTGCTGACCATTGAGCCTAAAGCTGAGCAGGCATTTGCATACAGACAATTTGATTCAATTTAAAAATAAATTTAGTAAATTGTCTATTATGTAAAAATATCACTTGACATTAAAGAAGATACATATCTGGCTTGTGTACATATAATAAAATGATGATATTACCTATAATTTACAGATTTAGTACTATATTGATGAAAATGCCAAGCGGATACATTATAGAACCAGACCAAATAATAGCAAAATTCATTTGGAGAAATAAAAGATGTAGGATCTCAAGAGAAATGATAGGGGAAAAAAGTAGGCATACAGGGGAAATATCACTTCCAGACCTCAAATTATATGATAAAATAGTAAGCATTAAAGCAATTTGGAACTGGCTAAAAATAGAAATAGATAAGTGGGATGGATTAGATAAGGGAAATGAAAAAAACAACAACAATAATTCTTGTGTTTTATTAACTTGAGACTCTAGGGTTGGCACTCTATCCACTGCATATGCATTCCAAATATTAAAAGTCATAATAAAATAAATTAGAAGAGAATGGCATCAGCTACCTCTCAGAACTTTAGGTAAGGGAGAAAATTCTTAACCACACAAAGGATAGAAGTTACCACAAAAGTTGACAATTTTAATTACACTAATCGGAAATTTTTTAAATAAAAAAATCAATGTGCCTAGAATAAGAAAGGAAGATATTAACTGGGGAAAAAAGTTTTTTCATCACATGTCTCTGATAACAATACAATATCTAAGATATATATGTGTGTGTGTGTGCATATATATATATATATATAGAACTAACACAAAATATAAGTCTACAGTTAAATAGACATTTGAAAAAAGTTCTCAAAAGAATTGCAAACTGTCAATGATTATATGAAAGATTGATTCAAATTTATAGTCCATTTCATCTATATTATGCAAGATTAAATTAAACACATAATCCCATATGTTTGAGGAGCTTGAATCTAAGAGGGGAGGCCTAGAATGTGCAAAAAGAAATATGGTACAAAATAAAATACAATAAGAATGTGAAAAAGGTAAGAACAAAGGGCGATGATGATTCCTTATAGGGCTGTTGTGAAGGAAACACTTGGTAAACTATAAAGCGCTACATAAATGTGAGCTATTTATTATTTCACCCCAGGTCCTTAAATAACTTTCAGCTTCCAAGTCATAACTTCAATTCAAATCTTTAAACTCTGAGACCATTACCTTATCCTTATGGAATGTTCTCCTTTTATGTAGCCCTGTCTGGTGATGCACAACCATCTGAGCCTCCACCTGCAGATGTTTTGGAACAGTCACTCCTGTGTGAAGGCATCTGGGATTATTCATGTCGTGTTCTGGGAGAAAGATGCTGGAAGAGAAAGGAGGAGGCAGCTGTGGTGATTGCTGAGTTCTCTATGTGTGCAAATACATCCCCCATCTATCCTGCAGTGAATAGAGTGCCAGGACTAGAGACAAGAAGACTCAACTCCAAGCTCAGACACTCACTAGGGGTATGACTGTGAGCAGGTCATATAACTTGTGTCTGCCTTAGTTTCCTCAACTGTAAAATGGAGATAACAAATGGCACATGCCTTATGGGATTGTTGTGAGGACCATGAGATGATATTGGTAAAGCACTTAGCATGATACCTAGCATATAGTAAATGCTTAATAAATGCTTCTTTCCTTCCTTGGGGAACATTGAAGAAGATGCTAGTGTACAAGTTTTCTCTGGTTATTTCATTTAGAAAGTCTATGATGAATAGCTGATTGTCACTGCAATTCTGAGGACTGAGTATGACTTGTTTGGTTAAAATGCTGAGTGGATTTGGTTTGGTAAGGCTATGTCTTAATGACATTTTCCATCTCCTATGACTAGGAGATGTAAAGAAGGTCACCATATTAGAAACTTTCTCTCTGATGTCTAAGTAGGAAACAATTATTCTTGCCTTTATAGTCAGAAACATTTCACACTAGTTGATATATTTCTAATGAGCTGTGGTAGCCAATTCTTAGTGCTCCTCCTTCTCTTGTGTTCCCTCTCCAATTGGACAGTGTGGAGGATGTACATTGGAGAACTCCTCCTAAATACTTCACTATTTAAGGTTAACACTCAAGGAATTCTCTTCACAATTTCCTAACCAGCTATTTCCCTAAACTTCATTACCTTCTGAAATTCATCTTTCTGTGAGATGAAATCAGCTGAGAAATTTGCATTTCCTCAGATATATTTTCCATTACAGGAGCATGATACCCCTAACTTCATTGTTTCCCTACATCATTTCCCTTTATCTCCTCCAATAAATTGTGAGCTTTTTGAAGTCAGGGATTGACTCAAGCCTTTCTTTGCAGCCCTAGTACTTAGCATAGTCCCCTTCACATAGTAGACACTTAATAATACTCTAGACCAGGGGTTGGCAACGTATGGCTCTTGAGCCATATCTGGCTCTTTTGAGGGCCAGATATGGCTCTTTCTGCAGGATCCAAAAAGTCAATTTTTTTTCAGGCGCTGTTACAGGAGCGTGCACTGTGAGCACTGTACGGCTCTCACGAAATTACATTTTAAAAAATGTGGCATTTATGGCTCTCATGGCCAAAAAAGTTGCCGACCCCTACTCTAGACTCTAACTCTCCTGTCTGTCCCTATTGCTGTTGGTTATTCTATTGTTAGATAAAATAAATTAGCCCGCTAATTTGTGTGTTTGTGTAGTTATCTATGGGATAGAAATTGGAAGCAAAAGGAGCCTGGATAAAACAGTAGTTGTAGGGCATGCTAGGAGAGGTCTATAATCTCTTCTCCTGAAGGAGGTCATAGTTTGTGGATCTCTTGGATTGGAGGGTTCTGAGCTTCCTGTAAGGTTAAAATTGATTAGATGATCACAAAGAGGCTGGCATCAATATAGTGAGCTCCTGAGAGTGGAGGGCAACCAGGCTACTTAGCTAAAGGGAAATCTGAAGACATATTCTTATTAGAGTCCTTGAGATATTCTCCTTAGCAGAATATAGCTTTTCTGCTGAGTAATTTATAAAACCATGAATATGTGTCTATCCTGTCCATGGCTCCCAATCCAGATATTTCTTTTAACTGATTCATGGTGATGAGAAACAAAATGGTGATGGGAAGAAAAGGAGTCCTCTGGACCTCTGAAGTTCATGAGGTTCTTCTCTAGTGAAAGGGGAGGATGGAGGAGGAAACCAAGACTAAATCCTAGGCTCCTTCCTTTGCCCTACCCTCACTTATTCCTTTTCAGGAGTTTAGCTGGAACATCTTCTTTTTTCTTCTTGCTCAAATCATTGGCCACAAACTAATTTGAAATTATAAAAAACAAATTATAAAAACCTCCAGGGCATGACCAAATTTCTTCAGCTGATCCAAACACAATTACTATGCAACATCACTCCAATCGATGAAAAAAGAGTGGGTTAAAGCTTTTGTATCAATCAGCATTGGTGTCTGACCATGAGTGGCTATTGAACTTCTAGTCTAATGATATAGAAGATGTAGTTTCAATAAAAACAAAACCTAAGCCAATAGTTGCATCTATCTCCATTCCCTGCCTCTCCCTCCCTGTCACCCCGACCCCCCACCAGTGAGGAGTGTGCTCCCTGGGCTTCTTTTCAAGGAAGATCATCACTTGGTGGATCTAACTGTGGCCGTTTTCTATGTCAGTTCAAGGTGATAAACAGGAGAGATAAAAGCAAAGAGAGATTTATAGCCTACAGACATTATTCCTCTTGATTAAGGATCTTTTTTTTGTTTTTAAAGCAAGTCAGAAAATAAAGAAGAAAGGAGGGAATATAGGAGTAGGGCAGGACACAGACTCTATTAGATTCTTCTATTCCCCTGTCTCCTATTCATTTGGAATTTTCCTTCCCTCCTCCCCCCCCCCCCCGTTTTCCCACCTGTATTACCCGTACCTCAGCAACATAGCTACACTGAAAAACAGTTCATAGGAAATCTTTAACCCTCTTAATTAGAATCCCATCCATGAAATGATCTCAGCTCTTTATTACAAGTCACGGAAAACATAGGAAAACTCCAGCTTTCTAATCAGAGACTTTTCCAATTTTCTGTCATTCCTCAGTCCATTAAACCTCCCATTTCAGGCTATTGCCAATTATTTCCAAGTCTGATACCAAGTTCTCCAAATGGCTCCCAAATCAGAACCCATGTCTAGTCTCTAAATAGTTGAGGATATGGTTATTATATCTCATGCATGATTCCTCTTATTTAACTAAATAAAATCCTAGGTCCTTTCGACATTATCCCTCACCCTTACCCTACCACTGCCACCAATAGTTCACTCTTGTGATTCATTCTTTGCCAAATTCTTGCTTTCTTAGGTATCTTTTTTTGGTAGTTTGATTGTCATAGCACTAAATCTATAAATTAATTTAGGTATTATTACCTTTAGTATATTTTTATGGCCCACCACTAGGGCTGAATAGCCTACCAGTTTAGTTGTTTCTCTAAGAAATTTTTTATATAATTGCATACATGTATGTGTGTGTTAAGAATCTTTTGATAGACTGATTCTTGGATATTATAAATATATGTTATTGTTATTTTGTGTGGCATTTCCTTCTTATTATTGCTTTTTACCTCTTATTAACTTCATATTAAAACTATATTGATTCTTCTGGGTTTATTCTGTAGCCTACAACTTTACTGTTAAGCTATTAATTGTCTCTATTAGCTGCTTTGTTCATTACCTAGGATTTTTGAAGTAAACTATCATGTATCAAGAGCTAGGTATAGTTTTATTTCTTTTTTTATGCCTTTAATTTCTTTCTTTTATCTCACTGAAATTGCTAGTTTTATTAGGACCAAGTTAGACAACAGAAAGGAAAGGAAGCATCCCTGCCATGCATCTGTTTTATTGGGAAAGGCTCTTATGTTTCTCCACTGCATATAATGCTTTCTTTTTGTTTTAAGCATAAGATTTATTTTATCATGGTAAGTAAAAATCCTCTTATGCCTGTGTTTTTTGTTTTTTTCCTCATGAATGAACTTAAACTCTGTGAACACTTTTTTGGTTGCATCTTTCGAGATAAATAGGTTCTTTTCAATATTTTTGTTTTTAATATCATTTTATTTTCATAATGTTGAGTCATCCCTACAACCCTGTTTTTTCACATATATCAATAAAGTCTTCTTTCCAAAATTTTATTTAAAATGTTCAAACATTAAATTTGCCTAGTTATTATAGAACCACTCTCAGAGTGGGAGTTATTGAGTAGCTAATCAATTGCTCTTCCCTATTTAATGTAAGTGATACCGTAACAAGGTAAGAACATGTCTCAATCTGTCAATAAATCATATGATTTAGGCTAAGTGAGGGAAAAAGTCCTTGATCCACTGGAATGATGTGGCAGAGTAATTGTGTTTGGATTGGCTAAAGAAATTTGGTCATGCCCTGAAGTCTTTAAAATTTTAAGCTAGTTTGTCCCCAGTGATTTGAACAAGAAGAATGCAGAGAACTTTTCAACTAAACCCCTGAAAAGGAATCAGTGAGAGTAGAGCAAAGGAGGGAGCCCCAGGATTTAACCTCGGTCTTAGTTTCTTCCTCCATCTCCCTCCTATAGAAGGATCTCATGAACTTTTATTCTTTCCTTCACTGTTTTAGCATTGTTCCTGAATCAGTTAAGAGCACTATATGGATTGGAAGCCTAACACAGCAAGGATAGGCCAGACACATATTCATGGCTTTATGAATTGCCTAGCAGAAAAACTACATTCTTCTCAGGAAAATATCTTGAGGGGAGCAGCTGGGTAGCTCAGTGGAGTGAGAGTCAGGCCTAGAGACAGGAGGTCCTAGGTTCAAACCCGGCCTCAGCCACTTCCCAGCTGTGTGACCCTGGGCAAGTCACTTGACCTCCCATTGCCCACCCTTACCACTCTTCCACCTATGAGACAATACACCGAAGTACAAGGGTTTAAAAAAAATATATCTTGAGGATTCTAGCAAGAGGACTTCCCAAATAGGGGATTTACTCTTTTGGTACTTGTGCTCTCTAAGCTTGAGCCCACTCTCTCCTGGATTCTGTGTGGATTGGTGGGAGACTGCATTATAGATTTGGGGTGGTCGTATTTTATACCAACTGTTGTTATTTTACCACCTGAGTCAATACTACTTTCTAAAAGTTAAATGTCAAGGAGGAGCTTGCTGGTAGAGACTTGCTAGCTATAACATTAGATTTGATACCTCCCAAGTCCCTGAGTGTTGATCCCAAGAACCCCGAAGGGAGATATAGTAGCCACGTTCTGGGGACCTAACTCATCAGTGAAACCTTAGAACATTGCCAGATTGTAATTTTGTAATTCTATCAACTTTTCCTTTATAAACTTAGATGCTGTCTTTTGGTACACACATGTTTATGCTGATATATTAGTTTATCATTTTTGTTTCCTTTAATCACAATGCAAATTTCTTATTTATTTCTATTGCTGTTGTGAATTTCGATTTTTATATTATTACGCTTATTTTATTTTTACTTTGTCTGATAGGATGAATACAGCTCATGTTTTGCTTCAATTTTTTTTTTATCAATTTGACATGTAGTAAATTTTATTTTCATCTTTCGTTTTGATTCCAAGTGTGTCTTTGCATATTAGATGTGTTTCTCCTAAACAACAGATTGTGGGGTTTTATTTTCTTGCTTGTCTGCCACGCTCTTTTATTTTATTGAATTGTTTAGTACACTCATATTTAAAGTTGTGAGAGTTAGGTATCTGTTTTCCTCCATTTGTTTCCTGCACTTGTTATATTGAAGAGTAAAAAAATAATTTCCCTTGTTTTTTGAGCAATTTATGCTGGGACTGTTTTGATGTAATTTTAGTTTAGTACTCTCTCTTCCTGCTCTGCTCCCACACAATCATCTTGTTCCTATTTGTTTGACCTTGCTTTAGTTTTACAGTTTGACTTAAAGTATTGATTTGTTTTAACTTGTATTTATTTGGTCATCTATTTCTTCCCCTCTTTTTTCTCCTTTCCTTCAAATGTTTCTTTCAAAAATTCTGCCTTCTTAAATTTGTTAACATTTTTTTCTCTTTTAAAAAAGTTTTATTTTTATTTTGCTCTCTTTAGTAATTCTTTTCCATTTTTGTCTGTTCTGAAATTTTATTCTCTCATTCATCATCTAAATCTTTATTTATACCTTTTTAAATCTCTTTGCATTTCTTCTGGAATTAAAGCTTCCAAAGCAAAGATTCAAATTCCTAATTGTTTTCTACGTTATTGCCTTTATATGCCTGACCTGATTGTCTATTTTTTGTGTGTGCTTTGCTCTTATAATTATCAATTTGTGAAGGATGTAATGGAAATAAAAGCAATTCTTCATGAAAGAAATTACCCTGTATCCCAAATCATGTAGTGCAACTTTACCTTCTGTTGCCCTCATGATCATTCTTCTCATTGCCTATGCAATTTCATTTTTGTGTCTATTTCCTTCCTATATATTTAGGTGCATGTTGCCTCTAAGAGCTTATATTTCCTTGTCCTGGGCCAGGATATTGTCCATAGTGGTATATCAGTTTCTCAGAGAAGGTAGTATTCCCATGCCAAACTTTCTTGAGACTAAATATATCAGGAGGTCTCAATAACTTATTTTGGGTATATACGTCTTCTCCCAAAGAATGCTCTTCAAGTGGGATCCTTGGACTGAGACTCTTTCATTTTCCTCAGTTTCCTTCTCTACCTCTGCCACCTCTTCCATACTTAAGCAGCCCTCTTATAGCTGAAACTTTAGTGAAGTCATCATCCCTTTACTTTTCAACCAGGGACTTAAGGGTACATCATCCATTCCCTCAGTCCTCTTTTAATCTCTCCCTATTTATGCCACTTTTCCATCCTTCAACTTTGTCCCACAAAATATATTGATTCACTTGAAGGAGGGTTATGTGGCTCAGTTGTGATGTTCGATTTTTCTTCTTTCACCCTCAATTCTATGCCTTAACAATTTTCAATTCTTTTTACTTAAAAAACTTTTAAAAACTCCTGATCCCTTTTTACTTTTTATTTTTTACTTTATGTCAGCATTTCTCTTTATTTCATCTTTTAATTAAAAAATAATCTTAAGAAATAGGATTAATTAATTTGATTATTCTTTCCTTCATAATTATTCTTATTCAAGGTGTTTATAAGTTGAATATCATGCTCGTGCCTGGTCTTCTTGTTGCAAGAATGCCTCAAATGACTTTTTAATAAAAACTCATCTTTTTTCACCCTTTGACAAATTGGAAATGTGCTTAGTTGGGATATACGTAGGTGCAAGTTGGAGGAACCAGGTGAGACACTAAATATGAAGCTATAGCCAGCATAACATTGTTAATTGATGAAACTAATCCTCATTAGGAATTCAAATTCAAGTTTTGGCTTTATCACTGAATTTTAATTTCCCCATTTGTAAAAAGGAGCATTTAGATTATGCATTTAGATTAGAGGATCTCTAGGACCCCCTTCAAATTCTATGATATGAACACTTCTCTCTGCAGGTCAGAACTTCCAGAGAAGACTTCAAGGAATCTGATATGATAGCTATCTTTAAGTATGTGAGGACTTTTCCTGTGGAAGAAGAATTTGCTTTATTATTCTGCTTAGGTCAAGAATCTGGTCAGAACTAGGATGGAAATTCAATGTAAAGGAAAATTTTAGATAATTCATTATCTAAAATTCAAATAGATTGTATCAAAAAGTATAGGTTGCCCATCATTGTAGGTATGAGTAGAGGCTAAATGAACTTTACAAAGAATGCTTAAGAGGAGATTTTTGTTCAGGTATTAAATTAGATGAAGTAGTTTATGAAGTCCTTCCCACATTGGGATGCTAGGATTTTTAAAGAACATGATAATCAATTTGTTTCCAGGGAACAACATTATAAAGTCTTTGCAAAGAATTTTATGAGCTAATGCAAAATGAAGTAAGCAGAACCAGGATAACAATTTACACTATAACTATATAACCCTTGACAGCTAGATGGCCTACTGGTTAGAGTGCCTGACCTGGAGTCATGAAGACTCATCTTTCTAAGTTCAATTCTCTATATGATATATAGAGAAAATGAGCCAAGTTTATAAGAATGCAAGTCATTGTCCAACTGATAAATGGTCAAAGAGTATGAATAGGCAAGTCTCAGACAAAAAAATCAAAACCATCTATATGAAAAAATGCTCCAAATCACTATTGATTAGAGAAATGCAAATTAAAACAATTCTGAGATACCACCTCACACCTATCTAACTAATAGGATGAAAAAGGATAATGATACATTTTGGTAGGGATGTGGGATAATTGGTACACTAATACACTGCTGGTGGAACTGTGACCTGATAGAAACATTCTGGAAAGCAATCTGGAACCACTCCCAAAGGGCCATCAAACTGCGCATACCCTTTGATCCAACAATACCAATATTAGATTTGTATTCCAAAGAGATCATAGATAAGGGAAAAGACCTACTTGTACAAAAATATTTACAGCAGCTCTTTTTGTGATGGCAAAAAAATTGGAAACCGAAGGGATGCCTATCAGTTGGGGAATGGCTGAACAATTTGTGATACATGGTTGTAATGGAATACTATTGTGCCATAAGAAATGGTGAACAGAATGATTTCTGAAAAACTTGGAAACATTTGTATCAACTGATGCAGAGTAAAGTGAGCAGAATCAGGATAACATTGTACCTAGTAACGGAAATATCATACAATTGTCAACTGTGAGGGACTAAACTATTATCAGCAATGCAAGGATCCAACATAAACCCTAGGGACTTAAGATGAAAAAAGCTATCCACAGTCAAAGAAGGAACTGTCAGAGTATGAATGAAGATCAAGCCACACCATTTCTCACTTTGTTTCCTTCATGATTTTGTTCTTGCATGTGTGATATATGTCTTCTTTCATTACATGAGGAATATGTAAATTTGTATTGCATGACAGCACTGGAATAACTATATCAGATTGTTTAACATCTGGGGAAGGAGGAGGAGGAAAGAGAAAGGAGAAAATTTGGATTTCAAAAGGTCAGAAACCAATGATTAAAAAACCATTTCAACATGTAATTGAAAAAAATAAAAAGAATGGACAAAATATATTTATTAATATACTTATTTACTATGTAATTATAATATATGTTTGCTATTTATTTTATATGTTAATATAATATAGCAAATATATAGTTATACTATGGAATATATGTATATGTGCATACATGTATATATAAAAATTTATATACACATATATATGTTGTGAAATAAGGGCTGTTCCTTGGATGTAGCATTGAGGATCATTATATGACTCAAAAGGAGACAGATTAGATTTCTTTAGCCTCTTCTCCTCCCACCCTTCTCCAAAGAAGACTTTAAGTCTTGCTAGGAAGAGAAGCAAGTGGTTGGGGGCCAGAAGCCTGGTTCCTCTGTTCTCCTCAGAGAGAGAGGGCACAGGGCTAGGATTCTGTCTATGTGTTTCCTTAAATATTATAAGTCTAGGGAAAATTGTTTTCATATTCAATCTAACTTTTAATAGCTATTTCATTAATTGGGTTAAAAGAGGATTTCAGACTATTATATCCAAGGCTTGACTCCCTTCCCACCAAATACTAATTCCACAAGGAAACACACAGCAATTAACAAAGAAACCCTTCATTCAAATCAGAGCAAAACAGAAACCAGCGAAGTATACATATGGGAATATATACCAGACATTACAGTGAAGGAGCTCTCCCACTGGGAACAAGGCAACTCGACTCAACCAAGAGAGAATGCCCTAGATCTCACCCTAGGGGAAGTTCTAACGTAGCAAGTTGGGGATGGTGACATGATGGAGACTGCCAGCTCTTCTGTTGGCTTCTTTCTGGAATTTTTTTTCTTCAGTAACCTGAAGTGAAGTTGGCATTTTCCATTTTCTTTCTGAAAACTGGGAAATAGAAGTGTCTGAAATAACTGCAGAACTGGAAGAGACTTGAAGAGAATTTCTTTTCTCCTTCTCTCACCAACTCTACTGTGCCCCTGTGTACAAAAGTGGCTTCAGTGATTTTCACCAATGAGGAAAGAGTTTCATACTTTGGAATCTTGCTATATGAGAAAAAATAGTAGGGAAAGAGGAAAAGGGTGAGTACCAGCAGCTGGTGGGATCAGGAAATGCCTGGGAGAAGGCACTTGATCTGAGCCTAGAAGGGAGCTATCTGAGCTCCTAGAAGGGAGAGTCAGGTGTGAAATAGGAGTACTTTCTAGTTATAGGAGATGGCCTGTGCACAAGGGTAGAAAATAAAATGTCATGCATGGAGAATAGCAAGTAGGTGTGTTTGGCTGGAAACTGAAAGAATGAGCAGAATTCATGTGAAATCAATTGTGGAAGACTTTTGGAGCCTCTGTATTTGGGAGATGCCTTCTTCCAGATCTCAGTAGACACTCTACTACTCTTCTGTCAAAGAAAAGGCTGAAAGTATTTTTTAAAAGCTTTGGTTACAGGGAAGAACAGACTTAACAAGATCTTTTAGAAAGCTAGGAAAGGTCCTCTGTTTCTCAAAGATCACAGGATCATAGGATTTAGAGCTTGACTTTAGAGATTACAAAGGTTACACAGACATTAAGTCAACAAGAATTGATTAAGGTTTATTATGTGCCAGGCTCTGTGCTAACTCCTGGGAATACAAATATGGACAAAACCCATTCCCACCCTCAAGGAGCTCAAATGCTAATGGGAAAGATAACATGTGTAAACTATATACATACATACATATATATATATGTGTGTGTGTGTGTATGTAGAGAGAGAACAGAGAGAGAGAGAGAGAGAGAGAGAGAGAGAGAGAGAGAGAGACAGAGACAGAGACAGAGACAGAGACAGAGACAGAGACAGAGAGAATATATATGTATAAATCCAGGTCATCAAACTCCAAATTCTATGCTCTTTCTTATGCAGATTGTCCTTGACATCCTTCATCCCACTCCCTGCTCATTAAGCTACAGTGATTTCCTCTTTATTACCTCTAGGACTTATTTGGCATTCTCCCTTTACAACCTGGTTCCTTCCTATCTTTCCAACTTTTTTATACCAGCTGTGTTTTGTTCAGTCAGTTTTCAGTTCTGTCCCACTTTTTGTGACCTCATTTGGAACTTTCTTGGCAAAGATAATGAAGTGCTTTGCCATTCCCTTCTCTAACTCATTTTACAGTTAAGAAAACTGAGGCAGAGAGATGAAGCGACTTACCTAGGGGTCACACAGCTGGTTAGTGTGTGAGGCCAAATTTGAACTCAGGAAAGTGAGTCTTTCTGACTCTAGACCCAGTGTTCCAACCACTGTGCCACTTAGCTGCCCTACTCACATACCACCTACCCATCCATCTACTGTATGATCCAGTGCCCTGGCCTTTCTCTTCTCCTTCCTCATCTCTTCCTCTTAGCTGCCTTTAGTATTCAGCTCAAATTCCTCCTTTTACAAGGTCTTCCCAGTCTTCTGCAGTGATGTTCCTTCTGAGATTATCTTCCATATGTATAGTATATATCTTACATTTACATTGTTGATTGCATGTTATCTCCCCTCTTAAAGTGTGAGCTCCTTGGTGGGCAGGGACCCACCAAGGTCCCTTTTTTTTGTCCCAATATTTAGTACAGTTCCTTAGCACATAGTAAATACTTAATAAAAGTCTGCTAATCAATTGACTACCTGACTTTACCAGGGGTTAAAAACATTCCCCTAAACAATTAGAGATAGAGCTTAAAATATAGATAATGTATTAGACCAGTGATAGCAAACTTAAATAGAAATGGAGATTGCTAAACTATATATAGGGGAAGTTAGATGACTCAGAAGATAGAGCACTGTTCTGAAAGTCAGGAAGAACTGAGTTCAAAATTGGTCTCAGACACTTACTAGCTATAAGTGCATGTAGGTGGCTCAGTGGATAGAGCACTGGGCTTGGAATAAAGAAAACTCAACTTCCTGAGTTCAACTCCAGGCTCACATACTTACTGGGTGTGTGACCCTGGGCAAGTCACTTCACTCTCTTTGTCTCAGTTTCAATTGTAAAATGAAATGGCAAACTTCTCCAGTATTTTTGCCAAGAAAACCCCAAATATGGTCCTGAAGAATTGGAAGACAACTGAACAACAACAAAAACATATATAAGGTTCTCTACAAGTTGCATATTGACTTACAAAACAATTTATTATTATTATCCATGTTTTATTGCATTTTTATTTATTTGGATAAATATTTCCTAATTACATTTTAACCTGGTTTGATCTGCAGTTGAGAGTGCTATGGACTGCCTGATATTTGACATCTCTGGTTTAGACCATATTAAAGTAATTTAAACCTGTCCCTCAAAGGATATAATTGGAAACAAAGGGGAACTGGGTGCCTGAAGGACAGTGGTAGTGGGGGAGGGAAGTGTTTAGATAAGAGAGGCTTAGTTCACAATTTTACTTAGGGTCAGAGGTGATCTGTCCTTACTACTTTTCGCTTGTTCTTGCCCTGGCTAGGACCATCATTTGAGAGGTTTTTTCTTCTATCAGATAACTGCTACAAGAGACTTCTCTTACTGTTCTCTGGTATCGATCAGCTGCTTTTGTCAATTTAGCAGCATCCTTTGTATGCCGTCCTAGAAAAGTGTCACCTTCTGGGTAAGGTCACTGAGTTGCCAGCTTCCTCCACTTCTATCTTATTAGCTCACCATCTTGTGATACCCATATCAATTTGGCCAGTCCTGTTAGTAATGAGTATTTGGTTTCAGCAGGGAGCCTTTTATTCCCAGGCATTGATCAGCCTCTTTAGGCAATCCCAGTTAGAATTTCCTCTCATTAAAAAATTGAGGGTATTGACCCCCATCCCACAGAATGAATATGTATGCCCCATGTCCTAAGCAAAGCACTTATGAGTCCTTTAAAACAATTGATGTCTTGCAGGGCATCTGATGTCAGGTTAGCCACAAGAAGGGCTTCCATTCTAGAATCCATTAAGGGATTAAAAGAATCTATTCTGGTTCACTCTGAGCCCCAATTGCCTTATAGTTATAGTATCTACTTTCTCAGACATGAAGGTGACCTGTTCAACACTTACAAAGGAAGTGGGTCTTACAGAATGTGTGAGGTTATGCTATCTCCCCTAAGAAAGGAAAAGAAAGATTTCCTCTTCCCTCCTTATTCTATTGAAGGGCTTATAAGAGCCATGAATGTAGTTTCTTGCAAAAAGGGAAACTATTTTCTTCATTTCTGTGTTCCTCTCTACAGTCTCTCTTTTTTCTTTCTTTTTTCCTTCTTTCTCTTTATGTCCTTCCTTCCTTCCTTCCTCCTTCCCTCCCTTCCTTCCTCCCTCCCTCCCTTCCTCCCTCCCTCCCTTCCTTCCTTCCTTCCTTCCTTCCATCCATCTCTCTTTTTCCTTTTTCCTTTTCTCTCTGTCTTTACTTGTGCCTTTAAGTCTTTCCAACATAATGTAAGGTTCTTGAGGCCAGATACTGTCTCACTTTTGATTTCTATTCTTAATGCCTAGCAGAGTCTCTGGCATATTTTTGTGGAAGTAAAATTACATTGGTAAAGGGCTATGGTGCCAAATTAAAATAGAAATAGAAACCCCCTAACCATATATAAGATTCCCTACTGGCCACATGTTGACTTAGATTTCAAAGGTAATATTATCTATCTTGTCTTATATTCTTTTTTTAAAAATTTTAAACCCTTAACTTCTGTGTATTGTCTCATAGGTGGAAGAGTGGTAAGGGTAGGCAATGGGGGTCAAGTGACTTTCCCAGACAGCTGGGAAGTGTCTGAGGCCGGATTTGAACCTAGGACCTCCCATCTCTAGGCCTGGTTCTCAATCCACTGAGCTACCCAGCTGCCCCCTTGTATTATATCCTTATTTATTTTTAACTATTTCTCATTTACATTTTTATCCAGTTTGGGCCCACTGTGGAGTGTTGTGGGTGGCATGCCTTGTTTTGTGTGTTTATCACCTCAGGTATAGAAAGCTCCCTTTAAGGAAATGCTCTCTACCAGTACAAGTGAATAACTTCTGCACTTCTGATAGTCTTAAAGAATTTCCTGGGCCAATGATAGATTAAGTGACTTCCCTAGAGTCACAATTGTTATATATCAAGCATATTAATTAATGCTTACTGATCGATTTTTTTCTCCCTTTTGCTTCCCCACCCTCACCTCCATGACCAAGAAAAAAACTGAAGGAAATGCTAAAGATTTAGAGGAAATAGAAAAGGATAATCTGTTAAATCTGACCCTCTGAGGTTAGAACCCAAACTCTAAAAAGCATCCTAAAGAAGACAGACCTGTGATCCCAAAGGCAAAAAGAGAAACTTTCTGCAAGGAACAACCCTCCAGAAATTAGAAATAGCACAATGGCACAGAAAGCTGAAGGTGCTGGAGATATTGTTCTTTCTATGTTTCAGCTGTAGTCTCAGAGGCAGCAGCCTCTACTTTTCCCTAATACCTCAGTGCAGGTATTTCATTTATCATTTACCATTTTCCATTTCAGATGAAATTCCCAGGAAACTCCCCAATCTGTTTTTGACTCTGAATTTTAATGAGTCTCTCTTTAGCCCTTTGTGGCCCCAAAGTACCAGACCACTATTACCACCTTTAGTTTTCTTATCCAACTAAACCAAAAGAAGAAATAAGGGGAAGGAAAGGGAAAGTGTAATAGAGAGACCATTTTAATTCCTATCTATTAATTTATGCTGTGTTGTTTTATTTAGTCTTTTTTCAGTCATGTTGGTCTTTTTTTTTTATTACATTTGAGGTCTTCTTGGCAAAGATACTACATCCTTTGCCATTTCCTTTTCCAGATCATTTTACAGATGAGGAAACTAAGGCAAACTTGCCCAGGGTTGCACATTGAGTCCTGAAACCATCTCTTCTCCAAGTAATCCTTATTTATCTCAACTGTATTAACCATTCATTCCTGGATCTGGTTCATGGCCTCATTTCTGAAGTCTGAGGCCAGGAGATGACCCCAGTGGCACACCAGAAGAGGAGTTTGAAATATCTGAGCTCAAATCCTACCTCAGACATTTATTAGCTGTGTGACCCTGGGCAAGTTCTCCCCCTTTCTCAGTTTCCTTATCTGCAAAATAAGGGATAGGACATAGTAATGGGACCTATTATATAATGTTGTTATGAGGATCAAATGAGGTTACATACATAAAAAGTATTGCTAAGAAAGTGCCATATAAATATTAGATATTATTATTGTTCTTGTTATAATTATTAGAGGATGTAGTTATCAGAAGTAGAAGCCATTTTCTATATTTCCCAATCATTTTTTTTAAACTTTTCCCTTCCATCTTAGATTCCATACTGTGTATTGGTTCCAAGGCAGAAAAATGGAAAGGGCTGGGCAATGGGGGTTAAGTAACTTACCCAAGGTTACATAGTTAGAAAGTGTGTCTGAGGTGAGATTTGAACCCAGGACCTTGCATCCTGGGTTTGACTCTCAATCCACTGAGCCACCTTGTTGTCCCCTTCCCAATCATTTTCAAAAGTTATCATGATCCTCTATGGTCTTCTGTAGGAGCCTGAACCCATTTCTAGCTGGGAAACTGATGTCAACTCCTCACTTCTGGTAGAGCTACTCAATTCATCACATCAATGGCTTTGTTTGTTGTGGTGGTTTAATTGTTCCACTTGTGTTCAACTCTTCATGACCCCATTTGAGGTTTTCTTGGCAAAAATATTGAAGTGGTTTGCTATTTTCTTCTCCATCTCATTTTACAGTTGAAGAAACCGAGGCAAACAGAATGAAGTGACTTGCCCAGATTCACACAGCTAGTGAGTATCTAAGGTCCAATTTGAACCCCAAAACATAAGTCTTCCTGACTCCAGGCCTGGCACTCTATCCTGCACCGTCTAGCTGCCCTCATCAACAGCTAGCACATTTCATTGTACAGAGGCATGGTAGGCACTGGCTGAATTGAATTAAATTGAATTAAAAAAGATCCTTAAAGTCATTTCATGCACTCATGACCTAGTAGAGAATAGTTCTGCTGGAACAGTAGGGATGGAAGTTGAATTAGCCAGTGTCATTTACCTTCCGTTGGATAGTTTCCTTTTCCTACTGGGAAAGGAAGCATTTTTGGAGAGAGTGTGGCTATGTAAAAGTCACAAAATTTCTTATCTCAGTTGCTTATCATTTAAATGTGAGTCTGGAATCCTGGTCTGGAGGTAGCACTTGGAAGATACATGTAGATAGAGTTCTTACTTCTCTTTATTTGGGTTTGTCCTCGCCTCGTCCTTGTGTCACTGCATAATAAACCATCTGTCATACTCAGCTATTTGCTTCCTCTCCTGCTCTTTCTGCTGCCCTGCTAAAAAATTGGAAGACTGAAGTAACATTTATCCTCATTTTGGTGGCAGACAGGACTTACTGAGACATAGGAGCTAAAGGATTTCATTGACCCAAACAACAAACTTTTCAAAACTAGTGAGAGCTGGCATGAAGGAGAATAATTATGATCCTTTGAAAATCTTTTATATTTCATGTGTACAATAATAACTGTGGGGGAAAAGAAATAAAGAAGTTCTAGGGAGAAATATTATTTTTGTCAGAATTACACATCCAGAATGGAAAACTTTGGAGGGGCTCTGAAGAGAAATAAAAATTATTTCAGCTCTGGAGAGCAATAGGCTTAATGGAATTGAGATAATATTGTGTGGAGAAGAAAATATTGATGTGAGTATAGCACAGGATGAGTTGTCAAGGAAGGATAGTGGAAGAGATAAGTCTCCAACTCCATTGACAGTTAATAAAAAGGAAGGGTCCTCATAAATGCAAAGTTATGTGAAGTAGCACTTTTTTGTAGTAAAGAATTGGAAATAAATTTGTTGTCTATTGATGGGAGAATAAATGAATAAATGATGATTTAGAAATATAATGTAATATTATTGTGCTATAATAAATGACAAATATGAATAATTCAAAGATACTTAGGAAACCTCATATGAAATGATGCAAAGTAAAATGAACAGAGGGGCAGCTGGATGGTCCAGTGGATAGAGTGCCAGGCCTATAATCAGGATGACTCATCTTCCTGAGTTCAAATCTAGCCTCTGACTAGCTTCATGACCTTGGGCAAATCCTCATCTGTAAAAATGAGCTGAACAAGAGCATGACTATCAGTCCAGTATCTTTATTAAGAAAACTCCAAATGGGGTTACAAAGAGTTGGATATAACTGAAAAGAGACTCAACAGCAAAAAATGAATAAAACCAGGGGAACAATTTGGATAATAACCCCAATAATGTAAAAGGAAATGACTAGGAAAGACTTTAAAATTAATCAATTCAGAGACTGATCATGACTTCAAAAGACTGACTACAAAACACGTCTGCTGCCTCTTGGCAGAGGTGATAGAATTACAGGTGCAGAATGAGATGCCTATTCTCAGACACAGCTAATGTATTGATTTGTTTTGCTTGTCTGCCTAGCAGTAATTGTGAAAAGGCATGGTCTGGTTGCCTTACAAGGGGGCCTAAGTCATAAAGATTGGGAGTTTTATTTCTTTCCAGCTCAGGAAAGAAAGTTAATGGAGATCAGAACCAAAAGGAAGTGTTTTATCTCTACAATGAAAGGGAAGAAAGAACACATGGAAAGAAGGAAAGTGATGTGGCTTCCTTCCAAACTTGGAGAAGCAATGTTTTCTGTAGGTAGCCACCTCCCTCCTATCTGTAAGTCTTCAAGTGACTCTCAAAATTTTTGCTACAAGAGAAAAATGCTGCTCTATAGGTCTAATGTCTGCTAGCTTCCCATCTTCCCTAACTGGGAAGGAATACTATTCCTAGAGTCTTTAACTTAGAATTCCTTGCAAAATAACCAGTGCAAGCTCTGACAGAAGTACATCCTCCCTCCCTCCCTCCTTCCTTCCTTCCTTCCTTCCTTCCTTCCTTCCTTCCTTCCTT
>NC_058130.1:251382153-251391427 GCF_016433145.1 Gracilinanus agilis | reverse complement strand
TTCCTTCCTTCCTTCCTTCCTTCCTTCCTTCCTTCCTTCCTTCCTTCCTTCCTTCCTTCCTTCCTTCTTCCTCTTTTCCTACATTCCTTCCTCCTTCTCTTTCTTCCTTTCCTCCCCCTACTTAAAATAAGCTTTATTGCTAGTTTTCCTCCCCCAACTTAAAAAATAGGAAAAAATGTTTAGTCTCTAAACCAATATACATAGTCATGAAAAATATTCCCACATTGGAATTATTTGGAAAATGTACATTTCAGAGTCCGTGTTTCATCTCAGTTCTCTAGAATCACAGTTGGCCATTGCATTGATAAGAATTCTTGTCTTTAAATTGGTTTTCTTTACAATGTAGTTATTGTGTAAATTACTTTCCTGTCTCTGCTCACTTCACTCTTCATCAGTTCATAACTCTGAGGTTGTATCTCACACCCATTAATTTGACAAAGATTTTTAAAAAATGGAAAATAACAATCGTTGAAGGGCCTTTGAGAAAACAGGCACACTAATACTCTGTTGGTGGTCCCATGAATTGGTTCAGTCATTCTGGACAGCACTTTGGAACTAAGATAAAAAAATCACTAAACTCTGCATACCCTTTCATCCAGCTGAAACTCAGACCCACAGCAGAGATACAAACTACCTCCTGGACCATGGGGAGGCTGTACTATTATGGAGGGTCAGATATGGCACAGAAATGGATTCTTAGGGGCCTCTACCAGAAGATTTTTTGAACACTGCATCAGGTCATAAAGAGGGAGAACTGATACTATCCTCCCACATTTCCCTTGCCCTAATTGATCAAGACCCTGGAAAAGATGTCACAGATTCAAATTCATGTCCTGAGAGGTTTAGTTAATTAATCAAGTGATAGACTATTTTTATGTATATGGCAGGAGTCAGTTTGGGGTTTGTATAATTAAAATTCTCTGGAGACCATTTCTTAATTTGTAATTATTTATTAAATAATAAAAATCAGACCAGAGAAAGAAAAGGTACCAGCCACGTGTGGACAGCTTCTCTCTTAGGACATGCCCTCCACTAGAGTTAGTCTTGGCAGCTCTGAGCCAGACTGCTTGCCTTCTGAGACTGCAATTTCAAGGAAAAAGAGCTACTTCTTCCCTTAATCCAAATTATGCTTTTCCTGACTTCTCTTTCCCAAGCCTCTTTGATTGAAGGACTGACTCCTACCTCAGTCTGGACAAGGGGCAGGTCTTCTGGATGCCAGGAGTCACCACCAGCACGTGTGCATTCCTTCTCCACATGGCTCTGTCTATCTTATTTAATTGGTTTGTTTTCAGATAAACAAAGAACTTGTATCCATCCTGTTTCAGCAAGGGGGTGAGGGGGAGAAGCAAGTTTGTACCTTCAGCCTTAAAATCAAACTTTTTTCTCTTTAAAGCCCAAAAATTGTCTTGGGGTGCCCAAAACGTACAGATTATTAACTTTCCACCCATTGTTGTTGCTATTTTAGCATGACTCAGAATTCATCTAGCCCACTACACCAGAATACCACCATAACATGCACTTGAAAAGTTCCACTTTATGTTGCCATTTCCAGAAGCCATTTTCCTAGAAAGTGATATAGATCTCCATGGCTCTCTTGTGACCAGAGATGACCCAAGCTGGACCAGGCAGCTTAATAAATACATTTTTAGAATCTTGTTATTCAGTCCCTCCCTTGACCATCCCAAGACATATTTAATTTGTAGTAGCTAATTAAGAGGTGGTCCATCAACCTATCCATTCTTCCTCATCCCCATAGGTGGACAGATCATGTACACAGGGAAGAATCCTTCTCTCCTTCATTTATTATCCAAATTCTGTTAAAAAGTCTTTTCTTGGAATTCCCAAGACAAAGAAAATGCAAAAAGCAGCAGACTGGATAGTATCTCTGACCCAGATCTCAGGCACAGGAATGCACAGTAATTCTCCCTAATAAATAGGAATTAAATACAGTATTTGAAAAATAAATTCTCACAGATATCATGTTACTGCCGAGAGTCTCTCTTCTTTCTACCCCCAAACATCATGGGATGGGACCAAGTATACAGTGGAGATTAATAAATGATAACGGCTAGCATTTATATAGCACTTTACATAATTATCTCATTTAATCCTCACAATCCTCACTTGAACTCAGATTATCATGACTCAGGAAGACCCAGGTTTTAAATTATACCTTAGATACTTCCTAGCTGTGGAACCCCAGGCAAGTCACTTAACCCTGTTTGCCTCATTTTCCACAGCTATAAAATGAAAATAGTGATAGCACCTACCTCTTGAGGTTGTTGAAAGGAACAAACATCTAAAAAGCTTTGTAAATCTTGACATACTATGCAAATGCTAGTTACAATTATTTATGTTCCTCAAACATTCCATTTCTCTGCTTAAGAAGTTCAATGGTTTCCCTTTGCCCCTATGATAAAATGCAAATTCCTCTGTTTGATATTTAATACTCTTCAACTATTTTCTTAAATTACTTTTTTACAGAGAACATTGTATGCAGAGACTGATACACTGTGGCACAATTGAACATAATGGACTTCTCTACTGACAGCAATGCAATGATCTAGGACAATCCAGAGGAACTTATGAGAAAGAACGTTACCCATATCCAGAGAAAGAACTATGGGAGTAGAAACACAGAAGAAAAATATATGATAAATCATGTGGTTTGATGGTTATATGATGGGGATTTTGACTTTAAAAGATCACTCTATTACAAATATTGATAATATGGAAATAGGTTTTGAAGAATGATACACATATAACCCAGTGGAATTGCTCATTGGCTCCAGGATGGGCAAAACATAAATAATCTTAGGTAGGGTGAATTGCCTCACAGAACTCCACAGTACTCCCAGAACTCCAGGAGAGGGGGCAGTTGGGGCAGTTAAGAATGTGGGTATAAAAGCAGGACACCCAGCTTGGCAAGTTCACTCTTTGGGGGACAGAGGGAGAAGGGGTAGGATTACTTCTTCTTACTAGCTTAAGCTTATCTCTAACCCAGAGAGCAGGGTAAATCATTACTATATACTCCATACAGACTCTGTTCAGAGTGTTTTCCCAAGGCTGTGAGCACTGTGACAAAACCTTGCATGCAGTGATCCAGCCAACCCTAAAACACTACAGATCTATAATCAAGACCATCACTACACTCTTGGACTTGTTATTGTTTGATTTTAGGAAATAGTTTAGATTGTAAGGGAGTTTAGGGAGAAATAGTGTAATTCAGAGGCTTTCCCCTCCTGGGGGTTAGCTACTCTGATAGCACCTTGAAGATCTTAGATAGATTTTACCTTACCCTCAAACCTAGAAGTTTTCCTTCCTTCCTAGTTTCCCTGAATTAACAAATCCCTTCTCTTATTAAGAGTGTGCAAATGAGGTGTTATGTTTCAAGTTATATAAGTTCAGTTCATACTTTAAGTCAAATCTCCATCTTGGAAGATCTTGAAAGTAGTTGAGACTCAGTGATCAAGAAAGTTGTTTGGAGACATCTTGAGCACATTAACCATCTTGAGTTTTGGGAATGTCTCAAATAGTGGAAGTTGCCAATTTCTGTGGGATTATTCCCCTTTTTTTAATTTATTTTTTATTTTTTTTTAAACCCTTGTACTTCGATATATTGTCTCATAGGTGGAAGATTGGTAAGGGTGGGCAATGGGGGTCAAGTGACTTGCCCAGGGCCACACAGCTGGGAAGTGGCTGAGGCCGGGTTTGAACCTAGGACCTCCTGTCTCTAGGCCTGACTCTCACTCCACTGAGCTACCCAGCTGCCCCCTATTCCCTTTTTTGCTAGCCAATTTAGCCCTGTGAAAACTAAGTCAGCTAGCCACCATTTCTGGACAGAGAAGGATTCTGTTATTAGCAGTTACCAGAGGCTGCAACTGCCGAAGAAGGGGGTAGAGAAAGAATTCCATCCACTCACTCCCTCCCCCTTGCTAGAGGTGTTGCAGCCAGGGGTTTGGAGTCTGCTGAGACATCATTGCTAACTGGTCCCATTTTAACAAGGGGGAGGGATGAGGGGAGGGAAAAACATGTAATCATGTAAGCATGGAAAAATATTCTAAATTAATTAATTAAAAATGAAATTACTTTTAAATTACTTTTGCTTTTTTGCTTTTTTACTATTTTTTAAAACTATTTTTCTTGCCCTCTGTCTTAAGTATTGGTTCCAAGGCAGAAGAGAGATAAGGACTAGACAATTGGGGTTAAGTGACTTGTTTAGGGTCACACAGCTGGGAAGTATCTGAGGCTAGATTTGTACTCAGAATCTCCAGGCCTGATTCTTTATCCATAGAGCCACCTAGCTGTCCCTTCAACTGTCTTTTAAAACTTATTTTTCTATTATTCTCCCTCTTTGTTCTGGTTACATGGACTTACTTGCTATTACTTTCATACAACATTCTATCTACCACCTCGCTCATTTGGCCCATGCCTTGAATTATCTCTGACCTTGTCTCTGCCTCTTGGAATATCTTAGTATTTAGTACTGTGCTGGGTATATATTAGGTGCTTAATAAATGCTTATTGACAAAGCTCAGCTCAAGCATCATGAAGCATTTCTTAATTCTCCATTTTTAGTGCCCTCTACCCATAATTTTGCATTTATTTTGCATATGTATTTAGTTTTCTTGGTAACAAAATATTTTCCTCAAAAGAATAATAAGCTCTATTAGAGCTCTTATTTTATTTAAAAATTTTTTATTTTATTTATTCACTTGTTTGTGTATTAATTTCATTCATTTACATTTATTTGTTTACTTGTTTGTTACATTAAAGCCTTTAAAAAATTATCTTTGATTGACTTGCCTGCCAGTACTGGGAGGGGGAAGAGAAAGGACAGAGGGAGATAAGTTCAATTGTGTAACCTTGGGAAACTTGTGATATTATTTGTTATAACGTGTAATTGGTAATAAACAAATACAATAATAATAAAAAATAAAAAATTACCTTTATAATTTCTTTTATCCTTGTCACTTTTATCTTTGTGTTCCTCGTCCCTAGCACAGATCTTGACATACAGTAAGTACATCACAGACATTTGTCCCAAAGAATTGAATTGAGTCCCAGGCAGCATTCAGACACCCTGATAGCAGCCCAGCCTGCCTTCCCAGGGTAGGCTTGCTTTCCTTCCAACTTGGCTCCTGTTTCCTCTGTCACAGGTTGCTATTCCCCTCTTCCCTACCTCTCAAGCCAGGGATTTGTTTAATCATTGGCACCTGTTAGCTCTGCTGCAGGTGGAATAGAACAAATATAAGGAAAAATGCTGTGTACAGATGTCAAACTGGCTGGCTTTGCAGGCTATTTATCATCCAGGACGCGGGAGACTGTGGGAAGTAACTGGACAAATGTTTTTTCAGTTTTGGAGGGGAGGCGTCTGGGTGTTTAGGGAGGACCAGCCTTTCCAGGGCTGCTTATTCACCTTTGACGTCCACCTTTGACTCAACTCTCGTTGGTGGCTCCAGAAAGTCATAGCATGCATGGTGGCCAACACCAGTAAAACCAGCATGGCAGGTGGGCAAACCCAGGTTGAAAGTAACGTACAGGTTTCACACCTGGTGATGAATTAAGGGGGTGACTTCCCCAAGCATGAGATGACTGAGGAATGGTGAAATGGTTGGAATTTTGCCATTCTATGGCTTTTTAATACATTTCTTCTCTGTCTATCTGGCACCTTCCTGAAGATTCTCTGGGAGAGGTGGTAGGATACTCAGAGAGGTGGAAGAGGAGATTTTGTGCGATGATGATGACTTGTGTCAGATTCAGCCATAGACTGTAGATTTGCCTCTCCATGATTGGGCTTAATCTCTGGGACATAGGGGTAGGCGAGCATTGCTAGAAATAAAACAATCTCTGTGTCATAATTCTGAACTGAGGATTCAAACTTTAATTGTGGAAAATTAAAGCACCAGATCTTACCATAACCAGTTTTTAATAAGACCTCATGTAGATTTTCAACAGTATGCTTTATAGGTTATTGAAAGGTAATTAGCACAAGTCTTTAACACACCAGAACTTACAGAGGATGTTAAGAAACATACAATGGTGCTTAATAACAAAGGTTTGAAGCATTTGCTACAAAATCCTTAAAGTTCAGTCCAAGGTTAACTATCCTACTTGGGCCAGAGAAACCTTTCTTGGCCACACTATTCTGGGGAGCCTATAGTGGCATAAATCTTTAAAGGATCAAACACTTGAAGAAAACAAGGTTGTTTTTTTATACTCTTATCAGGTCAGTTGTACACGCTCCATTCTCAATGAACCCAGCTCCTTCCACATGGGTTTCAGCTTCCCTAAAACAGACCTAAAGTTTTTATTTCTCCAACAGTTCTTAATATCTTCAATTACTATAATATTCTTTTTTTAAACCCTTACCTTCTGTTTTAGAATCAATACAGTGCATATTAGTTCAAAGGCAGAAGAGCAGCAAGAGCTAAGCAATT
Organism: Gracilinanus agilis; assembly: GCF_016433145.1. Taxonomy (NCBI): domain Eukaryota; kingdom Metazoa; phylum Chordata; class Mammalia; order Didelphimorphia; family Didelphidae; genus Gracilinanus; species Gracilinanus agilis. The sequence continues at coordinate 251,384,987 of NC_058130.1, read as the reverse complement.
AGGATTAAATGACTTGACCAGAGTCACACAGCTAGGAAGTGTCTGAGGCTAGATTTGAACCTAGAACCTCCTGTCTCTAGATCTGGCTCCCAATCCACTAAGCCACCCAGTTGGCCCTATAATATTCTAATATACCAAACTACATCCTTTTTTAATACTATGGTCAATATTCTATTATTATAATTGACATCTTATACATAGTTTACTAACTGGGTCTTATTCTTTCTAAAACTTATAATTGCAGTTATCTAAAGGATTATAGGTGGTCACTCTGTTCATAATCAATAATATAAAGGCAATAGAACAGTTTTCTTTTTAGGATCTAACAATTTTACTTATGAATCAAGCTTTTTAATTTTAGTATCATGCAAAACACTACCAGATTGGTCATTGTTGTAAGAGCAGACTCACACATAATCAAAACCCCCAAATAAAAGTGTAAATACACTCATGTGAAAGATATAAGGCTTTGATCTGCATCTCTTCAACTCCAACAGTTCTTTCTCTGGAGGTGGATAGCATTCCCCATCATAAGTCTTTCAGGATTGTCCCAAATCATTTCATTGCTGAGAATAGCTGAGTTTTTATAGTTGACAAGCTAACTTAAAAAAACAAAAACAAAAACAAATAACCTTTACCTTCTGTTTTAGAATCGATACTAAGAATTGGTTCCAAGGCAGAAGAGCGGTAAGGGCAAGGCAATGGGGGTAAGTGATTTGCCCAGGGTCACATAGCCAGAAAGTATCTAAGGTCAGATTTGAATCCAGGACCTCCTATCTCCAGATCCAACTCTCAATCTCCTGAGCCACCTAGCTGCTTCTCAAACTAACTTTTTATTTGAATTACACCCTCATCTTTACACTTGGAAATTGTTTTGTTTGTAAATGTACTCAAGACTAGATTTATAAAACAAAGCATACAAATGTTCCTATTTCTAGACTGGAAAATGTTTTTCAATTGTCCACATGGTATCGAACAAATGCCCTGTGGTACAAATACTACCAGGTCTTTTTCACATGAATTGCTATCAAGACATAGTCTCTCATCTTATAGCTGTGCCACTGATTTTTTGAAATTAACTATAGATACAACATGCTTAAAGTTTATTCTTCTGGGTAAAATTTATCTTCTTAAGTTCAACCCATCACACTAGTCTTTCAAAAATATTTTTAAATTCTACTTCTATCATCTAGTGAACTAAATGAATTCTGGACTTCAAGCAATAGAAACATAGTTCTGAAATCTATTGCTGTTGATGAAATTTATTAGCAATATGCCACCCAATTGGGACAGCTAGGCAGTTTGGTAGACAGTGTCAGGGCTGGAGTCAGGAGGACCTGAGTTCAAAGGTGACCTCTGATACTTTCTAGTTGTATGATGTTGGACAAGTCACTTATCCCAATTGCCTAGCCTTGCTGCTCTTCTGTCTTAGAATTGATACTAAAGGGGCAGCTAGATGGTTCAATGGTTAGAGGGCTGGGCATAAAGATGGGAGGTCTTCGATATACATCTACTGTCAGATATTTCCTAGCTATGTGACCCTAGAAAAGTCCCTTAACTCCAGTTGTCTAGCCCTTACCACTCTTCTTCCTTGGAACCAATTCTTGTATCAATTCTAAGACAGAACACAAGGATTTAAAAAAATACAGCCCAATGGTGGTATACATATATCTGGTGACATGCACTCATTCACCTCATTGGGTCATCCAATATTAATCATAGTCTCTGAAACTGGGGCTTTGCATGTCACAAAGAACATTTAAGATAAATCAACATAACCACTCCATCATTATTCATTCATAGTCCCCCATCTGTACAGCAAAGAATGGAGAGCTTTTCCTCATCTTTCTTTTGGGACCAAGACTGACGTTTGGTTTCAATGTAGTGCTTTTTTTTCTTCATGTTATTCAATATTATTCTATGTGTTTTTCCTTTTTCTGCTAATTTCATTTTGCATCACTTAATATGACTCCCCATGTGTCTCTGAATTCCTCATGTTTGCTTTTTATAGCTGCAACAGCCACAAAAGTAGTGTGAAGATGGGATTAACTCTCCCCTATTTATTCTTTAGATTTTAGCTACCAGGAATGTATACACCCCCACTTAAGAATTAAGTGGGGAGGGCAGCTGGGTAGCTCAGTGGATTGAGAGCCAGGCCTAGAGACGGGAGGTCCTAGGTTCAAATCTGGCCTCAGACACTTCCCAGCTGTGTGACCCTGGGCAAGTCACTTGACCCCCATTGCCTACCCTTACCACTCTTCCACCTATAAGTCAATACACAGAAGTTAAGGGTTTAAAATAAAAAATAAAAAAAAGAATTAAGTGGGGTGGGTGGGAGGGTCTATGACCTACGTGTGCTAGCGAGTGACAAATCAAAAACAACTGACTGCCCTCTGGACAATCCAAACAAAGTTAAAACTGCCATTGGTCCACGTAAAAGTGGAAGGAAGACACAGGAAGTGACGCAAAGAACTGTCTTTAAATATGATGGTAACTTCCTGTGAGGAGGTTTTTTCCCCTTTGAACTTGGCCTTGGAGGAGCTCGGGTTTGAGACCTCAGACTACTTCCCTTTGGACTGCCACATGGGTGAGTGAGAAGGCTGATTCCCTTTACTTGCTTTTCTGGAGACACTAGCATCCAGAGAGGCTCCTCATCTTCTAGCCTCATGGTTTAGAAACCTTATTTCATTAACCTCTGTGACCCCCTTTGCTGGGGCCTCTGAAGCCCTGCCTGGTTCAGACCAGGCCAAAGTAATTCTCTCTCTCTCTCTCTCTCTCTCTCTCTCTCTCTCTCTCTCTCTCTCTCTCTCTCTCTCTCTCTCTCCCCCTTACTT
>NC_058130.1:251368024-251379215 GCF_016433145.1 Gracilinanus agilis | reverse complement strand
TCTCTCTCTCTCTCTCTCTCTCTCTCTCTCTCTCTCTCTCTCTCTCTCTCTCTCTCTCTCTCTCTCTCCCCCTTACTTTCACTCTTTCTTTTTATAAATAAACTACAATAAAAGTCATTCTGGCTTGAGTAATTCATTTGGAATTAAGTAATTAATTCCTGGAGATCAAACTCTTAAATATTCAGTCCAACCATAATTTTACAGTAGAAAGGAACAGGTACTCTAGCCTTGTTATTGTGAAGTAGGTTCATTCTGGGGGGAGCCTGAACTCCATCTGTGGGGATTAGGATCATTATTTTCACACTTATTAGCTCACTAAATGCCATAACCAGGGTTGCAGTGACTATATTAGTATTTGGTTTAGGTCTAAATCCTCCCCAAATGGGAAAACAAACAAACAACCAAAAATTACCATATCTATATCTTTATTTCTCTCTCTCTGTCTCTCCAGTCCCAAAGTCCATTGGTAAGAGATTCTCTCCTTTTTGGTAGAGCTCAGTGCCCCATAACTATGCTGCAGGGAGATTAGGGAGATGCTTCTGGGGAGAATCCAACATGGGAGGAGCTGGCATTGTCCATATGGCAACTTCTCCATGAGTTAGATCTAGGACTTTCTTTCTTGGTTGAGGAGAATTATCTTACTCCAAATGGGAGAGCTTCTTTATTTTATTTTATTTTATTATATATTGTCTGGTATATAATTTCCTCTCTATACCTTCTCTGATTTCCATTTTGCAATAATTTAGATAAATGGGTTTCTTTGCTATTTGCCATATATGTTTGTTGTAGAACTAGTATTTGGTGAGAAAGGGCAAACTAAAGATATAAAGCTATTTCCTCCAATAATGAAAGAGTGATCAGAAGTTAGATTGAACCTGGAAATCACATCTCCTAGACAAACAATATTTAAGGGAGCAAATAGATATAATTCTAACCCAGTGCTCTCATTTCTCTGAGGAGAGGAGAGTGGCCAAATTTCTTGCCCCAACCTCCTAATTCCCTTTGTGGTAGGAATTAAAGTTTCCCTTGGAATAGAGTGAGGGGAGAAAAGGCTAGAGACGACTTTTCTGCCTCCTTTTGAATCACACAACAATACCATTGATGTTACATGTGGTTTCTTACCATACGTGTTAAAAAATACTAAGCATGAAATAATAATAGCATTCATTAATAGGATGATTAGAACATTAGCATTCAGTAACTTGACTTAACCTCTACGGTTACAATCATTTGGGAGGCTACTATTTTAAGCCTCATTAGAATATAAGCAGTTGTGCGATACTGTTAATTAGATACTTCACATTTCACCTTGGCACCAGGCACTCTCCCATCAAAGAGCTAAGCTTGATCTTTTTTTTTTTTCAGTTTCTTCTCTCTCTGATGCACTAGGGGTCACATAGCCTGAAGCTGCCTCCTTCCTTGGGTGCCTGTCTTTTCTCATCAAAATCTGTCTTTAGTTTGTGTTTCTACTTCCAATTCCCTGCTGTCTGGATGCCACTGCTGCTGCTGTAGCAACAGACCTACAGATCTTTTGAAAAGTCACAAGGTTGCCAGCAGTCCTTGACAAATCCTCCATGGGATATTTGTTCACCTAAGAACCAGAAAAAATAAACATAGTGAGATGGCTGTGTGTTCATGGACTGCATAAAGGCTGGTGGGGAAATGAGGTAGATGTCTCATCCTCCAATCAGTTCTCAGAAACAACTCAAGGAAGGACTAACACCAACTCCCTGTTAATTCAGATTCACATTGGGGATGAGATGGAGAAGGAAGTGTCAAACCACTCCAGTGTCATTACCAAAAAAATCCCAAATAGAGTTACGAAGAGGTGGACACGACTGAGGCGACTCGACAACAGTGACAAATTAAGGGTGAAATGAGGCATTAATAAGCCATCGTACAGTAAACAAGGGGAGTATACTTCTCCCTAACCCAGTAAGGATTCTGTGGGTGGCATTTAGCTTCTATGGAAATGCATGTGGTCAGTGGGATGAAGTATGGTGCTTCTGGAGGTCTTCAGAAACTCACCAATTCAGAGGATTCCCCACTCCATATGGATGGGACTTTTTATGTCCAAATGTATGGTAAGGGTGGTTATGGGGGATAATGAGGAAATTCCTGTTGTATCACAACATACTTTGTAGCTGAAAATAAGGAGTGTAAGAGGATTCCAATAGACCAGAAGCTTCTTTTTGTGTTAATCCTGACTCACTGCTTCTTCTTGCTCAACAACCAGCAGGGGCTCTTTGTCATCACACAGGGAAAGCCCCCTAAATGTGAGCAGAAGTACACTCTCACCAAACTTCCAGGTGGCCATATAGTAGGCAGACAATAGGTATATATACTCAGTCTGATTTTCTTTTGAAACAAGGTGATTAATGAGACTCTTCAATTTACCTAAAACATCCTATTTTTTCACCTTCTAGCCTTTGCTTTGATTATCTACTTCTCTTTTGGCCCATTCTGGATTTTTGAAAGAAAAATAAATATGAAAAGAAAAAAATCTGATCACACTGCACTAACCTATTATACTAAGAAGCAGTTGAGTTGCGAAATATCAAACAAGGGAGCTTATATTTGATGCTAGAAGTAGCAGAGAACCATATGGAGTATATGTATGGTGGGGTGACATAATCAGACCTGTGCTTTAGAAAAATTACTTTTCCATCTGTGTGGAAGCTAGACCAGAGTGGTAGAAAGTTTAAAGTGGGAACAACAAATAGGGGGCAATTACAATACTCCATGGGGTAGGTGATGAGGGCCTGACTTCATAGTTCATATGACAGCTCAGATCCTGATCCCTCTTTTCAGTTGTTCATACCTTTTCCCACTTCAAATTACTTTATATTGCTTTGTATATACTTATTTTATTTACTTTGGGTAATAAGAGACTGGTGTAGGATTTAAATTAATATCCAACACTTCAAGAATTATATTTTATAAAGTTTATTAATAATCACTTGAAGTAGAAGGAATAAAAAGGAAATAGAAGTAAAAAAAACCTAATTATCTAACAAAATTAACACCACATGATCAAAAACTCTCCTGGCTCTCACTTCAAGCCACCTCCACCAAACCCAATCACAGGAAGAGGGAGCAAGAGGCTGGGTTACACAAAATTTATATTCTGCCTGTGTCAGCACATAACATGAGAAGGAGAGTGGGGTGCTAGGAATACACAATCCCCCCTGTGATTCCTATGGAAAATGAGCATGTAGGAATCTCCCAGGGCAGTCAGCCTCATCTGGAGGTGTAAACCATTCTAGTAAGTGGTTTGTGGGCTTCCCATATTTAACATTAATTATGAGTGTCTTGTTTTTTGTTGATTAAATTTACAAGTAAGAAAGAGAGAGTCAATCCCATCTTCACACTGGCCAATAGGAATCTAGTATTTGTTGTTGTTATTGTTCAATTGTGTCCAACTTTTCCTGACCCTATTTTGGTTTTTCTTGGCAAAGATACTAGAAGAGTTTGTCTTTTCCTTCTCTAGCTCATTTTACAAATGAGTAAACTGAGGCAAATTGGATTAAGTGACTTGCTCAGGCAACTAGTAAGTGTCTGAGACCAGATGGAGTTTTCCTGACTCCAGGCCTAGCACTTTATCTAGTACACTATCAGTCCAACCTTTAGCCTGATGCAATTCCCTATCTGGGTATTAGCTTAACTAACTTGAGGGCATGCATTCTTCCAGACCATATTTCTGGTCAGCTTACTATGTGGCTTTTGGTTAGCTTTCAAGATATTCCTGGGCATTCTTAAAAAAGAATTACTCTCTTTCTTTCCCTGGTGGCAAAGGAGGACAAGTTTCTGTGGACCTCAGATGAGGGAGAGTCTTAGGACCCAGTCCTACCCAGAATGGACATGAAGCCAAGAATGCACGGTGAAAGCCCCCTAAATGTGGAGAGATGTACACTCCTACCAAACTCTCAGGTGGGCAGGACAACAGACAGAGAATAGATATGTATGCTCTGTATGATTTCCTTTTGAAACAAGGTGATTAATTGATGGAAGAGTTAGTTATGTAAATTATTATTAACAAAAACCACAATAATAACAATGGTAATCAATCTTAGTCCCCAGGCAAAGAGAGGTTAATTATAATTATGAAGTTTAAGTGGTGAGTTTTGAGGAGTCTTCCTGATTTTAAACTCAAAAAACTATCCAAGTCCTTCTACTCAATTTTCCCAACAAAGCAGGGATACCTTTAGAGGGTATACCAGTTTGGAAACTTTTAAATTGCAATTACGATTCAAATTTACTTGCCAATTACTTCAGGAAATTCCCTAAATACTCTCTCTTTGAGGAGATGGTTGCTGCTTCATTTACCATATCAATAAGACTTTTCAAGTGAAAATGATCCTAGGAAGTGCTTAATTAACAATAACTGGGAAGAAAAAAACTGCCAATAGATGAAATATTAGAAAATCAGTCTGAAGCATGTGGGGGTGGGGTGGGATTATAAATCAAATTCACTTTCCCTCTGTGATTCCCTTCTATTTGCTCTGTATATATCTGCTTTGTGCATAGCTGACATCTAGTATATGAATAGTTGACATTCTTGTCTTAAAATGGGAGTTCCTTGAAGGCAGGGACCATGTTTTGCTTTTCTTTGTATCCCTAGCTCTTAGCAAAATGTCTGGCACATAATTAAACTTTTGTTGATTGACTGACTGTCCAAGGTTTATCCATTGTCTTAGTTAATTCATCAAGGACAGGTCATAGCATGTGGTAGGTTGTCAAATTTAGAAGCTTGGGTTGTTCCTGTATATTCTAGTTTCATTCCTTTTGTTGCTTCATCCTTCAAAGAAGGCCAGTTCCAGTGTCTTCCTACCCTCAAAATATAATATATTTTTTCAATTTACCCAAGTTTCCACATTATTTTTTTTGGCCACTTCATAATACCTCTAGGAAAAAAATAATAAACTCCTTGGCTTGGTATCAATTGGTATTGATCCTTATCACTCTTCAATGACTACTGGAATCACACTAACTTATTTGCTATTCCACTTCTATGATTTTGTCCCCCATGCCTTTAATGCAGTTTCCCCTCTCTGCTTCCTCTTGCATCCCCCACTTCTTTCAAAGCTTAGATTATGTGATACTTCCTAGGGGATTCTTATCCTAGCTATTAGTCTCAAATTATAATACTTTCTCTGCCACAATTGAAGTTCCTTGAGGAAGTGGAATGTTTTTTTTTTATTTTATTTCAATATCCCTAGGATATCCTACTATGTGTTTTGCACTTAGTAGGTGCTTAATGAATGTTTATTGGATTGAACTAGATAAAAATTTTCTTTTCTTCTAGAAGCAGATATAATATTTCCTATTATTCATTTCTGAATTTCAGTTTCAGACTGGATGCAATAATCCAAATAATTTGTAGAAAATTCCTATATTCCAGAATTTAGTATTCCATGGGAGATACAAACAGAAATACACTTGAGAAAATGTCAAATTCATTGTATAATATATACCTAACATTATATAGATGAGGTTCCTGTGCTCCACCAATATGCCTTTAATGATATAATTTAATTCCCACATTATTAAATGTCATTTTTCTTTTGACTAGACTTGTGATCTCATTGGCACATGAAAATGATGTTTGGGAAACAGCTTTTCCCATTGCAGGTGGACAAGTACTTTGTAATTTATAGTCTTAGAGAGTTGAACAGGGCACTGGGATACTCAAATGACTTGCTCAAATCCCATCTCAGAAGGAAGAAGGCAAGAAGGAATATGCATTTATATAGAGCCTACTATGTACCAGGCACATTATACCAACTCTGAGAGGTAGGTGCTATTTTACAGTTGAAGGAACTGAGGCAAATAACTTGCCCAGAGATCATATAAGTAGTTGTAATCATAATAATAATGTAATATTTAGCACTTATATAGCACCTACTAGGTGCCAGTCACCATGCTAAGCACTTTACAAATATTTCTACTTTAATCCTCACAACACTCTGGGAAGCAGGTGATATGATCATCCCTATTTTACAGTTGTGGAAAGCAAGGTTAAGTGACTTGGTCAAAGTCATATATTAGTAAGTGTCTGAGGCCGGATTTGAACTCAGGACATCCTGACTTGAGACCCAGCACTCTGTCTATTGTACCATCAGCTGTTTTTTACAGAAGAGACTTGAGCCTAAGTCTTCTTGATTTTAAGTCTAGGTCTCTACTGTCACACTGTCTCTCCCTAGTTTGTTATTTAAACCCCTTCACAAACTGGTTTTTGAATTTAATATATTTTATTTCTCTTCCTACACTCTACTTTTAGCACAACTGTCCTACTTGGTCATACTTAGAATCAAATCAAAAACCAATATACCTCCCATTAAAATTTACGATAAATAAAATTATGTTAATAAAGAAGTACATAAGAACCACTATAAGGTAGAAAAGACATATTTAGCATGATGACTTCTGATATTTTGGGTGTGTTTTTTGTTTATTTGTTTAAGTGGAATTCTTCAATAAAAACTTTTCTGATCCCTAAAGTTTTCAACAAATCTATCAGCCAGGCATAAGAAGATGATACTTCACTGTTGTTTATAAAAAAGAATACTTTGTTATACTCAACTTGACAGGGATAGATCTTTTCTTTTATTATTTGTTGTCTGAATTTAATCCTTATTCCTTTTGATAGGAACTGCCTCAGTTGAGTCTCTAAACTTTTGATTAATTGAAGGAATATATTTACATTGATTAAACTTCCTTATGGCATTTTGTCCATTTGAATGCCTATTCCTTTATCCAAGTCCTGTTATTTGGTGTCAATAGCTTGCCATGTCTGAGTTGCTTTAATTGTATGACATACTTTATTGTTTTTATTCTTTATTCTATTATGGTATTGATTTTTATATAAGCTCTATTCAATCGGTGGTCCACATCAGGAGTTAGCAAGCTGCAACCTAGTGGATAATCTAATCTACTGTAAAGCCCACAAGTAAGAATGGTATTATTACATATTCAAATTTAAAATATAACAATATAATTTTTAACATTTAAAAGCTATTTTTAGCCATCCAAAAAATAGAAGGGAGCCAGATTTGGCTATGGGCCATATTTTATTAGCCTCTTGTCTTGACTGACTGTCTAGACTGTTAATTTAGAAATGACCTCTACTTTAGTAAGGTATACTTTGTTATAATAAATATTTTTGTGATGTCATTCAGTGCTCATCAGGTCTAGAATCACTTGAGAATGATAGAAAGTGCTAGAGAGAAAGTTACTTCAGTTTCAGAGGCAAGATCATAAAGCTTCGTGATTGCTTGTGATAATATTAATAAAAACATGAAGGTTTAAACTTTAGTATATAGCATAATTCTTCAGTCTCTGCTTTTATTTTCCCAAAGAATAGGACTTTTACATGAAGGGGCAGATCGAAGACAACATGCACAGATCATAGAATACCAGAGTTGGAAAGAACTTCAGAATCCTTCTAGTCAATAGCTAGACCTTAGACAATATTCATAGATCATAGAATATCAGAATTGGATAGGGCTTTGGAATCCTTCTAGTCTATTCTATAATAGCTGAGCAAGACCCTCCTCTTCAATCAACCTGACAAATGGAAATCCAGCCATTGAATTATATCATTGAGGGAAAAGATATACTATTTCCAGAGGCAGCCCATTCCACTTTGTGGTGGTTTCAATTGCTATAAAATTATTTCTTATAGAGACAGGAGGTCCTAGGTTCAAATCCAGCCTCAGACACTTCCCAGCTGTGTGACTCTGGGCAAGTTACTTGACCCCTATTGCCCACCCTTACCACTCTTCCACGTAGGAGCCAATACCCAGAAGTTAAGGATTTAAAAAATTATTTCTTATATCCAGCCTAATTTTATCTCTTTCCAATGTAAGATTAAAATTAATATCCAATAATTCCAAGCATTATATTATTATAAGGTTTAAGAATAATCACTTGAAGTAGAAGAAAACAAAAAGAACAAAAGTAAAAGTCTAAGTAAAGAAAGACTCCCAGTCATGTTTGAAGGGAAAAAAAGAGAGGAGCAGGGTCAAACAAAAACTTTATCTCCAAAACATAAGGACATAACATGAGATTGAAAGTGGGATGCTATGATTTAGAGTCCTGGGGACAGAATTCAAATTATATACCATCATTCATCCATTGCTCTTAATTCCATCTTCTGAGGCAGAACCACTGTTGGTAATAGACTTCTGGTATGTGGTTGTATGTCTACTTGCAAGGCCAAGGGAGGGAGGACCTATTTCTGGGAAAAACAGATGAGTATGGAATTTAAAATAGAGCAATTTCAGCAATTCAATGTGTGTATGTATTGCTGAAAGATTCATTTTTTAAACACCAAGTAGATCAATATAGAATTGCTTGTATTTTTTATTTCAGTAATGTAAAATTTAGTTGAATAAAGATGTAAAGAAAGTATATTAGCAGTTACATAGATAGGCAAGGAGTTATGACAATTGAGTTGTGTGAGCAAGAGTAGCATAGGTTTTTACAAGCATTAATGTGGATATCACTCTCTCTCTCTCTCTCTCTCTCTCTCTCTCTCTCTCTCTCTCTCTCTCTCTCTCTCTCTTTCTCTCTGGCTTTACTAAGCATGGCGAACAAGGAAATTAAAGGCTTTCAGTTTGATATTCCCAAGTTGACTATCTTCTTCTTCATCATCATCATATTCATTATATAGCCAATAATGTTATAAATAATTTGAGCAAGGGAGCCAAATGAAGAGAGTAGCATAGGTTTTTACAAGCATTAATGTGGATATCAACCTCTCTCTCTCTCTCTCTCTCTCTCTCTCTCTCTCTCTCTCTCTCTCTCTCTTTCTGGCTTTACTAAGCATGGTGAACAAGGAAATTAAAGGCTTTCAGTTTGATATTTCCAAGTTAACTATCTTCTTCTTCATCATCATCATATTCATTATATAGCCAATAATGTTATAAATAATTTGAGCAAGGGAGCCAAGTGAGTCACTACCTATCTACCTGGGAGGAGTTGTTGTTCATCCTTTGATCCTTTGTTTTCAAAGAGGACCAGTGACATCACGGGTGATTTCTTGACTTGTTCAAGAATTGAATTTAAGTGAGGCAGAATTGCACAGTCTTCTGCCTCACTTTTTCTTTGTGTTATCCAAGTCCAGTGGCAAGACAAAAGTCAGGACAATGCAGTGGATGACCTTGGTGTCTCTGATATCTGACCAAGCTCTAAGCATCCACAGTGTCTGCTTCATGGCTATTAGAACAAATTGTTCTCATTTATCTATTCCACTGGAGGATGTCTTTACATGCTCGAGGTATACAGTTTTCCTAGGAGCTCTTCCCTGGGTGATCAGTGATCGTGTTTATTCCCCAAAGGTCCAGGTTATGATGGCTCTATCACAAGGACAACAAGCACAGTATCCTTGGCAGCACCATCTAAGTCCTTCTCCATCCTCTCCGGTGTGTTTGCGTCAGTGGTGATGAGATCCTGATGCCCAGAATCCTTATTATTCACAAAGGCAATATGGGGCCCTCATTTTAGAAATGATGATGTTGTACTTTTAAAGATTTGAGACATTAAAATTATAGTAAAATGGACTGCTTAATAATTTAGAAGCACTTTTAGCATTAATTGAATTCTTTTGTTGTATACCTGGTTGCTTCAGAGATGACCATTATCACTACGTAGCTTATAGATTTCTGATATCTCCTGCAATGCTCTTATTTACCATTTCCAAATTTAACCTTGCAGGTGCTGACCAAAGCAGACCTTTTCTCTGGGACTCCCTTAGTGTCTGAAAAAATGCAAATCTCTTTCCCTTAAGGGAACAAAGAGAGGCCAGGTTTGCAAATCAAATCTTCATTATTGACAGTATCTAAATCAAATCAGATTTCTTCAATCTGTGATCTGGAGCCTTGCTGAATCCTAAATTTTCTACTTTTAGTTTACCATGAAAACTACTAGGTGAAAGCCTTTTGAACTTGATAGTTCAAAAACACAAAAGACCCAAAGGATTCTGGAGAAAGTTTGAGAAATTATTTTCATGACTTGGACTATTTTCCCATATACGCTAGAGTGTATGCAGTGTGTAAATATATATAATATTCTGTGTTGGAATCTTCATGACCCCTTTAGGGGTTTTCTTGGCAAAGATCTAGGGGTAACTTGCCATTTTCTCCCCTAAATTTTTCAAATGAGGAAATGGAGAGAAGCAGGATCAAAGGACTTTCTCAAGATCTCATTAGCTAGGAAGTGTCTGAGGTTAAATTTGAACTCAGGAAAATGAATCTTCCTGACTCCAGGTCCAGCACTCTATCCACTGTGCAACCTAAATGTGCCTGATTTTATATATATATATATATATGTGTGTGTGTGTGTGTGTGTGTGTGTGTGTGTGTGTACATATATACACACATAATTGATATATACATATTTATGTATATAAAAAAATATATATATATATAAATTATATATACATAAAATCTCTCTCTATATATAATATACACACTCTGAAACAATATATATGTGTGTATCTACATCTATATATATGAATAATATATACATATATATGAGAGAAAGAGAGTGACTAAAGACAATCTTGGGTAGAAAAAAGGAAGACACTGTCAGCTGAGGCAATTAGGACAGACCCCTTGTAGAAGGTAGTCCTTAAACTGATTTTGAAGGAAACTAGAAATCCTTCGGCACACATAGAAGGAAGTATATAGGAGGGCGGGAATTGATAATGGGTGGCTGAGGTTAGAAAAAAGAATGAGTGTGTTAGGCAGATGGGGTGAAGGTGAGAATGAGCGATTCATAGAAGAATATAGGATTAAAGAAGAGGAGTAGAAAAATTCAAGATGTGTTTAGGAATTCAGGATATAGTTCCATATAAATCCCAAACCAGAAAAAACAAATTGAAGAAATTGCTCTGTGTGAAATGGTTGATATAGACCATGTATAGCTTGAGTTAGCCAAAAAGATTAAGCACATCAAAGAAACTAAAAAATGTTTACAGCTATCTGTAAATTACCTCTTTAACATATCTATACAGGATGTCCCTAAAATCTTAGTGCAATTTTAAAACTTTAAGAGCTTAAAACTTAATTAAGACTTTTGAGACATCTTGTATAAATCCATTGTACAATGGGATAGAAATAAATACATCCTTCCATGTAGTATCTTTTTTTTCTAATAGAAAATATTCAATATTTTGTTCCATTGCTTT
>NC_058130.1:251357831-251365898 GCF_016433145.1 Gracilinanus agilis | reverse complement strand
TGTGTGTGTGTGTGTGTGTGTGTGTGTGTGTGTGTGTACATATATACACACATAATTGATATATACATATTTATGTATATAAAATATATATATAAATTATATATACATAAAATCTCTCTCTATATATAATATACACACTCTGAAACAATATATATGTGTGTATCTACATCTATATATATGAATAATATATACATATATATGAGAGAAAGAGAGTGACTAAAGACAATCTTGGGTAGAAAAAAGGAAGACACTGTCAGCTAAGGCAATTAGGACAGACCCCTTGTAGAAGGTAGTCCTTAAACTGATTTTGAAGGAAACTAGAAATCCTTCGGCACACATAGAAGGAAGTATATAGGAGGGCGGGAATTGATAATGGGTGGCTGAGGTTAGAAAAGAGAATGAGTGTGTTAGGCAGATGGGGTGAAGGTGAGAATGAGCGATTCATAGAAGAATATAGGATTAAAGAAGAGGAGTAGAAAAATTCAAGATGTGTTTAGGAATTCAGGATATAGTTCCATATAAATCCCAAACCAGAAAAAACAAATTGAAGAAATTGCTCTGTGTGAAATGGTTGATATAGACCATGTATAGCTTGAGATAGCCAAAAAGATTAAGCACATCAAAGAAACTAAAAAATGTTTACAGCTATCTGTAAATTACCTCTTTAACATATCTATACAGGATGTCCCTAAAATCTTAGTGCAATTTTAAAACTTTAAGAGCTTAAAACTTAATTAAGACTTTTGAGACATCTTGTATAAATCCATTGTACAATGGGATAGAAATAAATACATCCTTCCATGTAGTATCTTTTTTTTCTAATAGAAAATATTCAATATTTTGTTCCATTGCTTTTCCCCCTTGCTTTTCAGAATCCAGTTTCTACTGTCTTTGTTGTCGATTGCTTGAGGACTAGGTTGCTCAATAACTGTATTGATCTGCTTTTGTGATGTTTTACATGACCTGAGATCACCTCAAATTGAATAATGTTCATTTTCTGCATCAGCTAGCTGAAGTGCCTGGTTAGCTTCATTAATTGTATTATCTACCTGTTGAAGTATTCCTTGCTCTAATGCATCTTGGTCATGGACACCAACTCCCAAATGCTTTTGCAGCTGAAAGCCATAGACTAGATTTGCATCCTATTTATATGCTACATTGGCCGTCCTTTTCTTGAAAATTCATACATACCAACCATTGAAGAAGCAAATTGCCTACTGTCAAAGGTTGGAGAGATAAAGCTTTCCTTTACTTTATCATGAGACATCATTTTCTTGACTAAACGCCCTTTCTTTAGCATTACTGAAAATGCTGAATACTTAAATAATAATTCTTTTGAGTTTGGTCTAGGTGGAGAATATTATGCTCAGTGTATTTTGACTTATTCTATTCATCCCAATACTCTAGTCCTTCAAGGTCCTGATACTGTCTTTCTCTGCATAAAGTATCCCTCCTAGTTTTGGATCATGTGGAAATTTGATAAGCATGCTATGTTTTTATAAAAGCCATTGTTAAAAATGTTAAAGAGCATGAAGAAGCCACGCATAGATCACAAGATTACTTCCCTTGAAACCTCCAGCCACTAGTAATGACAACTCTCTGATCTGGCCAACCAACTAATTTTGAATCCATCTCATTTTCACTCTTTGTTCTCCATAAGTATAGTGTGACATATTTTGGATGAATAAATGAATGAATGAGTGAGTGAATAAAGAAATAAAAAAGAATTTATTTAGCAGTTACTATGTACCAAGCATTGTCCTAAGAGCTGGGGATATGTAGAAAAGTGAGTAAAATCCCTACTCAAATGAAATAATACAGATGCGACTTTTCCTATTATGGTTTCAGTACATCATGCTTTGGCATAAGGAATTAAATGAGAATCTACAGGGAGTTTTGAGGAGGTCACAGATGACACACAAAGGCCAGCAGATGACACAGAAAAAGACTCAGAAGTGCATAAAATATATGTATATCAACAAATCTTATCTTTTAATGTCATAAATGTATACAATTTCTTTTTTAAAGTTAAAATAAGTAAAAAGTTAAAGCCTGTGAAAAGAATGTGAAAACCAGCAGACAGCACACAAAGGCTAGTTTAACATTAATCTATTGTCTGTGACCAAACACTTAACCCAACTTTTACAGTAAGGTTTTGTAAATGCCCCATAAAAGAAAAAGAAAAAAGTCAGGCTTCTCTTCATATATGAAGGGAAGGTCAAAAAATTTTATGTGGTTTTTCCAGATTGAAAGGTGCCATACCCCTAATCCTCCTCCCCTGTAATGTGAAAGAGATACCTGTATTTGTGAAACACTTAGCACAGCTTCCCACACATTGTGGACACTTAATAAATGCTTATGCCTTTCCCTTCCCTCAAGGAAACTATATTTTAAGAGTAGAGACTCCAGTGTGAGGGTGGGGTTAAGCTTTAAGAAAAATAAAAAATAAAAAATAAAAAAAAACCCAAACCCATAAAAAACCTCTTTAGTGTGTAATAGCAAATTAGAGGACAAGATCTAGGAGCCCTTAGGACACATCAGCAGGGTGGATAGTGATGCACAGGGCTGTGAAAGGCACATTAGCAATGTAGAAATCTTTGCTAGAATGAAGTACAGGAGATACAACTGGAAGGATAATTTTGTTACTACCAGATTATATATGTATAGATAGATTGATGTAGGTAGATATACACATATGTGTATATATGTATACATATAAAACTATCCATAATAGAAGTCCATTTTAAGTTAATAATAATAAAGAAAAATTATGTATATATAGGTATCATATAAAAGTTTTGCTAAAATCTAGATAAACTCTATCTATAATATTCCCCCCACCTAAATTTAGTAACCATAACAAAAAAGAAAATGAAGTTAATTTGAAATATTCTATTCTTGATGAAACCACAGTGACTTTTTATAATCACGAGTCATCTACCAGTCATTTTTAATGATGTATTACAGAATTTTCTAAAAATTAAAGTCAAACTCATTGCATATGGTTTGCAGGCTTTCTTTTCTTTCATTTTTTTTTGAAAATCAACACATTTCTCTTTCCCTAATCTTGTGGGACCTCTCATTTTTTTAAATAATTTTTTTCAAGTATCATTGACAGTAGCAATCACATCTGCCAGTTTTTTCAGTACTTGAGGATATATAGCTCATCCTGGGTCAAGTGATTCGAATTCATCAAGGTGCTCTCTTACTGAACTGGGCCATCAGCTCTCTATTAAACATTTTTGTTCAGTCATTTCCAATGCAAAAATCTATTCTCATGGCAGAGAAAACAGAAACAAGATAACTATTAAGTAGGTTTACCTTCTCTTACATTTACCTGAAGAAAAGCATGCACCCCTTTTCTCACCCATCTTTTTCTCTCGATATAATTAAACAAAACAAAATCAGTCAAACAAACAAAATCTCTTTTTGTTATTCTTTTCTCTGCACATTCTGGGGTTTAGCACTCTATATCACTTTTATAAGACTGGGTCAACTCTTTTATTAATATTCTGTTAATATATTTAATTCTATCTTTTTGAAGTTTATTTAAACAATTTAAGTTGATTAGTCAGTTCCACATGCATCCACACTGGTTTCTTCAGACAAATCCAAATTTTCTTTCTCATTGGAATTGTTATTATTGTGTCTTCATTATTTAATTCTTGAATAAACTCTCAAAGTCAAAGCCAAGATGGTGGAGTGATAGGAAATAGCTCAATAAGCTCCTCTACATGAATTCCTGCTACTAGATCTAGAAAATGCTCCAAACAGAATTCTGAAGAAGGAAATCCAGAAAAAGTTAATGAATACTTTGTCCAGCCTACATTGTCATAGGGAAACTGAAAGGGTAGTTTACTAACAATGAAAAAGAGGTTCAAGAGAGGAGCATGCTCTTTGTTGAGCACTCTATAGCCCAGGGAGAGACTATGCACTGCACTGGGAAAAGAAGAGATTTTAGATCCATCTGGGGTACCTTCAGACCCATACCAGCATAGTGCCATGAGGACAGATGCTAAATAGAAGCTTGGTTGCCCACTGCTCCATCCTGAGTGAAGTGGGAAGGGAACCTGACTTTCTGAGTATATGGAAAAGGATGAAGTTCAAAAGGCATTCATTCATGAGGGTATGTCCTTCAATTGGGGAATGGCTGAACAAATTGTGGTTTATGCTGGTGATGGAATACTATTGTGCTCAAAGGAATAATAAACTGGAGGAGTTCCAGGCGAACTGGAGAGACCTCCAGGAACAGATGCAGAGTGAAAGTAGCAGAGCCAGAAGAACATTGTACACAGAGACGGATATACTATGGTAAAATTGAATGTAATAGACTTCTGTACCAGCAACAGTGCAATGACACAGGACAGCTCTGAGGGATTTATGGTAAAGATGCTACTCACATTCAGAGGAAGAACTGCAGGAGAAGAAACATATAAGAAAAATAATTGCTTGAATGCATGGGCTGAGGCGGACATGATTGGGGATGTGGTCTCGAAACTACCACACCAATGCAACTAACAACAATATGGAAATAGGCCCTGAACAAGGACACATGTTACAACCAGTGGAAATGTGCATCGGCCATGGGTGGGGGGAGATAGTCAGACACATCCAACTGTAGACTCCTAGTATTTCATAATAGTTGTCATCAGAAAAACAACTAGCCCCCAGCCCCTTATTGCAGAAACCTTGGAAAGGTCAGTCATAATAATAAACCTGTTACCACCCATAGTGAGTTTTTTTACACTTTCTAGTTTAATCAGCACATGCTTCATTAATTAAGAACTGCCCATTTTTTTATTATATTTGCTGTCACTGTGTCATCAGGTTTCTTGGCATAAAAAAGGCTATTTCCTATGGCTCAGGGTCTCTGGTCCTGATCTGGATCAGGTCTGGCTTTGTTGGGAGTTTTGGCCATCTCTCAATAAACCTATTTAGCTTGGAGTTTTTTGTATTGGTGTGATAAATTTTCACCACACTTTCTCTCTGTAAGCACATATATGTGTGTGTGTGTAATTACATATATGTATGCACACGCACATAAGTACATGTATATGTAAGATATACACCCATACATATGTGGGAACACTGATCGACTATAATTCCTGAAGAGTCATGAAAAAACATGTTGCCAACCTCCTGACAGAGAGAGATGATTTTATGCATATATAAATACATATGTATGTGTGACTATGTGTTACATATATATGATATATGTGATAGTATATATTATGTGTGTGTCTACATACACTATATATAGCCAATGGAAAGCTTTGTTTTGCTTGACTATACATTCTTATAGCAGGGTTTTTTGTTTTGTTTTGTTTTGTTTTTTGTTTTTTGCTTTCTCCATGAGGGATGGAAGGAAAGTGGGAAGGAGGGAAGCTGATTTTTTTTTGAAGATAAAATAAAATTTAATATAAACAATTAAAACAACAAAAAGCTCACAACCTTCCTGGACTGACTTTTGTTGTAGAATTTTAGTCTGTGAGAGTTTCACCTATACTTCCTCTGAATTCTTTGAAATCTGCTTTCCTAAAAGATGCCTATCAGAATAGAATATTTTTCCCTTGTCTATTACAGATTCTCCTACTCCATTTTTGTCAAAAACAAAGAAGCTAATCATTTCTTGACTTGCCTTAGTGATGATTTCATCCTCCCAAAACTGAAGAAACTAACAAAGAAAAATTCTTGTTTTAATTAGAAGTCTCATATAGTCACTAGCTTCCATTTGCCTAATTCTAATTTTTAAAGAATTATTTTCTTTAGTTAGTTTTTGTGGCTTTTTTTAAAACCATGAGGCCAGTTTTGTCTGTTAAGGTGCTATTTTCCTAAGTATTTTTTGTGCCTTTTTTATAAGCTGTTAATTCTCTTTTCATAATTGTCTTGCATCACTCTCATTTCTTTTCCAAAAATTTCTTCTATTACTCTTCCCTTTTTTTTAATCCTTCCAGTAATTCTTACAGTCCTTGGGTCCAAGTAACATTTTTTTTTGTCTTGATCTTCTCTGCCACCATAGTAATTTTTTTGTCAAGTTCTTTTTTAAATTGTTGTTGTTAGTTCATTTTTCTAGCCTTTTTCTTCACTTTGAACTTTATGTTAAAAGTTGATCTCTGCTCACCTGGGAGTGGGGAGGCATCATAACAAGTTTTTTTATTCTATTTTTGCCAGTGTTAGTTTCAAGGGGTCTGCAAGTTTCCTGTGCTTCCAAAATTATTGTCTTATTGTGTTACTGTGGGAGAGGTATGGTCACACTCTCACAGGCTCTCCTGTTCTGCTCTCTAGTCTTTACCCAGAGAGGGACTCTATTTCCCCACAGCTGTACGTATTGGTGCTCCTCTTGGCCATAGAACTGTAGCCAAGTCATCTGCTCCCTTGTGAATAATCACAAGTACTCCTTTCTGCCCTGGAACTGTTATCCAGAACTGTTTATGGGCAATTAGTTGCCAATCAGTGCCAGCTGCTCCCAATGCCAGCAAAGGATCCCCTGTAATATCGTTCAGACTAATTATCTGACCACCTTACTATTTCTTGGTTTAGAGCTCCTGAAGATGTTGCTCTCCATGCTGCCTCCATGGCTCACCCTGGTGTTGTACCCACTCTTCCTGGTATTATAGACCTTTCTTGTGGATCTCCGAAGTTGTCTGAGGGAGGAGAATTGTCTCTCTTTGACTTTTTGTTGAGTGGTTTGAGGCATTATTTTAATGTTGTTTGGAGAGGAATGTTGGGAGTGTTCAGCTGGGTCTTGGTCTGAACTCCACCATCTTGCCTCTGTCACAAAGGAAATTCCTATTGTGGGTCAGATTTTCACCAACATGGAAGAACTGATTGCTGTGGGGTAGGGGTTGGGGGGAGAATGATCAGATCCTATTACAAATTCTAGAAGAGAAGAGAAAGTCTAGGAGGAAAGTTTTTGTTTTTTTAAATACAAATTCTGATAGTCTCATTCTTTTGTTAAATCTATGATCCTTATTCAGTAGACATGTATTCACTAAGCACATACTACAAACAAGACTCTGTTAGCTGTTACAGGAAAAAAATAAGACACGATCCATTCTCTCAAGAAGCTTATAATCTAGGCATTCTACAATCTCCTACCCTATATGTTTGCTAACAAATGTTCATAAGAAATTCAATATCTGATGTACTTAAGTTCTGACCAACAGCAGATTAAATATGGTTAGAGTTTATGAAGCCAAAACATCTCTATAAGGGACTGATATCTCCGTTTTTCATCCAGATGTCTGATTTCCCATAGACATATGTATGTCAATGTGAAATGCATTATCAACTTCCCATCTATAAAATGAGAGTCAAAGGAGCCCCTAGGGAGAAGACACATTAAGAAAATATGTTCTGCATTCACGGGGGCATTTATTTTATGGCTATAGTTTTTCCTGAGGAAGTTTTTCCACCATCATGAGAACTACATATTTGTTTCTATTCTGAATCTTTTAAGAAAATCTATCACTTGTTTGGCTATATAAAATTTGATTCTGGGTCTTATTTATAAAACTTCCCTGTACCACCAACTCTACATTCCAGCCAACCTGGATTATTAGCACAATTGTCCAATTTTAACACACTATATCTCTCCATCATGCATTCCCTTAATAATATCTGATTCTTGGAGGGTGGTCATGTTTCCTCTTTGCTTTCTAGAATTCTTCTTTCACTTCAATCACATTTGATCAGTGAAGACTTTTCTTCTCATCCTACTCAAATCTGTGTCTTAGAATCCCTGGCTTTCCCCTCTAAACCCTTCCCTTCTGTCTTAGAATTAATACTAAGTCTTGGTTCCAAGGTAGAAGAAGGGTTAGGCAATTGGGGTTAAGTGACTGGCTCAGGGTCACTTATCTAGGAAGTGTCTTGGGCACATTTGAACCTAGGACCTCCCATCTCCAGGCCTGACTCTCTCTCCATTGAACCATTTAGCTGCTCCACTCCTGGGTTTCTTTACGAATCAGATTAAATGCTACCTGGTGCTGGGGGCTCCTAGTATCCTCTCAGCTTCTAGGGGCTTCCTCTCTAGGGTATATGTGTATATATATATATATATATATATAT
>NC_058130.1:251288794-251354983 GCF_016433145.1 Gracilinanus agilis | reverse complement strand
CTCTCTCTCCATTGAACCATTTAGCTGCTCCACTCCTGGGTTTCTTTACGAATCAGATTAAATGCTACCTGGTGCTGGGGGCTCCTAGTATCCTCTCAGCTTCTAGGGGCTTCCTCTCTAGGGTATATGTGTATATATATATATGTATATATATATATGTTGATTCCTTTGAGATTAAGGGCTATTTGTATCTTCATTTATAACTTCATTGTTTAACATAATGCCTGATACATAGTAAATGTTTAGTAAATTCTTGTTCATTAACTGGTTGTCCCTAGTGTCCTTTTCCTACTCAATCTTCCTTGTGCTTAATAAATATTTGCTGATTTTGTTGAATTAAAAAGTAGTAATGATAAAGACTTACATTTAAAGGCACTTTAAAGTTTACAAAATACTTAAATATGTCATCTCACTTACATCTCATCAAACCCATTTTATAGATGTCTTGATTATACTCACACATTTATAAGTGTCAAAGGTAAACACAGATCTTCCTGAATTCAGGTCCACTTCTCTTTGACTTGGAGGCTGAGGACCAGATTTTAAAAAATTCCCAGATTTACCAGTTAATTAGTAGGCTCTCTTGGATAGATAACAATCTTTTTGAGCATCAAATTCCTCATCTTCGAAATGCAGATAAGGGTACGTGTCACTTGCATCATGGGATTTTTCTAAAGAAAGAAGAATTTTCTAATCCCCAAAGCTCTATGTAAACACGAAATGTTATAATTTAATAGACATTTAATATAATAATAGATAAATGAGGCATTAGAAAATAAGCCCAATTCTTTTGTGGCTGTGATAACTGGACATTGTTATTCTGAATCTCTAAGTGCAGAACAGCCCTGGCTCATTTGACCATGCAGAGTTTTATTACTGATATAATGAATGTTTTATTAATTAAAAGACAAATGAGGCAATTTAAAGCTACCATGTGACTCTTCATGCTGTGTGATCCCTTTATGAAGATAAATAGCTCATACGGTATTGCTTTCTTGCTTCTGGAATGACATAAATTCCTTCCTTCTTCTTATACTTAAATCTGAGAAAATGAGGACATATTCAACCTTTGATAGCAGTCTCCTTAATCAAAAATAGGCAGGCATCTAGCTTTAAAAGATCTTTTTCTAGTAAAGTAGCTTTGAAGATGCATATATAAATGCCTCAAATTATTTAATTGGTGTTTGTCTTCTCAGGAAGGGAGTGATGAAAACCATCAATTTCCCCCTTGTTTAATCTTGCACCTGTTGATAATGATGATACCAGTTCTACAGTCAGGGTGGCCATTTTAATGGATCTCTGGTCCCTCTTATAGTTACTTTTGGAAGACACTGTGCTAAGCATCAGGGAGAGAGAATGTGCTCAAAGGAAGAATGGAAGGTCCAAATATGATTGTGAGGAAAAGGAAAAATGAAGTGAAGTAATTATGATCAGACACAGGGCACAGAAAAATATCCCAAAGGTGGCAGGAAAATGAATGAAAGAGTATTTCCCATTCTACTCTGTCTCTTTTATTTGTATACTACATTTGTGAAAGGATAAGTCACCTTCGCTTTTGAGCGAGTCATTTTCTACCTTTTAAAGAATGAAAGACTTTGAATATGTCTTACAATGTACTTTGTAAAAAATAGACTTTAAGTAGATCATTTGCTTATGTGTAAGCCAATTGATATGAGCCTCTCTCTTCATTAGTGAAGATCAATATCCTGTGCTTCTGTGAGGGGAGTGGTGAAGCAGGGGAAAGAAGAGAGATCTGGTTTTTCCAGTTTCTTTGGTCTCTTTGAAATCTTCTAGTTTCTTTCTTCCAGAGAAAGGATGAAAAGTGCCAGGCTCTCCAGATTGCCAAAGGAAGACAAAGATTCTGGGAAGAAGCTGACATGACTTGTGATCATGACCTTATTCTCAGCTTGCTTTAATATACTTCTGGGAATTTCACTTTGGGTGAGATCTGGTATTTTCTCCCTCCCTCCCTTTGCCTCTATCTTTCTCCTCCCTCCCTCTGTCTCTTTTCTCCTCTGTCTCTGTCTCTGCCTCTGTCTGTCTGTCTGTCTATCCGTCTCTCTTTAACTAAGATATCTCACTCGCAAATTAGAGAGCTCCTTCAATCTTTATTATCTGGTTTATATTTTCCTGTGTATATGTTTTTTGCTTTCTGTTTTTTTAATCAACTTGGATTCTTTCTTATTTGATGTTTGTTCATTGTGGAACTGGCATTTGAAGCCAAGATATAAATCTTGAGGTTTCCCTTTGCCCATTAAAAAATATCAATCAGGAGTTTAGCTTGAACCTGAAAATTATATCCCCATGACTAACAATAATTAAAGAAGCAGATAGATATAATTCTAGACTGGTATTCCCTTTTTTTAAGGAGAGCAAAATGGAGGTCTCTGGCCCCAACCTCATGCATTCCCTCCTGGCAGGAATTATAGTCTTCTTTGGAGAAGTGTAGGGAGAAGAGGTGGTAGAGATGTTTCTGTTCTTGCCTCTCTCCCAGCCAAACTGAGGCAGTCTTGCTATATATGAAAAGGGCAGGAAAGCAGCTGAGTCATCAGTAGAAACACATGAACTTGCCCCCAAATATAGATTGCCTCTGTATCATTTCTCAATCCACTGGTTGGTAATTTGCACAGCCTTACTGGAGAATCATCCTTTATAAAAAATGAGGTACTCTGAAACCCAGAGCTTGTTGCTGATAATTGGACAAATGACCATTGCCTTCTTATGACTTAGCTAAGGAGATAAAAATTGGGGAAATGTACTGGATAGTCATCATAAGTTACAATATGGTTTTTAACTGAGGGGAACTAACTCCTTACAGGGAAGAGTTGTTGAAAGAAAAAGCTAAAAATTAGAGAAAAAAATTCCCAGGATGCTCATTCTCTCTCTCCTCTTGCCTGGGAAGGGATAGACCTTAGGACCATGGTCCCAAGGGAGCAAAACTGGGGCAGTTGTCTCCAGTCTTGGGGTCTTCTGTCTTTCTGAAAGAATACAACTCTACTTCAGCCAGGAACTACACCTGAGAAAGAAGATGGGGAAAGGGATGCCTTGAGTGGATGTACCAGGAGAGGCAGCCATTCCCTTAGTCTATTTACTTTTGTTTAAATGTTTACTTCAGCTTTATAAGCAGAGAAAATCATAGGCTTTTGATAGTTTGGGTGAATTTGGAGAGATTGTAGTTGGGAGAAAGCAATTGAGAAGGGTGCATCCCTGGAGAGGAGAGAGAAAGAGATTTAATATTGAGGTGCCTTACCAGATGTTGTCTCTAGCTGGGGGCTCAGAGGTAATGGGGAAAAATATCATGGTAGATTCTTTTTTTTTTTTTGAAGTAACAGCTTCTTTGAACAGAGAATTTTATACAGGGAAACTCAGCAAGGCAATGAATTAGTGATAATTGTTTTTCTTGTTCAGTTGTTCTAGTCATATCTGATTTTTCATGACCCCATTTGGGGTTTTTGTGGTAAAGACACTGGACTGGTTTGTCATTTCCTTTTCCAGCACATTATACAGATTAGGAAACTGAGGCCAACAGGTTTAAGGGACTTGCCCAGGATCACATAGCTAATAAGTGTCTGAGACCAAATTTGAACTCAGGAAGATGAATCTTTCTGACTCCAGGCCTGGTGCTCCATCCACTGAACCATCTAGCTGCCCAAATTAGTAATAGGGTGGAGAGCAAATAGAAATGGGTGAACACTCCTGATCATCACACCACCCCAACACTACTATTTAAATTTTGTTGCATTATGAACCTTTCCCTCTTTTTTCCCCAAAGGTTTAAAAGGCCATGAAATTATGCTTTTCATTCACATGTCTCCTCTCCCTTTTCCTTACCTCTTCCTTTCCTGTCATTTAACCCTCCATGCCAACAGGTCTAAACCATGCTGTCTCCATTTCAGCTATTTTCCTGTTTCTCTTCCTCCTCCCCACTGGAGCTTTGGACTCTTGCCTCTATTCTTTGATATTTTGCCCAGAACTGTGCTCCATCTCACTTCTTGGCCATCAGCTCCAAATCATGTTATTGGATGGGTAGCTCTGGGCCCCCTACTTTCTTTCTACCTACTTTCTATCTACCCTTATGTATTGTCTACCTACCCTTTTGTATTGTCTTCCCCTATAAGAATCTAAGTTTCTTGAAGACAGGAACTATCTTCATTTTATTTGTTATATGACCCTGGGCAAACTGCTTAAAACTGTTTGATTCAGTTTCCTCATCTGAAAAGGAGCTGGAGGGGGCAGCTAGGTGGCTCAGTGGATTGAGAGCCAGGTCCAGAGATGAGAGGTCATGGGTTCAAATTTGAACTCAGACATTTCCTAGCTGTGTAATCCTGGACAAGTCACTTAACCCCAACTGCCTTGCCCTCACCATATATAGTATTGATTCTAAAATGGAAGATAAAAGCTTTTAAAAAATGAGCAGGAGAAGGAAATGGAAAATCATTCCAGTATCTTTGCCAGGAAAACTCCGAAATAGGGTCACCAAGATTTGGACACAACTAAACAACAACATGGTAAATAATAAATACTCTTAGTCTGTCTCTGTCTTTCTTTGTGTCTCTATCTCTCATTTCTGTTTTCTCTTTCTCCTTCTTCCTCCTCCCTCACCTTTCTCACCTATCCCTTTTCTCCCCTATTCCCCATTTCCCACATACTTTTTTTCTCTTCTCCTGTGCCATCTTTTTCACCTCTTTCTTCACCTTTCTCCTTTATCTCACTACTTCATTTCTCAGTTCTTACCTCTTCCTCATTCTTTCCACCTCTTTTCTGATATTTATCCTACTTATTATCTACCTTTAAAATTTTCTTTTCCCACCTCTTCTTCTCCCTACCATACAAATTCTCCACAGCTCTTCCCTTTCCTCTCCCTGATTCCTCAAGTCTAATTGAAAAGCCTTACATATCTTAGCTGAAATGAGGCAATTGCTTACATGTGCTGTTTTTCCTCTCATTTGTTTGGAAATATATAGCTCAGTAAATTGTGCTGAGCATGTGACAATGTAATATGCCATTAGTAACACTTCTGGCTGCTGGAATTCTTGGAAGATTCATTTAATGTGCAGTTAATGTTTTACACTGATGAAAGTTGCATTATGAATTCAAATATAATCTGACTTAATCCTTGAGTCAGTGGTTTTGAGTTACCTTGCTGCTTGCAGGAGGTTGGGAAGCATGACATTTATATAACAGTATGGGAAAACAATATCACTCAAAATACTCCCCAACTAATATTTTAGTTCCCTCTTCATATAAAATTCCCAATGTCCAGACAAAATTTTGTATATGCCTTTTTTGACAAATGGCACGTTCTCTAGTGTAGGAAGGGGGGTGATATCTGAGAATTTTGATGTGATAAATGATTAATTTTTTAAAATTCCCATTGTCTTTGATTCCTCGTTTACGGAGAGGGCTGTACTTGTGTCTAACTTGTCTGTGGCATGTTGGATACAGAGATGACTACAGAACCAGGATCTGAATTCCATCTCTGCCATATCTAGGATGTACCTGGAAAAATCCTCTAATCTTCCAGTGAGACTAAAAGTTGCAGGGAAGGTACAGACCTGAACTGGTAGAGAGAGTTTCCTCATCTGGTTCTCTGAATCAATGATTTCACAAGTCTGATCTCTATCCCTAACTGTAAGTCAGATAATTAAGTAAAAGAGTACTTTCTCCTTCCTTCAGTCCCACAAATCAAGGCTTGTCACCTAAACAACAGAACACGTTTTCAGCCTTTCTACCTAAAGTGAGTGAGTTGGAGTTCACTTAATTTTGACATGTGGAAGTAATAAAAATCTCATTTATTCATTATATTAGCTGTCACCAAGAAAGCTTTTCCAGTTTTGCCAAGAACCTTCCATGCATTATCTCATTTGATCCTAACAACAATTCTGTGGGATAGTGTTATATTCATTTTACATGTAGGGAAACTGAGGTTCAGAGAGGCAGCACGGTAGAATATAAAACATTCTGGATTTGGAGTTAGAGGTTGTTGTGGTGATGGTTCAGTTGTTTCTGACTCTTCATGACTCCCCTTTGGGGTTTTCTTGGAAAAGATACTGGATACTTTGGATACTTGTCATTTCCTTTTCCAGCTTATTTTACAGATGAAGGAACTGAGGCAAACAAGGTTAAGTGACTTATTCAGGGTCATGCTGACATTAGTCTGAGGGTGAATTTGAACTCATGAAGATGAGTCTTCCTGACTCTAGGTCCAGTATTCTATCCACTGTACCACCCTTCTGGACCTGGGTTTGAATCCCAGTTCTGCCTCTCAGTATCAGTATAATGCTTGACAAACCACTTAAAATCTCTGGGCCGCACTTGTCACATCTGTAAAATGAGAAAATGAGTAGATTGGCATAAATGATCTCAAAGGTCCCTTTTAGTTTTAAGTCTGTGATCTAAGAGGCTATGTGACTCGCCCATCATCACCCAACTATGTCTAGTGTCAGGGTTGGGATTCAAATTGAAGGCTATCCTGAGTATACTAGCCATTATACCATATTTCCACTTAATTAAGGGGAAGGTGAGGAAGAGACACAAAGACTCCTATTTGACTGAATGGTAAAAAAGAACATTAAAAAAAGAAAGAACACTGAGTTGGAAATAAAGAGATCTGAATTCTAGCACTGTGAAGCTTGTATAACCTGTTTAATCTCTGTGGGTCTTACCTTTTTCATCTACAGAATAATAGATATTTAATAGCATCAGCTAGAATGGTAGATTAAGGGAATGATGGGAACATAGTACATATGAATTTTAGCAAAACATTTGAAATAATCTATTAGGTTATTCTTGTGGACAAAATGGATAAATGTAGGTTGAATGATAATAACAGCAGGTTTGCAAATCACTTCACAAATACTGTTCCATTTATATTCATAGCAACCCTGAGAGGTAGGTGGCATTATTATTGTGGTTTTTACTGAGATTAGGAAATTGAGGCAGTCAGAGGTTAAATGATTTGGCACAGCTACTAAGTGTCTGAAGATGGATTTGAATTGAAGTTTTCCTGACTAGATTTGGTGCTCTATCTGTTGTGCAAACAACTGCTCTGAATACTTTTAGCAGGATATATAAGTGGTTGGGGGGCACCTAGGTGGTACAGAAGATAGAGTGCCAGGCCTGGAGTCAGGAAGACGAGTTCGAATTTGGCCTCAGAAACTTACTAGCTATGTGACCATGGGCATGCCATTTCTCCCTGTTTGCCTCAGTTCTTCATCTATAAAAAAGGAAATGGCAAACCACTCCAGTATCTATTATGAAAACCTACAAATAGGATCACGAAAAGTTGAAATGATTGAACAACAAAATAACTGGCTGAAAATTTGGAAACAGAAAAAGCAGATATCATCCTGGAGAGAGTTTTCTAGTACTATACCAGAGGGTTCCTCTTCAATTTTATTCAATACTTTTATCTATGATTTAGGTAAAGCTAGAGATGACATATGGTTACCAACCTGCTTGGCACAGTTTATTTAGAAGTCACTTAATAAATGCTTGTTGACTTGACAACTTGATTCAACTTTGATAACTTATTGATCTTATTTATATACTTACTACCTTCTTTCCAGGGCAGATCACAACCCATTTGTGCTCAAAAGAGTACCTAGCAGGGTGAAATGGGACTTTGTCCTAGGTCTGTAATATGGAGGGAGAATCTCTGGGTCTCCTTACTGATGCGGGAATCCATCCTTACTTTTCCTTTTCAGCATTTGCCATTATCTTTCCTTGTGGTGGACTTACCTCTCTTCATTGCATTTCCTTTCCCTCACCTCTCATTCAGTTGGAATGTCTCCTGGACCTCTTTGTCTCCTTGTGAGTCTCAATAGAATTCAGCCCAAGTTAGTTAAAACTAATTATAGCAGTGTCCATGCCTTCTCATTCTGTTTAACTCTCACTCATGTCTATTCATAAATCCTTCAGAGAGGATCCACCTAACACACTAGAAGCCTTTTGTGTCTTTTAATATTTTGTGCATTACACAAAACCACAGGTTTTCTACCTGCTTATCTCTTGTTCTAGAAACAGGACTTGCTCATGTTGAAATCATTCTGTCTTTACGTCACTTTTCCTTTAAACCAGTTTTTTTTTGTACAGAAATCTTCCTCATTAGACCACAAGATCCTTGAGAGCAGGGACTATTTTTTAACCTTTTTTTTTTTTTGTAGCCTTAGCCCTTGGCACATTGCCTTGCCCAAAAGTATGCACTTAATTAATGCTTGTTGACTAACTGAATGAAATCATTGTTGATGATATGCCATGGGATATTTCAGCTCACAAGTGTCTCTCTTTTGATCATCCTTTGAGTCACCAAAATTTTGTAGTATTTCTTGAGGACTGACTGGGGGAGGTGGGACTAGATTTTTCTCTAGAGAAATGAATCTTGATGTGTCTTTCTTGATTCTAGTCTTTAAAAATATCTTTGGTGAATTCCTGTGCTCTTCTTCTCCCTCTTTAAGTTCAGTTTTATTTGGTCACTAGGACTGATTTTCATTTATTTATTTATTTATTTATTCATTCATTTATTTATTTGTTATATAAAAATACCCAGTTAACTCCTTCATTCTATTCTCAATCCTCCAGCCCCCATTAGAGAAGGTCTCAAAAATATATAGAAACACTATCAAATATATAAGAATATGATCCATTTCCCAATTTCTGAATGAAGAAATCAAAGCTATGTATGAAAAAATGCTCTAAACCAGTGATGGTCAAACTACAGCCCGCGGGCCAGATGCAGCCCCCTGAAATGTTCTATCTGGTTGTGTGACATTATTCCTAATCTGACGAATACAATGAGTAGGATACAATACAATGAAACTTTGAAAGAGTTGCCTTAGAAACAGATTGACAGATGAGCATTTCCTTTCTTTTGGCCCCCTCTTTAAAAAGTTTGCCCATCACTGCTCTAAACCATTATCAATTAGGACTGATTTTGTTTTTAAAATTTAAATTCATTCAGTTGTTACAGTTAAAATATTTAGTTAACTTCCTCTCCCCCATTAAACAAGGAATTCATTTGCACAATTATATATATATATATACATATACATATATAAACTATTAACTTATTCAACTTAACCTTAATACTACTCATGTTCATATACTTTGCAATAGTTATTTCTCAAATTCATCTTGACCTAATTAGTAGGACTGATTTTGAATGTCAATGACTACCCTTTATAGGAAACTTGTCACATATGCTACCAATAGGTTCACCTTTCTGAAGGAGAGTTGACTATTTTCAAAACTAGTCAAAATGTTGCTTATCCCCATCCCTGCACCCAGGAAGTATTACCCAGTTAAACTCTTGTCTGCTACTGTTACTCTTCCTAAGTTAAAAATCCCAGATTATATATATATATATATATATATATATATATAATCTGTCAGTCTTTATGTAGTAAAGAGACTCTGGACTCACTCTCCCAGAGTCAGACTAGAGCTACATCTCCCTCTGAGTCCTGGGGTACCCTGAGGTTTTGGGGAGCTTTTCTTTTGCTGTCAGCTAGAACTCCTACTGGTTATATTCCCCTTTATTGTTTGGTACCAGTAAATAGCACTCCAGTTCCACTTAAGTACTTAACATGGATTAACTTTTACAAATGGATATTTATTTTAAAAAGCAATAATAAGAGTACAACCATTTACCCATGATCCATCACAGGCATACTCTTCCTGTAGCCTATCACTCTAGGGAAGAGTAGGTTTACTATTTGCACAGTTTTTACATAACATTGGCCCCACCAAGTTCTCATGGAAGTACATGCAGATAGATGAGTTCTCACTGAGCAGGATTCTAAAGTGAACTCTTTTTGTTCCTCAGGGTTTCAACGTTGGACTGACTGAAAAATTTGACATGGACTCTGGCTCTTGGACTGGGTTAGCTTGACTTCCTAGCTTTTTAGAAGGTCACTTAGAATCAATAATCCCTTCACCTAGAATGGGGAAAAAATCAGACCAAGGACCTAGTCCTGTTTTCTGGAGCCATGTGTTGGTCTCCGGGAAGGATTCCAGCATTGTCTTTCCCAAAAGTCATCCTTGAAGACTTCAAACAGAGAGTAGAGCAGCCAAGAGAATGTGTCTGAGGCCAAATAAGTCCTTTTTGAAGGGACCCTCAGCTTTATCCATCATGTTGTTAGCAGGACTGGAACCACTTACAAAATGTCTACCCGTCTTCCAAGCTTTCTCCAGTGTCCTTCCATTCCTTATTATCACATCTTTCCTGGAATCAGGCTCTGCAGCCTCTCCCATATAGGAAGATGTCATCAGAGGTCCTTCACTTGATTACTAATCCCCATTACATCTGCATAACTGTAAAGAATGCTCACCTACTCCAAGGCAGTTGTGGATTTGGGGGATGGATGCCCCCAATACAGTTCTAAACCCAGCCAAAAATATAAACAAAAACATGTTCTATGATGGTTATTGAATTAGGCTGCCCTGGAGCCATGCTGGGGAGTGACTTGCTGAGCTGTGCCACTGAGATAAGGGTAGGACCTAATGTTTTGATTTATTCTTCTGAGGATCATTTCCCCTGGAGCATCTGGTAGCCAGATTCTCTCTTTCACTTCTCTTGTGTTGCAAGCGTGGTTTCTTTTCTGGGCTAGTATCCTGGGCACTGGTCCAGTGTAAATGACATTGTTTTCTGTATTCCTGGGAGAACACAAAGGAGTTCGCTTGTGGGCTGTTGCTTGTTTCTATACATCTGTGTAGAGCTAGAGGGATTCAAAAGGCATATTATGTTCTGGCAAGGATTCCAAGGATTGGTGGATGCTGATGACAAAAGCAAAAACAGTCATCACTACCACCACCACTACCACCACCACCATCATCATCATAGGTAGCATTTATAGAGCAATTTAAGGTTTGCAGAGCACTTTTAC
Source organism: Gracilinanus agilis (assembly GCF_016433145.1). NCBI lineage: Eukaryota > Metazoa > Chordata > Mammalia > Didelphimorphia > Didelphidae > Gracilinanus > Gracilinanus agilis. The sequence continues at coordinate 251,344,100 of NC_058130.1, read as the reverse complement.
ATATGTTGTCTCATTTGATCCTTACAACAGTTCTGTGGATTAGTTGTCATTATTATCCCCATTTTAGAGATGAGGAAATTGAGGTGACAGAGATTAAGTGGCTTTTCTAGGGTAATTGGCCATTTTGTAAGTGGCCAACGTAGGATTCAGACATAGTTTCCTGAATCCAAGCCCAGCACTCTCTCCATTGCAATACCTAACTGCCACTGATGAGAATTTATGTGAAACTCACAGGTGCCTAGCAGGAAAAGAAATAGCCACGGAAAATAATCTGCCCTAGGGGCAGCTAGCTGGCTCAGTTGATAGAGAGCCAGGCTTGGAGATAGGAGGTTCTGAGTTTAAATCTGACCTCAAACACTTCCTAGCTGTGAGACCCTGGGCAAGTCACTTAACCCTAATTGCCTAGTCCTTATTCTGCCTTGGAGCCAATACTTACTATTGATTCTAAGATAGAGGTTAAGAGTAAAAAAAAAAATAAAATCTGTCATCACATTAAGTGCCTATGTCAAACCTCTATTCGTTGTACAACTCCTTATAAGTTAGACATTATCAGTGATGGGGATCTCATTTACCTTCTGGTAACTCTATGTGTTAAAAGTTGTTTCTTTTAGGAACACCTAGATGATTCATGCATAGAGCTCTGATCTTGGAGTCAGGAAGGCCTGAGTCTAAATCTAACCTCAGACATTTGATAGCTATACTTTCCTGAGTAAGTCACTTTACCTCCAACTATCTCAGTTTCCTCCTCATTTGTTGAGTTTCCTCATCTGTAAAATGGAGACAATAATCACAGCTCTCTGCCAAGGTTGTTGCAAGGATCAAATGAGATAATATTTATAAAGTGCTTAGCACATAGAAGGTAAAATATAAATCTTAGCTACTATTATTACATTGAACTGAAATTTTCCTTCCTGTAATTTCCATCAAATATGAAAGATTTTCTTAAAATGCAATAGAATGGGGATATGCATATTCTCTTAGAAGAGACTATATTCCTGTTTGGTAGTTCTACAATATAGAGATGCCCAACCCCTGCCAGATACAAGTAGGAGCAAAAAGCATGGGGATCAAGGGAGAAATAGAAGATATGAGAGTAAAGATGAAAGATGCCCACCATTCCCTACCCTTTAATGCTGTGTCAGAAAGACCTCTGTTTCTCTAGTCTTCAAGGCCATGTGCAGCAGATGTGAACCAGACCCTTATTCAAATGGCAGAAGCAGGTGGTCAAAATATACATGACCAGGTGGTGGGAGACCAGCAGAGAAGAAAGTGATTTGAAATATTCAGCCCTTGCTAACCAGTACTCTTGAACTTATCTGATGGAGAATAAAAGGGGACTGGACCAACCTGAAGTCTCCCTCACATTGGTTTAGGCAAAACTTGGAACAACAGACAAAGTATATAACAAAGGGTTAAACCAAGCAAGAACATTCCTAGCACCCAACCCCCAAACAGCTGCCTGTTCCCCGCACATGTCTGTGGGGGGAGTGGATCTCTGGTCTCATTTGTCACTTCCATATCACAGCAGGAAATCCATGCAAGGCACTCACAGCAGGGTATTAGATTAGAGTCTGTAGCAGCAGCAGCATTGTGCATAGTGGGTCCCAGAACTATAGCCTTTTCCTACTACCTCCACACATATTCACTGTGGCAGAGGGAATGCAGAGAGCTAATTCACAAATGAACAGAACTAGATTAAGGAATTTAGGCAAATTCAGCAGTGTGTGTGTGTGTGTGTGTGTGTGTGTGTGTCTTATATGCCCTTTTATGTGCAATTGTGGTTAAGGGAGACTAGAGACAGGCATTATGGAAACTAGGTAGGGTGAGGATCTGGGAGGACAAAATGTGGGAAAGAAGACATAGGATGAAGGAAGATTTTGAGCTAAGAATCAAATTTCTCAATCTCTGTCTCTTCTCCTCTCTTCTCTCCTCTCCTCTCTTCTCCTCTCCTCTCTTCTCCTTTCCTCTCTTCTCTTCTCCTCTCCTCTCAATCTCTCTCTGTCTCTCTCCGGCTCTCTGACTCTTTCTCTGTCTCTATCTCTGTCTGTCTCTGTCTCTCTGTCTCTCCTTCCCTCTCTCTCTCTCTCTTCCTTCCTTCTCTATTTATTTATAACCCTTATCATCTGGCTTATAATCAATACTAAGCACTGGTTCCAAGACTGAAGAGTGATAAAGTCTAGGCCAGTGATGGCAAACCTTCTAGAGACCAAGTACCCAAAAAGCAACCCTCATGCCCTAAGTGAGCCCCACCCACCTTACCCCTGACAGGGGAGGGAAGAAGCACTCTCATTGGGCTGCTGGGCAGAAGGATGGGTCATGTGAGAAATGTTCTCAAGTGCATGTGGAGAGGGGGAAGGGAGTAGCCCCCTCTGGCACTTGTGCCATAGGTTCACCAACACAGGGCTAGGCAATTGGGGTTAAATGGTTTGCCCTGGGTTACATAGCTAGGAAGTGTCTGAAGTCAGATTTGAACCCAGGAACTCCTGTCTCCAGGTCTAACTCCCTATCCACTGAGCCACTTAGCTGACCAGTGGTTACTAAATTTGTTGAGGAGAAAGCAAAGTGACCTAGGGGGTCTAAAATGATAACAATACAGATGGAATAGAGAGAGCTTTTGAGGAGAAGAGATAGTTTCTGGAGTAAGTCAAAGAATGGGTATGAGAGTGGCAGGGTTTGGAAACAAGGAGAATGATAACACCTTCTTTTGTCCTCATTTGTCAAGGATTGTGAGAGAAGAAAAAGTCAGTCTTGGAGAGGATTTCAAGAGATGTAGTGACATCAGGAGAAAGCTAGAAAACTAGATTTCAATGAATCCCAGAATATAGAAGGGATATGAAAGGGGAAAAATCTAGTATAATACCAGCTCCATATTTCTTTTTCATGGAGATTCTGGACATTATTACTGTGGCAGAATCCAAAGGTGTGTTTCCTGAGAGAACTAAGTGCAACTTCTGTCTGTGGAGAAGATATGCTGCATAAGGGAAATTTGAAGAGAATTAAGATACTTTGAATACTTTGCCATCTTGTGAGAACTGAATGGTGGGACTATGTTTCCAGTATTGAGAAGTCAGTAGTAGGAACTGCTGACTAAAGGTGACTGACTGATCTTTCTCATTGCTATATATTTTTGAATATTTAAGTATATCTTTGTATTATTTGTTATACTGTTAATAGATTGTATAGGTAGTGATGTTGATATTTATTAAAGGAGTATTCAGAAAAAGATAGACATGCAGAGATAGAGATAGAAAAAGAGAAGGAAAATAGAGAGAAGAAACAGAGAAAGAAAGAGAAAAAGGAAAAAGACAGAGGAGAGAGAAAGTGATGAAGAAGAGAAAATTTACAGAAAAAAAGGTTTTCTTCGGATATGGATTTCTTCACATACTCTTAAAGGATTGATAAGTTCAGAATACAGGCTTCTTCTCTCATTGCTAGTAAATCAACTTGGATGTATCAAATTAAAGTTTGGAGCTTATAAAGTATATTTCCATAGAAGGACTGGTTGGAAATAGGTGTGATGTACCAATAATCCTTGTTAATGGTGTGGCTAAGAGTGGTAAATCACTTGAGCTTGGGAGTTTCGAGCTCAGTAAGGCTAACCCCAATTGAATGTCAAGGCTAAGTCTGGTACTAATATGATGAGTCCCAAGAGTGAAGGAGGACAGGATTGCCTAAAAAGGAACAAACTGATCCATGTTACACAAGGAACATGTCAAAATGTCCATGCTCAAGCTAATAATATAAGATTTAACCAGTATACTTATAAAGTCCTAAGCTTGATTTCAAAAGATCAAAATGTTTCAATCAAGAAGTTGAACTTTACAAATTCAAGATGGTACAGCTATGGCAATAAGAATCACCGATGCTTCCCAGCACCTAAAGAAACTGATGTGATCCTAGGTCACATTGTGTCCAAAATGAGGGAAAATTTGATGTATTCTGCTTTGGTCAAATCACATCTGATGTATTGTCTGTCTTGTCGATCAATAAGCGTTCATTCAATGTCTACTATGTCCCTGGCACCATGCTAAACTCTGGGGATACAAAGAGAAATAAAAGTCCCTGTCCTTGAGGAGCTCACAACCTATTAAGAGAATATACAAGTAACTATTAGCTATAATTCTCTCTCTTCTGTCTCTGTCTCTGTCTCTGTCTTTCTATCTCAATGAAAATAATCAGAGAGTAGTTTTTAAAACATTTTTTTAAAATTACACCTAGAAACAATTTTTGACAATTGTCCTCTGACATTTTAAAATTCAGACTCTCCCCCTCTCTGCCTCCTCCTTGAGGTGGTAAATAGCTTCATATAGATTATATTAGTGCTTTCATGAAATAATATATTTCTATATTCATCATACCATGACAGAAGACACACATCACACATAAAAGAAGAAACCAATGAAGAAAATAAAGTGAAAAATTACATGCTTCGATTTGCAATCAGACTCCAAAAGTACCCTTTTGGTATGTGGAGAACATTTTTTATCACAAGTATCTTGGCTTTATTTTGGAGCCTTGTTTTACTGATAATAGTTTAGTCATTCACAGTTGATCATCATATAATATTTCTGTTACTATATACACTGTTCTGGTTCTTTTCATTGCCCTTTGCATCAGTTCATATAAATCTTTCCAGGTCTTTCTGAACTCATCTTGTTTCTCATTTCTTATGGCACAATAGCATTCTATTGTAAACATATACCACAATTTGCTCAGTCATTTCTGAATTGATGGACACTTCCATAGTGTCCGATTCTTTGCCACCACAAAAAGAGCTGCTAAAAACATTTTTGTACAAGTAGGTCCTTTTCTCCTATCTCTGATCTATTTGGGATCCAGCCCTAATAGTGATATGCTTGAGGCAAAACATGTATAGTTTTATGCCCCTTTGGGCATGCTTTCCAAAATGACTGTATTAGTTCACAGTTCTACCAGCAGAAAAGTAGTGTTTCGTATTACCCATATCCCCTCCAACATTTATCATTTTCCTTTTTCGACCATATTAGCCAATCTGATAGCTGTGAGGTGGCATTTCAGAGTTTTTTAAATTTACATTTCAGAGAGTAACTATGGATGAAAGTAACTCTAGTTGAATAGAGATGATGGGGGTAGGGGGGGACATTACCTGGACTTACCTAGCTTTATTGTTGTTCAGCCATTTCAACTGAGCCTGACTCTTTCTTCATGACCCTGTTTGGGGTTTTGGGGTTTCCTCAGCAAAGATACTGGGCTGGTTTGCAATTTCTTTCTCCAATTTGTTTTACAGATGAGGAAACTGAGGCAAATAGAATGAAGCAATCTTGAAGCCCAACTATTCTAGGAATGGCAAAAGATGAACTCATATTGGTTAATAAGAGATCATTGCTCCCTCCATACCTTAGTTCTTTCTTCCTCAGATTTGTTTCCATCTTCTTCCTAGTCACCTTCAATTAATCATTTCTCCTTTCATCCTTTTGGTCATAACTTACTGATTGTTTTCCTTCTGAATACTTCTATTATTCTGAGTCTTCCTTTGGGCTGCTAAATCTTTCAGTGGAAGTCCAAGACTCTTTCTAAAGGTCTAACGGATCAAAATCACCCATGAGGATCTGGGTTCATCTTCCTTCTATTCTAACACTTTCTATACCCTAAAGTCTATCACTCCATGACAAATAGGATTTGTTATCTCTGAGCATCAGGAAGGAATTGTGTGAGACTATGTGAAGGAGACTAAATATCATGTTTTCAAGCAGCAAGTTGCTTTTAAATAAGAGTAAAATTGTTTACTAGCCCCATATTCTTTAATTTGTGTGAATAATTCAAACATAGCTTTATGTTCACTTGATGCAAATTTTATAGGCTATTAGCATAGCACATAATGGGCCCATGCCCCTTTGGGAATGTGGGGAGAATTGAGGAGGAGATAATTAACCCAAGAACAAATCATTCCAATTACTACATAGTTTTCCTTTTCCACCTACCTTTGTTTTTCAGCTCACATGTCCTCAGGGAGTTCTAGGGGAGAACTCCTCACATGGAAGTGACAAGATGAACCCAAGGGAATCTAATAACAGGTCAGCAATTCATGCAGCAAGGAGATTATCCGCTGACACATGAAGACATCACTCTCCAAATACATGCATAGGGCAACATGTCTGCTAGGCAGGAATACAACTCCATATTTTTCAGAGGGGAAGGTATTACATTTCACAATGCTTGAATATTTCTTTCATTCAGTCCTGAAAACATACTTAACACACACTTGGACATGATTTCATGGTAGCTTTAGTTAATAAATCATAATTTGGAAAGCTTTTTAGTAAAGTTGAAGAGACTAGTCACTCCTATTATAGTGTTTTCTTTGAAGATTTTGCCCTAGATCAATTAGGAGCCTCTCAGGGACAATTTTTTATTCGTCCTTCCAGCCATATTTTTTCCTTCTCATTGTTCAACGGGATATCAGGCAATGCTAGCCCTTCCTGTGAGTAAATGAAATATATGAAAAAAAGTTATTGATCCTTTTTTATATTCACAGCCCAATCATTTATTTCATTCTCTCCACCCCTCTTTGAAACCTCCATTTTGCCAAAAAAAAACAGTTAAGGAAAAATGGTTACATTGACTACATCTGTCCATGTATATAGTGTTCCATTCTAGAAATCCTCCTCCTCTTGGGTTGGAGGAACATGTGTGTTTGGAGAGAAGTAAATTTGATTAGCTGTTCACTTTGATCTTCATTGGTTTTTCAGTTATATATAGTTTGACTTGCTTTTAGGGATCTTTTTTTGTACACACACACACACACACACACACATACACAGACACACAGAGAGAGAGAGAGAGAGAGAGAGAGAGAGAGAGAGAGAGAGAGAGAGAGAGAGAGAATCACTGCTGGGCCCAGGGAAGTGGAGGCATTTACTTTTATCCTCTCTCACTAAGGGACCTTTAGTCTGGACTCAACCATATATGTGGACCAGGTTTCATTCTGGGGAAGCCTGGCCTTCAAAAAGAAGATAGTCTCTTTTTTTCCCCTTCAAATTCTCTATCTGTTTACATTCTTACCCCAGAGCTCTGCAGAAAATAATTTAAAGAGTAGATTTAGGACCTATCTTTATCTCCAAAAAGAGATAAAAGAAAACTATTCTGTGTACAATATAAAACAGGTATAGGACCTATTTATTTCCTCCGCAAAACATGAAATGTTGAACTCCAAGAAGACTCACACTGGCAATTTAAATAGGAAGTAGTAATTTGCAACCATTATGCTCTTCTGGGAAGTTAGCACTGAAAACATCATAACATGTAGCATTTTGTGGGACTTGGCATTTTATTTTCACATCCACTCTACACATCCATGTCTTTTGGCAAGCCGTGCTTCTTCCTGTCCATGGACATCTTTTCAAGAAGGATTGTGGTAGTTGCAGGGGGAAACAAACTCTCAAACTCAAAAGGTTGACGCCACATCTGGAAACATCTATTTCAGGAATGATGGTTGTCACCTATTCTCAGGAAAAGAAACAAAATGAAAAGGCAGACAAAGGTCCAGGCTCAAGTCTACCTAGTAGAGTCCCTGCAGATTTTTTAAATGTAAATGTAAGATATTGGGAGGTATCATTGAATAAAAGGGTATGGACAGTTTGTTTACTTTCCTTACATAATTCTAAATTGGTGTCCAGAATGGTTGAACCACTACCCAATTCCAATATGTATTAATACATCTATCTTTTCTCAGTCCTTCAAATATTGACTATTTCCATTTTTTTGTTGTCATCTGTGTCATTTCATCTCATGGAGAGAAGCTTCAGAATTATTCTAACTTATATTTCTCTCAGTGATTTGGGAATGGTTTCATGTGATAATTTGTAGGTTGCAGTTTTCTAAAAACTTCACATTCATAGACCTACTTATTAACTAGAGAATGAATTTTCATATAAATTCGAATCAGTTCCTTATTTATTTTGGAAATGAAACATTTACTAGAGATATTAACTTCAGATATGTTTCCCCCCAGTTAATTACCATCTTATACTATATCAGTATCCTTATTCCCTTTTCAATTTTCCACAGAATGAAGTTCCTATTTATTTAGGAGTACCACTATTTTTCCAACATCTAAGTTCTCAATGTTGTTTTTGTGTTCATTAATTAATTCAACAAACATTTTACTGAACTTCTAATAAGTGCTTTTTTATATCTTCTTTAATCATGGTGAGCACACATAAGATATTTTATCTATATCATATAACAAATTATAAATCTGATACAAAAAGATATCATCAAAGAAATCTGTGTTTAGAAAAGGTGGGATGTCATTGAGAGAAAACAGTTCATATGTTGCACTGGTATCCAGGTGATGCCAATATACGTAGAGAAAAGTCCCTGCTTGGGCACTCCATGTAAACTTTCATGCAGAGGATTTAAGAAAGCATAGGGACAAAGGTCACATAAGGTAGAAAACTATTTATGGGTTATGATCTGTCCCACTGGTGGGAGGTAGGAGTACTCACATTGAAGAGATCACAGATCTATGGAAGCAATTTCTGTGCTAAGCAAAACACAAAGAGGTGAAAACATCATCTCAGTCTACAAGGGGCTTACAAGACAACACGAAAATAATTGTAATCAAATCTCTCATTTTTTACGGGATGGATGAACAGTGTTTTTGAAGATTAGAGGCAATACACTTTGCTTCTTGCAGTGAGGATTGCACAAGATTTCATAGAAGAGATAGGTAGCGTTTGACACTGAGCTTGAAATATGGGTATGATTTGATAAGTTGTGTTAGAGAAGACCTAGACAATGGAAATAATATGAGCAAAGGCATGAAGGTGGGGAAATGCTGAAAACATTCTAGCAAGGGCAAGCATATTGGTTATCATGCTTGGCTGAAACTGAAAGACTAACAGACATGAGAGCTTGAAATTCAGTTTCTGTGAACTTCCTTCCAATGAGGTTGTATTCAGATGTTTCCTCATGTGATGGGAGTGACATTGGGTTCTCAAAATCTGGGCCACTGGAAAACATGCTATGATAGGTCCAACCAAAATAAAATGGTCTTGACAGTTGACCATGTGTCTGTCATCCAATGACCAATCTAGTTAAATGTGAAGAAACTAATTGCCAGCATTTTGGCCAAAAAGTAATGGATTTGTTTCACTGATTGCAATTAATGAATATTATCTGATTACTTGTGCAATGGTTATGACTTGTGTAAGTGTTGGAATTAACCATAATGATGAAATCCAGATACTTGAAATCCTGAAGTAACTTTTACTACATGAAGAGTTGAGTTTCATTGTTTAAAAGACATTGGCTATCTACCGAGCATAATAATTCACAGGCATTGAAACATGCAAAAAAAAAATCAAACTCTATATCCTGTGCTTAGTATTTATTCTTGAAAGTGGCAGAAGTGTTTCCTAAACTAAGCATTTAATTTGGATTCACACTGGAGATCCCAGTTAATGTAATACTAATTCATTGCGGAAATTATCAAGGTTTAATAACCACAGGAGCTACAGTGTAATCCTGTTGTGACTCAAAATGACACCTGCATTAATGATCTAATTAATAATGTATATGTTAATAAGAATTTAATTAAGAAAGGTAGAATTATCAATATAGGATTCAATTCACCAGAAACAAAAAGGTCTATTTAGTGCTTCGGTTATTCTAGATGCAATTTTCAATGACAAATGACCTTTTAAGTCTCATTAATTAAAGAGACAGTTATTAGAGTAAAAATGTAATTCCTTTGGAAGTACAAAAATGTTGGCAAGATAGTAATGAGGGTAAATAAAGATGCGTTCAAACAATTAATAGTCAAGTAGTAAGAGGTTGCAACAAGAAAGAGCACTAGGAGGACAAGAGGGAAAGGCTTTAGAAATCAAAGTTTCATTCCTTATGTAACAAAGGGAACAATTCTGATAATGAAAGAAGAAAAGGAAAAAAGTTCTCTCCATCAAAGTTCTCACCACTATCAAAGGGTTCTGCATCAGAAAGGGATATGGCTTTATCAATGGAAAGGGCATTAAATAAGATGCATATCCATCTGCTTGGTGCTCTGCACAGGACCTCTTTTGGTCCTTCCCATCTGACTTCCAGCTAAAACTTCCCAAGTGTTATGGTTAGGACAGTTAGGAGTACAGCTAAGAGAGGCTCCCATAATGTTATTTGATAGAGTGCAAATCTTTTGTTACCATTTATTGTCTTGTCTTCAGAAACGTTTTTGGATTGGCTCTTGAAGGAATGAGAAAACATTTGTTAAGTAATTAAGTAAAGTGCGCAAAGTACTGTGCTATTAAATAAGAGCCATGAATACAAATAGAAAAGTGTTACAAATAAAAATTAATTTGAAGGCTTATTACTAGGTATATGAGCATTTATTATTAAATAGAGAAAGAAAAAAGAGAAAAAAGCAAGAGAAAAAAGCCTTTCTAACTTTAGGTAAAAATTCCATTCTCCATTTCAGCCTGGGCTTTGAGCTCAGGTTTATCAGAGTTCACAAGATAAGAGCTCAGATAAGAGGATTCTGGGATAGAGAGAGCCAGCCCAGAGAGAGTTAGTTCAGAGACCAATACAGAGAGAAGAGAGCTCTCAGCTTCCTGCCATTGTTTTTCAGTTCTGGGACACTGCTCAGGGCATCAGAAACTCTGATTCCTACATTGATTCACTAGAGTTAAGAGATTTTGGAAATCCAAAAATTCCCAGAAGACTTACCTGAGGAGAGGGAGTTCAAGTGGGATACTTGAGAATGAACTGAGAAAATCTGCCAAGCCAAAATTTCCAAAAATGATGGGAAGACTAGAATGGGGAGAACCAAATGAAGATGACCAAGTCTCAGGCAAGAAAACTCTCATCAGAGAAACCAAAGTAAAGTACTACTGGGATGAGAATAATGGGAGAACAGGGTCTGGTAATTGGCGAAGACTTATTTTGGTAGTATTAACATTGCTCTCTATTTCCCTTCATGCCTGTGCCACTCCTACCTCTACCACTTTTATGAAGGTTATTCCCAATGTGGTAATCTGATATAGAAATAAACGCATATATAAATACTGAGTTACATTCAACAACTAATTTATGCTTAAGTAGTTTGCCTGAGACTCTATCAATATTTGCTATAAAGAAAAATTCAAGACGTTCAGAAATGATAATCTTAGCTTACTTAAATAAATTATGAAATCAAGGACATTTTGCACCTTCATGTGAATATTTTCTTTTGTTTTAATCATTATTAAAGGTGCACTGGTTTTTTCCTTGCTTTGACAGATTAACTTATTCCTTTCTCTTTGCCTTCAGTACCTCCTTCTCCCCATCCTCCCCTGTCATTTTTGCTTGCTAAAATCCCATTTATCTTTCCGAGCTCAGCTCAACTGACATCTCTACCATAAAGCACATTACCTACTGCTTCGCCAAGTGGATGTGGTTTTTTCTTCATCTGAACATTATGTTTAATTCAGAAAAGATTTATTAAACAACTTTTTGAGCCAGATAATGAACTACATACTTTAGTTAAAAAAATAAAACCAAAACCAATCCCTACCTCCATAATATGTGGTTTTGTTTCTATTATGACACTTGTTTTTAAGGCCAGGAGCTGCTACTTTTTAGCTCGGAGTGCTTGGGCAAATCACTCAATCTTTATGAGTCTCAGTTTCCTCATCTACAAGATGAGGGCTATAGAATTACACAAATAATTTAGAAGATGGCTATGAGAAACAAAGGAGGTAATGTATATGTAAACTAGATATTGAACATTAGCTCATAGCGTGAACATGGAAATGAGCTCCTCTGTGTAGCATATATATTTTTAAACACATATGTACGTGTATAGCTTTCTACATATTTATATAGAAGCAGAAGCTCCCACTTGTAAGTGAACCACTTCCTCTGGGATAAGAGCCCCACCTCATGCTTGTCCTGGCAGGTTGGGTCCTGGGGTGGAATGACTATCCAGATCCACAAGACTGTGTGTCCACACACTTAAAACTCTAGCCCATGAGCCCCAGCCAATACACTTACCTTTAATATTTTGCCAGAGGATACAATTAGCTCAAAACAAAGATATTTACTGTACTGAAATGGCAGAGCAAGAATTGTAGCTACAAAATTTCTCCACCCCACACCCTACCTCATAAACCTGAAGAGCATTTCCCTACAAATGCATAGAGCATCAATCAGTGAGAAAACTTGGCATGTACTTGGAATACACTGAGAATGAGGCACACATAGAGGGAGTACGTGAGGCCAAGGCAATTCACACTTTTAGGGCTACAGGTTTCCAACATCTTTCCTCTTCTTGTGGTCTCATGCTGCTTCCCACCTGGGTGTAGTAAAATCATCTGGACTCCCTCTGCCTCTTCCTTTCTGTAGCTTGACCCCCAACTGCCAGGGACAGTTCTCTCTTAAATATATACTGGCTCTCGTCTCAACTGTAAAGGAAGCTGCCTCCACTGACTGCTTCCCTTTTGGCCCCCTTTTTTTTTTGGACAACCCGATTTGTTATGAAGTGCTGTGGCCAAGGAGTATGTGTGTGGAAAGGGAGAGAGGAGATAAGAAATCACTGCTCTCCTGACTAGCTCTTCTCTTGACTTCCAGGAATCACACTCTGAAGAGTTCTCCAGGCTTTTCTCTTCCTAGATCTGGCAACCTAATTTTTTAAAGTCCACCAGAAGCACAGCCAAATTTCAATTATGCAATGGCAATCTATTAGTTCTCTTAGCAACAACTTTTTTTAAATTTTCACTTAATATTTTAACATCTGTTTTTCTCAGTTCTTGTCCATTCTGTAATTTTATCAACTAGGCTAGGGTTGGAGAGAGAATCAATTAGTTAAAGTTGTCTTGACCAATCCCCTCACCTCCCCAAAGAAAAATTCTTAAATGCAGAGGATAGGATTTCATCTGTAAAAGAAAATTAGGGGGGCAGCTGGTGTAGCTCAGTGGATTGAGAGCCAGGCCTAGAGACAGTAGGTCCTAGGTTCAAATCTGGCCTCAGACATTTCCCAGTTGTGTGACCCTGGGCAAGTCACTTGACCCCCATTGCCTACCCTTACTGCTCTTCTGCCTTGGAGCCAATGCACAGTATTGACTCCAAGATGGAAGGTAAGGGTTGTAAAAAAAAAAAGAAAATTAGGGTAAGTTCCATATAGTGTACTCATGTGTATAAAAAGAGGGACCTAAAGATAATACAGGTATCCTTTCTACATCTTGGGACTTAGGGTCACAGCACCTTTGTGATGTGGAAAATCTGTGTAAAATTTCTTGGCCCTCCCTTCATATCAGAGAAGAAGTTTGAAATTTATGTCTTTTTATTTTATGGGATGTTTACAACACCTTTTTGTAAAGTTTAGGTTAAGTATTTGGTCATAGGCTATAGTTTCTAAACTTTTTCTGTGTCACCTGCAGCTTCTGCAAAACTCCCCCCAAATTCCCATTTAATTTCTTATGCCAGCTCATGATATTTGGAAACTGCAATGGGGAAAGTTGTGATGGTGAAGGGATACTTGTACTAATACTATCTAGTATAATTACTAATAATATACACATAGATAATATATTATCACATACATATAATACCTATATCCTGTATCTTTGACTCAATCCCTCAGCACCTAGATATGTATGTGTGTATACATATATACGTATATATATGTATATATATATACATGTGTGTGTGTCTGTCTGTACAAATATTTTATATGTATATTCACACACACAAGCAGCTGGATAGAGATAAATTGCTGCTGTTTCTTCTTGTCTCTGTCTTAGTATCTCTGTTGGTCTTTCTATGGGTCTCTTCCTTCAAAATCTCTGTCTCTCTTAGTCTCTGTCTGTCTGTCTGTCTGTCTGTCTGTCCTCTCATCTCCACCCTCTGCAGAGAATGGAAACACAAAGTAATCACCTGGTAGTTAGGCTGTGAATAGCGACTTGGAGCTAAGCTGGGTTTAATGGTCAGGATGAAAAAGCAGAATCCTGCTGTCCTGATGCTTAAGTTTGACATTCAGCTACTTCTAGCTTCTGATTCAGTCCCACAGCTCTTATCACCATCATCCACAACAGCAATCCACAAAAGTTGGGGAACTGGAGAGGACATCTAGACACCAAGAACATCATTCTGACTCTTTTGAACTCAATTCCATGTGGCTTTGACATGATGGGTTCTCCATGTCCATCTTCTTATCAACATCCTTAGCACCAAGGATAATATTACCAGCCCTTTGAACTCTAGCCTACTTTTTTTGCCATATTTACCCCTGAGATCTTGAATTTCTCTGGTAATGATCACCAGAATAGTATCTACATAAAGGGATCCCCATTAATAAAGCACTACATAAATATAAGGATAATGCACTCTTTCTCTTCTTCTCCCCTCTTTCTATCCTTCCCTTTGACCTAGGGGATTGAGTGGTGACAAGAAATGAGGATAAGGAGGGATGCTAGAACAATAGAGAGAATGTTGCCCTCAAGGGGAAATGGATGCAGGGACCACTGAGCCTCCTCTCTGAATGGTTAGCTCTAGCCAAGAGAAGTTAGAGGTCCCCAAACATGTCCATACAAACTATCTACCCTCTTGAGTTCCAGTTTGAACTGGATCAAGCATTCCATGATCCCAAGCTGTCAGCTAACCAAGACCTCATCCATAAGACCCTGTGCTTGCACTTAACAGACAGTCCTATGGGAAGTGTGAATTGAACTTTCTGTTGAGGACTGTGCTGACTTGCTTGCTCAAGGGAGGACTCAAACTCTACTCTGCCAAAAACTTCTAGGTGACAATCATTCTTATGTCTTAGAGTACTCCTGTGGTAAGAGATTGATAAACTTGTAGTTGCTCAGTATAATTTTTATTTTTTTTTTACTATTTAAAATATTAAGTTTAGACATGACTGCTCATTGACAAGGAAATAGAGGCTTATTTTTAAATGTTATTAACTAGTGAATGCTAAGAAAAGAAAAATACAGGGCCCTATCCCTGCGAACAATTCTCTTTATAACATTTCCTTACAATAATCATTATATTAAATATTGTGACCAAAGAATTTAGTTTCACCTGTTTGAATATTTTGGGTATAAGTAACTCATGCTCTGAATCATAAGTGCTAAACACACAGCTCATGGGCCACAATTATTATTCTGTTAAATACTTCTTATTTTTATGTATGTCCATATTTAAATGCTAATAAATTATATTTATTATATTGTAATGATAAATATTATATGTTATGTAAATGTTAATAAAATATATCTTAAGTATTTACATGTAAAACATTTTAATGAACTTAAATATTTAAAAAAGTATTTGTTATGTATCATGAGTATAACTTAACCATATTAAAATGTAACTGAGAAGGGGCAGCTGGGTAGCTCAGTGGATTGAGAGTCAGGTCTAGAGACGGGAGGTCCTAGATTCAAATCCGACCTCAGACACTTCCCAGCTGTGTGACCCTGGGCAAGTCACTTGACCCCCATTGCCTACCCTTACCCCTCTTCCACCTATAAGTCAATACACAGAAGTTAAGGGTTTAAAAAAATGTAACTGAGAAATATTTAACAAAATAAAATACAACAAAACATAATAATATCAAGAATGTCACATTTTGAAACTAAGTCAATATGTGGCTTGCAGGAATCCTTATGTATAGTTTAGTGCAATGGTTCCCAAACGTTTTTGGCCTACCACCCCCCTTCCAGAAAAAATATTACTTAGCTCCCTGGAAATTAAATTTAATAGCAATTAATAGGAAAGATAAATGCACCTGTGGCCATCGCCACACTTCTGGATCGCTGCAGCACCCACAAGGGGGTGGTAGCACCCACTTGGGGAATCACTGGTTTAGTGGCTCTCATTTCTATTTGAGTTTGACATCATTGGTCTGTATAATTGAAAACATAAATTCTTGACTCCATTTTACAGATATAGCCATAGTCTGTGAATTACTTTGGACCAAGAGCTTGCAAACCGAAAGAAGAAGATGCTATGATCTTCTAACTATTCTAACCATGGTCAAGTAAAAAATTTGTCTGAACAATACAAATGAAACCAATCACAACCCATAATGCACCCCTGGTAGTGCATTGTTAGGTGTCAAGTCAACAAGCATTTAGCAAATATCTATTATGTGACAGATACAAAGAAAAGAGCAAAAAAAGGTGATCTTGTCCTCAAGGAGCTTACAAGCTAATGGGGGGAAACAACATAGAAACAACTATGTATAAATAAAATATAAACAGGATAAATTTGGAGTAATGTCAGAAGAAAGGCATGAGGATTAAGAAGACCTGGGAAAAGCTTCTTGGAGAAGGGACTTTAGCTGAGACTTGGGGGGAAGCCAGGAGACAGACATGAAGAAGATGAATTCAGTCATGGAGACAACCAGTGAAAATGTCTAGAATCAGGAGACTGAGAGCGCTGATACTGTGTGTGTGCATGTGTGTAACAGTAGGGAAGCCTTTGTCTCTGTACAGCAGAGTATGTGTATGAAGACTGGAAATGTAGGAAGGGGCCAGGCCAGCTTATGAAGGGCTTTGGAAGTTAAACAAAGAATTTTATAGTTGATTTTGGTGGTAATAGGAAGTCACTGGAGTTTATAAAATAAGGAGGTGATGGGGACAGATCTGCCCTTTAGGAACATTAATTTGATAGCTGACTACAAGAGAATTCTGAAGCAAGGAGACCAACCAGGAGGCTATTATTATAGCATAGGAGATAGTCCTATTGTTGTTTGTCCTTCACTTTTGAAGTGGATCAGTGACATTATGGGGTGACGTCCTGATCTGCTCCTGACTTGGATTTAAGTGAGGAAGAGAGGCATAAAGTTGTCAGACTCATTCTCTCTTCCAGAGTCATAGAAGTCCAATGGCAGGACAAAAGTCAGGATGACTGGAGATGGCCCAAGGTACAGTAGATGATCTCAATGTCTTTGAGGTCTGACCAAACTTTAAGGACTCCACAGTGCCTTTTTCTTCAGCTGCCTTCATGGTCAATGGAAAAATTGTTCTCATTCATTGCTTCTGGCTGGGGAAGTCTTCATCCGCTTGAGCTAGACATACCCCTAACACCAATGGATTTAAGGCTTGTCGACCTGATTTAGTCAGCCAGCCCAGTTTATCAGGTTTTGTACATGCAGGCTGCAACTTCTTGGAGCCACAGGTGAGAATGAGTGAAAGGTGAACATCAAAGGTGGATGAGTAGTCATGAAAAGGACTCATCAATCCACCCCATTAGAGGTACTATTCTTTCTTGTGACAATGTCAGTGAAAAAAATGAAGTATATGTGAGGGATGCTACAGAGGTAGAAACAACAGGTCTTGGTAAGTGATTGGATATAGAGGTTGATGGAGAGTGAGAAGTTGAAGACGATGCCTAGACTGTGAACTTGAGTGATTACCTTTGACAAGAATAGGAAAATTAGGAAGAAGTGAGGATTTGGAAGAAAAAATGACAATAACAGGGAAGGTAGGAAGAAGTGAGGATTTGGAAAAAACCATAAGATTTACATGATACAACTATCTTCCAACACATAGATATATAGATCACAGGTTTATGTATTATATATATGTAAAGATCACAAAAAGCAGAGATTTTGAACATGTCTATTGTGACCTAATGTAGGCAGAGCAACTCTAGACCTTTAAAGATGCTGCAATAATTGCTTGGCCAGTCTTAGACTGAGTCAAAGGGTGTGATCATGTTCTACTTAATTGTCACTTGGTGAATGATTTAGTCACTCTAACATAGACCAAATGACTCGGGGCAAGTCACTTCATCTTCCTATTTTTTACTTTCTCAGAGTCCTACCCCTTTTTTAAAAAGCCATTGTAAGAACTGCCTTATTATTATTGTTAAGAAAATTACTTTTATTAAGGTATCTGGCTACCTTGTAAATACTGAGTACAATAGAATTTTATGAGTGAAATTGCAGCTTTCATGAGCACAACTGTAAAATACAGACTCAATCTTAAGTTGGGTAAACCTAGATCTCAGGGTAGCGCAGAAGCATTGGCTTCACATTCATGAATTGATTGAAGCCATGGAGCTTTAAGTCATAAATATGGCTTCCCAGGGGAAAAAAATGGAAATACGAATCGAAAACCAAGAGTCTTCGAGGGGAGGCAGACTAATGATGACCATGCTCATAGAACTGACAGATTAGCTATTTTATCTAATACCAGCAGGTGAAGTTCTAAAGTTTATCCCAATAGGGCTTCTGCTAGGTAGACATAAGTTGCTGAAGGAAAAATTATTCTGAGTCATTGGGCCAATAAACAAACTGAATCCTTTTGTAACATCTTAGGCTGCTATTATATTGATCTTCTTTTGGCTTACATTCCTACATTTTCCCAGAGTTTTCCCACCATAGTGTTTGGGTTTTCTATGCTGTTCCATCTTCCTTTGGTAGTCTGGATTCCTTTCTTGTAAAACAATTGTTTATCTGAAAGCAAATTTTATACTGAGTTATGGTGTCTATCAGTATTAAAGTTCCTAGGGTTCTCTGTGAGACATCCTATGTGTTAGGTGGCAGATGGACTGGGTGCTTTCTGATTTTGCTATAAATAATTCTTTCCTTTTCATGAAACATTGGAGTATTTCCCAACAGGACTCTGCTCAATACTACTAGATCATCCATGAGACAAAAGCTGAAGTGTTTGGGAACAGCTTTCTGGCATTTAGTACTCGGCAACCTGTGAGTATGTAGGACATCTAAGAAGGTACTGTCCTTGTAGCAATGTAAAAAAGAGGGCCTGCCTCTTTTGTCTGTTCCATTTAATGGCAGCCAAAATAGAAAATGGGATTTTTCTGTCTCTTTAAAGTAGGCAGGGTTGCATCTGGACCTTGAGGTTTGGCCCTCATATTTAAACACAACAAGCTTCTTCCTGATATATTTCTCACAAATGTATCTGGGATGCTTTTTGATGTTCCTTTAATCTTAGGGACAAAGCCTACCAACATCTCTATAAATTATGGAAGAATTAGCAGTCAGCTTTTGTGGTCTAAATATAGGCCAAATCCTAGAATGAGCTCTTTTAAAAGAGAGGAAAAAATATTGAAAAATAATACCAATTACAAGTGCCATTTAAGTTGTACAAAAATAAAAGGCACCAATAAAAATCTTTTTTAAAAAAAGCCACATTTGGGGAGAAAATGTGGTCTCCACTGGTATAAATAGAACATTACAGAAATATAGCAAAATTGTATTATAGATGAATCTGTGACTTGGTTCAACTTTTCTGAAAAACAATTTGAATTTATGCAAAGAAAGAGACTAAAATGTACACATCCTTTAATCCAAAGATTCTACTTCTAGGAACATATTCCAAGGAAATCAATGACAAAATGAAAGGATCTATATACACCAAAATATTTATAGCAACGTATTTTGTGGTAAAAAGAAGTAGACACAAAATATATGCCCATTGATTGGGAAATGGCTAAACATTACATGAATATAATGGACTATTAATATGCTATAAGAAATGTCGAATGTGATGAATACTGAGAAGCATAAAAAAATCTACAGGAACTGATGCAGCATGAAGTAAGCAGATCCAGGAAAACAGGTCACCTGTGCCTACCAAAAAAATGTGAATCAAGTAACTTCAACAACAAAGGAACTGAAATTGAATATTGTGCAATTATAATCATCAGCCTTGAGACTAAACACCTCCACATGTGTTTTTATAGAGCTGGGGGACCACGGATTGTAGGACAAAAATTCTTTATTATAAAGGAATAGCTTTTTTGGGAAGGAATGGGTGTGGGAATGCAATGGGAAATGTAGATGATATAAAAACAAGAAGATATCAATAAAAATTTATTTAAAAAATACAGCATTTCTTAATATGGCAGCTAAGCTCCAAATGCTATTTCATGGTGGAAATATTCATTCTCTTCATGGACTTAGTAACTCTCCAGGGTGTGAAGACCTAGAAGAGTGGCAGATGTGGGGAGAAAATTTGACAACAATATTACTGATATAGAGTTGAACTTTTTTCATCTTCCCTTTTTTTATACTCCTTTAATCTTGTAGGCATGGGCTACAAATATTTCTATAAATTATGGAAGAATTAGCAGTCAGTTTTTATGATCTAAATAGATGTTACAACCTTGAAATGAGCTCTTTTAAAATGGAAGGGAGAATGTAAATGCATGTTGAAAAATAATACCAATTATAGGTGTCATTTAAGTTGTAGAAAAACAAGACACAAAAATTGCACAGTGACACACTCACATAAACAAAAATCACAATAGAAATTCTGTTCTAGTGCTTCATAGGGAGGAGTTACAATTCCCTCATGATAGTTGGATTTAATAATCAATTCAGGAAACATTTGTAAAATATCTATCATGTTAACAACCCTATGATATGTGTTGGGGTAGTATATAATGTCTGAGTCAAACATAATTTATGTCCTCATGTATCTTTTCCCCCCCTTTAAAAATGATTTTTAATTATATGTAGGAAACAAATTTTGATAAATATTTTCTGACTTTTAGGATTTGAATTCTCTTTTTTCATTCCCCCCTCATTTCTTGAGGTGATGAATAGTCTAATATAGCTTACATCAGTACTTTCACATAATACATATTTCCATATCATTTATGCCAGGACAGAAGACAATATCACACATACAGTAAAAATATCATGAAGGAAATAAGAGAGAAGATAGCAGACTTTGATCAGCACTCAGACTACAATGGCTATAGATATTATTTTCATCATGAGTCCCTTGTGGATTTCTTGGAAACTTGCATTGATGATAGTGTTTTAGTTCTTGCAGATGATCATCATATAATATGTCTGTTACTATACACAGTGTTCTCCTGGTTCTGCTCACTTCACATTGCATCAATTCATTAAGGTCTTTCCATATTTTTCTTCTGTCCTTACATATCTTATGGTCTAGTGGAGGATAAAGGACAGCCACAAATAACTATAATGCTCAATAATATATGCACATATTATATACATACATGTAAGTTATGTTAGTTGTTGTTTTTCAGTTGTTTTTCAGGCAAGTCTGACTATTCATGAGCCTGTTTGAGGATTTTTTGGCAAATATCTTGAAGAGGTTTGTCATATCTTTCTCCTGCTCCTTTTACAAATAAGGAAACTTAGGCAAACACTGTCTAGGGTCAGACATCTAGTAAGTGTCTGAGGCTAGATTTGAATGCAGCACTCTTATCTATTGTACCAGTATTACCTTTTGGAGTCACTTCCTTTCCTAAATTTCCTAAACTGTAAAATAAGGTGGGGAGGGTAGTACTAGATGTCCTCAGAAATCTCTCCCAGTCCTAAATCAATGATCTTATGGGGGCATACAAGAGTTAAAGAAGAGGAAAGAGTCAAATACACCACCAAGATTTCAAGCTTGGGAGATTGGTGGTACCATAGACAGAAACAGCAGAACGTTTCAGGGGAAAGACAATAAATCAGAGAGTTTAGATAGTTTAATGCCTATAAATTTATTCATTCATTCCATGAACATTTAATAAGTCTGTTGTATGCAATGTATTATGGTATTTCTTGAGAGAGATGCAGAGAGAAAGAAGGTCTTGATCTGTTCTCAAGGTGCTTGCTATCTGCCACAGAGGTCTTCGCCTTCTTTGTCCTTTTGTTCTTCCTTACAAGTAGATATAACCTTATGAGAAGACCTTTGGCTATTCAACAACTTCAAAGACTTTAAACCACTTTCTCCAATAGTATTTGGGGACAGTGTAAAAACTAGGAACTATGGAAGCCAAAGGAAGGTATGCTAGCTTTTGCTGAACTTGAAAATTGAGTAGTAATTAAGTGAATGGTTTGTAGCTTAAATTTTTCATTCAGGTGACAAGCTACCTTATGAGAATGACAATGATATGGCTGACCTCTGCCCTGAATATCTCATTGGTTCAAGTCTAGAGGAAAAATTTGAAAATATATAATTGGTCCAGTGTTCTTTCCCCATGGGCCTGCCTTAGCCTGAATGCTTCCTAAAATATTTATTCAGAATAGCTGCTGACAAAACACTATTGCTTCTGGTAAGACTGTAGGCTAAAAATCTGCCCCTGAATACTTACCCTTCCATCATTTCTGAATAGGAAGGCCTGGGGAGAAGAGAGACCACCAATCCTGAGATATATTCCCTGTGGAGAAAGCAGAGTAGTAGTGAGTCCCTTCTTGTCCTTCTCTTATGCCTCTATTTATAGGATCAAAAATATAGGAGGCCTATTTTAATTTTGGAAGGAAATATGAAAACATTCTTGTAGATGGAAAGCAGTCCACATTGCAGTGGGTCTTAGATTTGGAATCAGAGGATTCAAGCTCAAATTCTGGTTCTGCATAGGTGCCCATTTTGATCATGGATTTTGGGTCATTTTTATTCAGGGTATGACTTCTGGACCTCAGTTTGCTCATCTGGAAAATAAGGGGTTGGACTAAATGATCACTTATATCCCATCTAAATGTACAATCCTAATTGTTACATCAGCCAGAATTCAGTAAAGTCTTTCATAATTTTTCACTTATGTAGGAATAAATAGGTATCTGGCCCTTGTATCTTGGTGGTGTAGGAAAATATATGTAAGGTAATGGGGTCACCAGGGATATTACAATAAACTAAGTGGTTTGTGGGAACACACTCTAGGATTTATGAGAGACTGGAACAGGATGGAAAGACCAGAGTTTACTGGATTTCCACAGGAATGGCAGTTGATCTTAACTGTCACCCAGCTTCCACTAGACCAGAGTATAGTAACAGGCTAACAAGGTAAAAGGGACTTAACAGCTTTAATTATGTTAGACTAAAAGGTGGGAAAGGATTTCTATACTTAAAATCTAAAGGATAAAACCACAGGGCAATGGGAGGACTTATTCTACTCTTATCTAAGTGATCTAAACTAACAGTAAATGGAGTCTCTGGGTGACTGCCTCAGACCTGGAACCAGCCAGGCTTGAGTACAGCTAAGGGCTTTGTGGCTTTGGGATTCTCACTGCAATCCACTGATGATCTCTGGATGCCAGGAGTCAAGATGATCTCAGGTACCAGGTAGAGAGGGTTCTGCTCGAAGCACTGTCCTCCAGTTTTCAAACTTCTCCTCCTCTCTTGGCTCTGTAGATCTTGTCCTTTTGCTAGACACACCACACAGGATCCCAGGGGAAATCAGGAAGCAGGATGTCCTTTGCTCTGAGGTCTCCCAGGCTGGCAACAGTTTTTGCCTACCACTAATGGAGTCCACACTCAGGGCATAGACAGACTTCCTCCTCCCTCATTCCATCATGGAATTCCCAGCTCCAGCTCCTTCCTGCAAGGTACAATTTAATTCCTAATAACTAGCTAATCTCATCTTACTCATAACAGTGGTCTCCATCTCACAACTGCAATTTAAAAATTTATTAGGCATATGAACTGAACTTGTAATTTTGTAGTATAGGGAAATCCTAGGTAAAGGGACTCCGTTAATCCATACAGTTTGGCATCTTTGTGGCAATTTATAGTTTTAAAGAGCTACCTAGAACTGAGAAATTAAGTGATTTGCCTAGGGTCACATGGTCAAAATGACTCCATTTTTCTTTTTTTCTTTTGGCTTTGAGATCAGCTCTCTAACATCAACTATAGACTGCTGCCTTCCAGTCACTTATTTATATTAGTTAAGTAGGCTTGAATTTATTTTATAGAATCAAGATATTTTATAGCTAGAATTCAATTCCATTAAGCATGTATTTATTAAACACCTATACTCTTCCAGGGAAGAGAGGTGGCACAGTGGATGGAGTACTGAGCCTGTAGTTAGGAAGACTTATCTTCCTGAGTTCAAATTTGACCTCAGACACTACTTGTATGACCCAGAAGATGTCATCTCATCCTGTTAGTTTCTGCTTCCTCACTGTAAAATGGCAAACTACTACAGTTTTATTATTTTTTTTTGTCAAGAAAACCCCAAATAATATCATGAAGAGTCAGACATGACTGGGAGATGATTGAACAACAATATACTGTTCTAAGTGCTGAGATAGTTTAGTGCAGTCATGGTAAACCTTTTAGAGACAGAGTGCCCAAACTGCAACCCTCATGGAGTGCGTGAGCCTCTCCCTTATCCCAGATGAGGGAGGGAAGAAGCACTCCCATTGGCTGCTGGGCAAAGGGGCGGGTTACTTGAGAAATGTCCTCAGGCATGGTGGAGAGGAGAGGGGAGCAGCCCCCTCTGGTACATGTGCCACAGGTTTGCCAATATGGGTTTAGTGTATGGAGATCCAAAGATTTTCAAAGACCTGATCCCTTCTTTTAATGAGTTTATAGTCCAATAGGGAAGGTAGACAAATGACTATCATATAAAATCATGAAGAGAATACCAAAAAACTAATAAAAGGAAAATTGGAATTCATGGCAAGATTATTATATAAGTCAGTTTTATTGAGGGGAAACACAAAATGAAGTGGTTGTTGGTGAGAATAAACTTAGGGCAGTATGGCAGACTATTGGAAAGAATTAAGTACCCCATTGGGTCCTCAAAGGGAATGGTCCTGTTCCCAACCAGTAAAGTCTGGTAGATTTTAATAGGATTCTCATTTGGGTTTGGGATGACCAGATATTTGGGTAAGAGAGTGAGGAGATTGGACTTGGGGACCGGTGTCAATTCATGATATTAAGGAGGAAGAAAGACCCCTGGGAAATTAGAGGATAGATGATATTGAAATCGCCTTCTCATCCCCCAAAAGATGAGGTGACTTTTAACTTTATGATTTTCATTTTTCCTGGTTTGTATTGAATTATCCATTAATTTAGAACAATTATCATTCTGATACAATTAGCATAGCCCACGAATGGATACTATTTGTCAATGGTAAATATGTTCATGCTTAACCATGTATTAGTTATATTAAGCATCTTATGTATAATTCTCAGAGCTTTAGAATTGGAAACAAAATTTCTACACAATGAAGAGCTGCCATCTTATTCACTCAACCCTTCATGACTTTGTCAAGAAAGCTTCAAAGAGTCTCCCCACTATAAAACTACAAGAAATTTAAGTTTCAAAAGAATGCCCTCTCACTTTATTTCTTTTCCAAGGCAAATCAGCCTACAAAGATGGGGCTTATTTTGTTGCCTGAAGGGAAGTAGGTTATTAGGTCTCCATGCAGTATGGCCCATCTGTACAGTTCCTGGTTCTGAAATACCCTTGTTTCAATGACAGCTATATAGAAAAGAGCACTTTCCTGTTAGACCCTGGGGATTAAATGAAATGATTTGCATTTAGCTGGGGTGTGAAAAGTTAATGGGGAAGTCTGGAGCACAGAGTTCCTTAAACTGTGAAAGCTCTCCTTGCCTCACTCTGAAAATGGGCCCCAGGGATATCAACATTGCTGGTTGATTGAAGAGTGACTCTTAGAAACCAGTGGGGGACCTGGCTCACTGCAGATCTCCTAGCCTTGAGAAATTCCTTCCTAGTGACTTTAACATCCTTAACTTACCAGGGATTTCCTATTTAGAAACCTCTCTGGAAGGACTGGCTGAATCTAGAGAATTTACTCCTGTAGGAAGTAAATTTAGGAAGCTTCCCTAAAAATCCTTTCCTATGGTGAAGTTCAGGAAGTTCTGGTTTGGGTCAGAGAGAAAGAACACTTCTGGAGAACCCAGGTGTGATGCCCAGTTCTGATCCTTACTACTTTTTGTAGCTCCAAGTCCTAAAATGTGGTTACCTGGAATGAGATGCTAGCCCAGATTCACCATGCAGACTAACTGAATCTGCTCTAGTCTAGGGCTAGATGACAAGAGTTAGTATTGCAGTCATTTCAGTCCAGGAGCAAACCGAGGGTGAAATAAATATGGATATAAAAGAATACTATTGTGATATATGAAATAAGAGGAAAGATAATGTTAAAGAGTTATGGAAAGATTTGTATAAGTAGGTGAATGAAGTAAGCAGAACCAGGAAAATATTTTTTACAAAACTTTTTTTGTGGTTTATACAAAATTGTTTGTAAAAACAAATAACTATGGAGGCAGCTGGATGGCTCAGTGGATTGAGAGCCAGGCCTAGAGATGGGAGGTCTTAGGTTCAAATCTGACCTCAGATATTTCCTACCTATGTGACCTTGGGTAAATCACTTAACCCCCATTGCCTAGCCCTTACCACTCTTCTGCCTTGGAACCAATATATAGTAGTGATTCTAAGGGAGAAGGTAAGGGTTTAAAAAAACAAAAACCAAAAAACTGAAAACTGTAAGACTCAGATCAAAGGCAGCTAGGTAGGGGTTGGTGGGTAGAGCTCTGGCCCTGGAATCAATAAGAACTAAGTTCAAATCCCACCACAGATAACTATGTGACCTTAGGCAAGTCACTTACTATCTGTTTGTCTCAGTTTCTTTATCTGTAAAATGGAGGTAATCACTTTTCCTAGGGTAATAATAATGAGATAATATTCATAAAGCTCTTAGCACAGTGCCTAGAACTTAGTAGGTAAGCCCATATAAATGTTAAAATTCAGCTTCAGACACTTATTACCTGTGTGACCCTAGGCAAGTCACTTAACTCTGCCTTAGTTTCCTCATCTGTAAAATGAGCTGGAAAAGAAAATGGCAAACCACTTCAGTACCTTTGCCAAGAAAACCCCAAGTGGGGTCACAAAGAGTCAGATTTGACTGAAAAACTACTGTACAACATTATTATCATCCTCATCTATCAAATAATTGTCCATTATTCCCAAGGAAGAATGATAAAGCATATTATCTATGTCTTGACGGAGAGGTGATGGAGTCGGGGTACAAATTAAGACACATTTTTGCTACATGACAAATGATGGAATTAGTCTTGCTTGACTATGCATATTTTTCACAAAGATTTTATTTTTGTTTTTCTTTTTAAATGGCTTGAGAGTAAGAAGGATGGAAAATATAATTGTTAATTAATTTTAAAAGTCATGTTTCATCTCTTTCTATTTTATTTTTCTTTTCTTTTTTCTTACATTTTTGTTTAATGAGTGAATATTGTGCAACTCAAACTGGAATTTCTTTACTGGTGACATTTTTCTTTTTTGCAATTTGGGAAATGTTCTTTGTTGAGGAAACTTTGGAGTTTGAGGACAACATGTCTGTATGAGTTGAATCTGATGTTTCTCTCTGATGGTGCCTGGTGATTTCTTTGATCTGTATTCTGTTCTTTGATGTTACTACTGTTGGGAATTTTCTTGATCATTTTCCTAAAAACATTGTGCTTAGATTCTTCACATTGTTTTGGTAATCTGATGACTCAAATTCTTCTGCAGGCTTTGTCTTTTAATTCTGTCATTTCTGCTTATAAAGCTTTCCAAGCTTTATATTTTTGAAAAAAGAAAGATTTTTGTATATAGCTAATGTGAGAATATATTTCTTCTGGATAAGCATATTCATTGTAATTTATAACAAATCACGATGTATATTATTGTTGTTACATATTATATTTTGTTATATGTTAAAAAATAAAAATAATAGTAACAAAAAACCCATTATTCGAAGAAGGGGTCCATGATAAAAAGGGGTAAAAGTTCTTAATCTAGATGCTATGATAACTCTATAAGATCACTGATATTATTATTCTTATTTTAAAGATGAAGAACTTGAGAGAGAGAGAGAGAGAAAATGATATATTCTGAGCGCCTGACAGTTTTTTAAAGTTATTCCAGTAGCCTCTTAGACTGCCAGTGTTCATGGAATGGGACCTCAGAAGTTGGGATAGGAAATACTTCAACAAAATACTATTTCTGGGGGCAGTGAGATGGCTCAGTGGATAGAGTGCCAAGCCTGGAGACAGAAGGTCCTGGGTTCAAATCTGACCTCAGAACTTCCTAGCTGTATGACCCTAACTCCTATTGCCTAGATAAAAATATTATCTTTTCCCCAAACTTTGAAGTCATTTGATTAATTGTGGTTGGTCATGAGAAAAAGGATAGAGAAAACTAAGAGGTCATGAGCAAATAAATTATAGATTAAAATGGATTTGAAATATCTGACTATAATATTGAGACAATATAGGGAAAAATGTGCTTGGCAGCCCTCAGTTAGAACATTACTGCCAAACCCTGAGACAAAGAGAAGTTACTTTTCATTGACATATGGAAATCCTAAGTGAAGGGACTCCCTCTACAAGTACAGGACAGGTCTTTACCTTTTCTAAAACTTAAAGTCTTAAGGAATTGCCTAGAGCAAAGGTGTCAAATTTATAGTCCAAGAAAAGAGACCAGCAAAATTTTGGGCCAGAACTAGATAATAATGTAATTGGGAAATGTTTAACAAAATAAGTAAAAATACAAAACAACACATAGAGTATAAACTTGTGCTTTTTTCCCCATCAATGTGCAGCTCTAAGAGATTTATTTCTACTTGATTTTGAGATCACTGGCCCAGAATATAGTAAAGTGACTTTCCCCAGGTCATATAGTAAGTATCAGAAACAGGATTTGACCTCAGGTTTTCTGATTCTAGAGCCAGAGTTTTTTCTGTTGGCCTAAGTTTCTTCCAATCCATTAAGGAGTGAGGTAGATACACAAACATAATAAAAATCAGGCTAGGGACCAAATCTGTTTTGTAATATAGGAAACATTTTTTTTTATCACCGGGAATGAGTATGTTCTCTGTAATTTATAATTTCAGGAAATTGAATGGGGCACTGAAAAGTTAAAGGACTTGTTCAAGGTCCTGTAGCCAGTATGTACTAGAGACAAAACTAGAACCTAGTTCTTTCTGGCTCCAAGGCCAATTCTATCCATTATACCATACTATCTCAACAACAACAATAGCAATAATAATGATAATAACTAGTACTTATGTAGTTAGTACTTACTATGCACCAGGCACCTGTGCTAAGTGCTTTGCAAGTATCTCTTTAAATCTCAGACAGCATCAGTTAGTTTTGATAAATATTGTTTTAAATGCAGTTTAATATCTACTACTGATAGACTTTCCTCCTTTACATTTTTCATTAATTCTTTTGATATCCTTGACCTTTTGCTTTTCCAAAAGAATTTTATTTTTTCAAATTCAAAAAAAATTATTTTAATAATTTAATAAATAGATTTGCTTAGGTAGGATTATAATTTTAATTATGTTGGCTCTGCCCATCAATTAAAAAAACAATTACTGCTTCATCCAGAGCCTCCAAGAAAAATATTAATTGCTCTTAAGCCCAAAAATAATGAATGGGGGAGCTCAAAAAGGATTCAAAAAATCAAGTAAGAGAGGGAGGGAAAAAATTGGGAAAATAAATGAGAATAATACAGGAAGATCATGAAAAAAGAGTCAATACTTTGGTAAAGGAGGCCTCCCCCCAAATACTAAAGAAATTAATACCTTAAAAAACAGAATAAGCCAATTGGTAAAAGAGGCATAAAAATCAAAAGAAGAGAATTTCTTAAAAAGTAGAATTGACCAAGTGGAAGAAGATATACAAAAATAAACTGAAGAGATGAAATTGAAAGGCTGAATTGGTCCTCTGGGAAAAGAGGTACAAAAATTTTCTTAGGAAAAGAACTCTTTACAAAGTAGAATTGACCAAATAGAAAAGGAGATACAAATGGTCACTCAAGAAAATCATGCATTAAAAATTAGAATGGGACATGTGAAACCTAAAGACTCCACGAGGCATCAAGAAACAATAAAACAAAATCAAAAATGGGGAAAAAATAGAAGAAAATTTGAAACATCTCATAGAAAAACAAAAAACAAAAACAAAACCAATTGACCTAGAAAAGAAATCCAGGAGAGATAATTTAAGAATTATTGGACTACCTGAAAGCCATGATCAAAAAAGAGCTTACACATCATCTTCAAGGAAAACTGCCCTCATATCCTAGAACCAGAAGACAAAATAGCAATTGAAATAATCCACCAATCTTCTTCTGAAAGAGATCACAAAAGGATAACTCTCAGGAATATTATAGTTAAATTTGAAGACTCCTAAGTCAAGGAGAAAATATTGTAAGCATCCAAAAAGAAAAACTTTAAATATCATGGAGTCACAGTTAGGATAACACAAGACTTATCAGCTTCTACATTAAAAGATCAGTAGGCCTGGAATATAATATTCCAGAAGGCAAAGGAGCTAGGACTTCAACCAAGAATCATTCACCCAGCAAAACTGAGCATAATCCTACAGGGAAAAAAAGAATATCCTCTGAAAAAGAGAATTTTTAGACATTCCTGATGAAAAGACCATAGCTGAATGGAAAATTTTACTCTCAAATTAAACACTCAAGAGAAGCATAAAAACATGAGAAATAAGAGAACTCAAAAGACCTTCAATAAGGTTAAATTGTGTATAGCCCTACATGGG
This sequence comes from Gracilinanus agilis, assembly GCF_016433145.1. Classification (NCBI taxonomy): domain Eukaryota; kingdom Metazoa; phylum Chordata; class Mammalia; order Didelphimorphia; family Didelphidae; genus Gracilinanus; species Gracilinanus agilis. The sequence continues at coordinate 251,313,837 of NC_058130.1, read as the reverse complement.
GAGATGATTCTCATAATGCCAAAGAATTTTGTCATTATTTGGGCAGTTAGAAAGAGTATACATTAGAAAAAGAGCTAGGTGATGAACTGAATATGATGGGATGATATTAAAAATTAAATTAAATTAAAGCATGAGAAATAGGAATGCATTAGGAGGAGGTGGAAGGAAAAATAGAATGGAGTAAATTATTACACATTAAAGAGGCATGGAGGGGAAGCTGGGGAGGTGGGGAGGAGAATATGTGTACCTTACTTTCATCAGAACTGGCTCAATGAGGAAAGAACATACATAATCAATTGGGTATAGAAAACTATCTTACCCTATAGGAAAATGGAAGGGGACAAGAGAAGAGGGATGGTACTGACAGAAAAGAGCTAATTGGGGAAGATGGAGGTCAGAACTAAAAGAGGTAAATAGGATGGACTGTGATACATAGTAATCATAATGGTGCAAAAATGTTTGCAAGTCTCTTTTTAAAAAAGCTTAATTTCTCAAATATATAGAGAAACGAGCTGAATATATCAGGATACAAGTTGTTCCCCAACTAATAAATGGTCAAAGGATTTGAACTGGCAGTTCTCAGACAATGGTAATTAAAGTTCTTTATAGTCATGCAAAAATCCTCTAAATCCTTATTAATTAGAGAAATACAAATTAAAACAACTCCAAGATACTACACTACACCTATCAGATTGACTGTTATGTCAGAAAAGGAAAATGACAAAACTTGGAGAGGATGTAGAAAAGCTGGGACATGAATGCATTATTGGGGGAGTTCTGAACTGATTCAATCATTCAGGAGAGCAAATTGCATCTATATCCAGAGGGTTATAAAATAGTACATATCCTTTGATCCAGCAATACCATTAATAGGTTTATATCCTTAAAAAACAAAAAGGGGAAGGACTTAAAAAAAATTTAAAGCAGCTCTTTTGGGGCGGGGACAAAGATTTGGAAAGTGAGAGGAAACTTAATTGAAGAATGGCTAGGTAAGTAATACCATATGATTATAATGGAATACTATTGTGTTTTAAGAAAGGACAAGCAGGAGGAGCTCAGAAAAACCTGGAAAGACTTACATGAATTGAAATAGAAAGAAATAAGCAGAACCAGGAGAACATTGAATAGTGACAGGAATACTTTACAAAATGTGACTAGCTATATACAATGATCCAAAACTATCTCAAAGGACTCATGATAAAAAATGCCATCTTCTTCCAGAAAAACAAAAACAAAAACACTGAGTCTTAAGCCAGACCAAGAAAACTTTTTTTCACTTTTCTTTCTTAATTTTTCCTATTTGTGTTTCCTTCCACAAAAGAATTAATATAGAAAAATGTTTTACATGGTTACACATGTAAAATCTCTATGAGATTGCTTACTTGATGGGAAGGGTGGAGGGGAGAGAATTCAAGACTCAATATTCTTTTAAAATGTTGGAAACTGTTTTTACAGGTAATTGGGGAAAATAAAAAGTTATTGTTTCTCCCCCACTCTGAAAAATTGAAAAATCAGAATATGATAAATTCACAAAGGAGTCTAACATGCCATGTAACCAGATGAGAAGAAATCACATGGGCTTGGGTACATTAAGGAAGTCTTTGTACTGAAGAGACATCTGAATTGGGCTGGTTGGGCTACTCTTGAAGAGTAGCCTGTTACCTAAGGAAGGAGAAGAGCAGAAAGCATTGTAGAAATTCACCAGAATTTGGGTCATGAGCAAAAGCATCCAAGTGGGAAGTCATGAGATGTTTTTGGCAGGCGAGGATGAATTGTTTGGCTAGACCATGGAGTATATGATGAGGAATAGTGGATCTAAGGCTGGATCTTCCTTTTAACATATCTAAAAGCCATCAGTGGAATGAAACTTGTGTTTCTCCCTAGAGCTTTGCAGTAGGTCCGGGCAACTTATCAAGATTTATCTCGGTGTGGATGAGATGCAGAAGAGAGAGGATATGCACCGACTCAAGACAATGTTTTTTTCTAACTTTCCCATTCAGGAACCTTTCAGGAGAAAAATAAATGAAATAAAATAAGGACCGAATCAGATTAGGAGCAATCAAATAAATATGATTATACAGGCTACTTATGAGAAGATTATGACCCTGAATCACCTGACAGCTTTGGTTTTCCCAGAAATTTCTATATACAGGAAGAAGGTGATTGGTGTGCTCAGGAAAGCAGCTGGGTATAGGAAGAAGAATGCCTGGATTAGGGCATGCCAAACTTGACTCACTCTTCCTTCAGTCTCTGTGCTCTGGTTCTTGTGTTCGTTATTACTAAGAGATGTTTCCTGTTTGGGGAAACATAACATTCTAACTGGATTTCTCCTTTTGCCCTTATTTTACTCTTCCTTGGAGCATAGTTAGAGAGGTAGTTAGTTGATACAGTAGAGAAATGAGGGAGATAAAGAGAGAGAGAGAGAGAGAGAGAGAGAGAGAGAGAGAGAGAGAGAGAGAGAGAGAGAAAGACAGAGAGAGAGAGAGAGAGTGTCATATTTCGACAGAAAGATCTGAGTTCAAATCCTAGCCCAGACTCTTACTAATTACATGACTCATGGCAACTCACTTTACCTTCATCGGCCTCGGTCATCTTATTTGTAAAATGGACATAATAATAATACCTAATCATAGAACCATTCTGAACATTACATGAAATAATATATTGAAAGAACCATGTATTAATAGTAACTAACATTTATATATGGCTTACTTTGTGCCAAGCACTATGCTAAGTACTTTACAATTATTATTTCATTTGATCCTCACAGCAACCCTGAGAGGTAGGTATTATTTTTGTCCTAATTTGACAGGTATGGGAACTGAGATAAACAGAGGTTAAGTGACTTGCCCAGGGTGGTACAGCTAGTAAATATCTGAAGCTGTATTTGAACTCAGATTTGTATTTGAAATCCAGACCCAATGCTCAAGCCACTGTACCATCCAGCCACTATATAAATGTGAGTTGTTATTATTTTCCTTCATTAGTATGAAAGCTCCTCGAAGGTCAGATCCTATTTTTACCTTTCTTTGTATTCCCCAGGACTTAGCACAGTGTGTTGTCTGTAGTAAATGCTTAATGAATGCTATTTGGTTATCTTACTGATTTGGTCGATCATTATTAATGCACTTGTCATTTCCTCCCTTTTCCTATTAGATTAGAAACATCTTGAGAGTAGACTCAGCTTTTTATATCCCTGTAATTATTTTTGTCTCTGTCTTTACCAAATGTTCATTAAATGTTTGTCATATGAATTCTCCCATTCACCTAATCAATTAATCAATCGCTTAAAAAGCATTTATTAAGTAATTATTATGGGGGCAGTAAGGTAGCTTAGTGGGTAGAGAGCCAGACCTGGAGAGGGGAGGTTCTGAGTTCAAATCTGACCTTAGTACTTTTTAGCTGTATGACCCTGGGCAAGTCACTTATCCCAAATTGTCTAGACTTTACCTCTCTTCTGCCTCAGAACTGATGCTCAGTATCAATTCTGAGACAGAAGATAAAAGTTAAAAAAAAACAAAGAAACATCATATTCCAGATGCACAAAGACATAAAGGAAAACAGTTGCTGCCTATAAGATACATTCAACAGGGGAGAAATCGTGTGCACATATAAATACATGAAATAAAATAAATGCCAGTTAATTTTTTATCTGGAGAAACTAGCACTTGTGGGGATCAGGAAAGGTCTCACATAGAAGTTTGTGTTTATGCTGAATTTTGAAGGTGAAGGTTTTTTTTTTAAACCCTTGTCCTTTGGTATATTTTCTCATAGGTGGAAGATTGGTAAGGGTGGACAATGGGGGTCAAGTGACTTGCCCAGGGTCACACAGCTGGGAAGTGTCTGAGGCCGGGTTTGAACCTAGGATCTCCTGTCTCTAGGCCTGACTCTCACTCCACTGAGCTACCCAGCTGCCCAGAAGGTGAAGGTTTTTAAGAGGTAGAGGTGACTAAAATAGTGTATTCCACACAAAGTCCATTCAAAAGCCCAAGAAATATGACATATGAGGAGCAAGAAAGCCAATTTGGCTAGACCAAAGCATTTGTAAATTGTAATATAATATCTAACAAGACTAGAAAGTTTGGTCAGAAAATGATTGTATAAGAATTACTATGAAGGAGCAAATGGATGAAAAAAAAAATGCATTGCGTTTACTATGTACCGAGCACTGGGCACCCAAATAGGAGAACCAACACAGTCCCTGTTGTCAAGGAGTTCACACTCTGATAGAGGGAGGCAACACATTAAAAAAAATTCAGTTCCAGAGCATATGGAAAGAATCTGCTATGCATAAGGCTCATAGTAAGATGCCAGACACAAAGGAGAGAGTTCTGGTCTTCAATTCAGCTTTATTAGAGGTGAGCCCTTGAGCAAATTGCTTAACCCCACTGTCTCCTCAGGCAACTCCTGGGATCTTTCTACTAAGCCCTATGTGCCCGATAATTCACTATGCCAGGTTTCTCTTTGCTCTATCATCTCTCACTATTCTGCCAGTTAAACATTATTATATAATGCCTCACAATAGTAGATACTCAATAAATGTTGAGTTCAATTTAATCAGTTCCAACTGGCTAGAGAAATGGCTCCACATTTCCATTATGCCTTGGACCACCTAAAGAGCTAAAATTTAAAACTCCTCTTGAGTTTGGAGTCAGAGGACCTGGCTTTGAAAACTAACTTTGCTGTTTAATACTTCCATGGCTCTTGACAATTCATTTCCCCTCCCCAAATCTCAGTTCCTTCAGTTGTAAAGTATCTATTTCCAGGAGATATTTAAAGTAAGATATTTGTGTTGTTGGGACAGCTAAGTGGCTAGAAATCAAGAAGACTCATCTTCTTGAGTTCAAATTTGGACTCAGACTAACTGTATGACCTTGGGCAAATCACTTAACCTGTTGACTTCAGTTTCCTCATGTGTCAAATGAGTTGGAGAAGGAAACGGGGAAATACTTGAGTATTTTTGCCAAGAAACCCCAAATTGGTTCATGAAGAATCAGATATGACTAAATAACAAACAAGGTGATTTTGGGGGCAGCTAGGTGACTCAGTGGATTAAGAGTCATGCATAGAGATAGGTGGTCCAGAGTTCAAATGTTGTCTCAGACACTTCCTAGTTGTGTGACCCTGGGCAAGTCACTTAACCCCCATTGCCTAGCCCTTACCACTCTTCTGCCTTGAAACCAATACACAATATTGATTCTAAGATGGAAGGTAAGAGTTAAAAAACAAACAGGGTGAATTCCCACTGTAGATCACTTTTATGAACCTGGAATCCTGATGATATAGATAAAATAATAGAGCATACATGTGTCTATCAAACAAGTTGAACAGTTCCAAGTCAGAGGTTTCCTGGCTCATCCAGCACTCATTACTACTGTGACAGTGGACAAGCTTTGATTTCCTCAGTCATAAAATGGAGATGATTATTGTTTACACTATGTACCTCACAGAATTTTCAAAAGGAAAATGCTTTTAAGTGCTATAGAAAGTTGAGCTATTGTTATAACTTCTTATGATAACTAAGGTTGCTGTGGGGGGGCAGGGGGAGATGGAGGAGTGAGCCTCAGATTTGTTTTATTCTTTTTCACATTAAAAGCTGAAATGGGGGTAGGTAGCATTATATACGACAGTACTATTTTTCAAAATTAGTAGGCAAAGTCAAGATAATCCATTGGCTTGAGTCTTGGACCCCGGTATGATTTTCAGTGCTGTTACTGACTTACCTTAGACAAGTCTTTTGAATACTTTGCCTCAGTTTCCCCATCCCTTAAATAGGGGTAGCATTTACTTCCTTTTCTTTGATCTAGTTATGCAGCTTCTTAGTGCCTCATCTCTAAGGTGAACAGTTCAAAGTCAGAGGTTTCCTAGCTCATCCAGGAAAGGCAAAAAATCAGATTATTTTAACAAGAACAATGACAAGAACAATAGAATATTTGCTGAATTGATACTGAGATGCATCAACTGTAGTGATGGGTGTTGTACCCCCAAAACTATAGATGTGTTTCAGGCAAAGTATAAGCAGGGAAATTCCTTTGCTCCCTTCTATCCTTGTGACTCCTACCACCAAAACATCTGATAACTCCTATAAGACCCTGAGAGGATTATCCTCCTTGGATCCTCCTTTAGATGGATAGAGAGATACACCTGCTTGATATCATCAAGTTGTATCTCAGACATCCATCTGTCCCCTAAACTATGAGGGTCACCCCCTATGTCTTCAGGTAGACCTGGTCAGATGACCAAACCCCCAACCAAATGCCTGAGTGTTTACCATACTAGAGTCACGTCTTCACAATGGCATAGTCATGTCTTGCATGTTGTAAAGAGTATAAAATCCCCAGAATTGATGTCATCTAGGGGTCAGCTTTTCCATCCATGCTGTCCTCCCAAGGAGTAGCCCCCCCATCTTACTCTTCCACCTTCCTATCCTCCTGGCCATTCTCAACATTATTTTCTAAATTAATAAATTTCTCTTTTTACTTTTAAGCTAAGATTTAGAATCTTGCATTCTTGCAAAAGGTATCCTTCCCAAACCCAGGGGGTTCACCACCATACCCTGCAGCATGTGGATGTACCCCACAACAGTGGCAGCATACTGGTATTAAAGATATCTCTCCTCCTCTCCCTCTTCCCTGATTTTTCTCCATCAATAAAATAATCATAATTATCAGGTTGCATAGGAATTATAGAAGGCAGTTTCTACTCTTTGATGTTTTCCCTGTGTCCCTTCCTGGCTAAGAAACCTCTAGAATAATTCTGTTTATGGAGCTTGGCAAGCCAGTTTCATAGGCTTCCAGGCCAGATTGGGTTCCTTTGCCAGCTTCACTTTTTCCAACTTTAGAATTTTCTACGTCGGCACAATCACCATCGTGAGGTTTGGGAACGAAGTCCCTTATGGGCTTTGCCACCTCCTGACTGTTGGGGGCTTACATACATACTCTGGTTTGCTGGCTGAACGTCTTTGAACAGGAAAGGACCCCAGATGGGTCACACCCATCTATTAAACAGTGTTTGAAGCCATTGTAGATCCAAGCCCAAACGTTTATTTTCAGTTTCTGGTGGAGCTCCAGAACTATGAAAGTGTTCCTGGGGGAGAAAGATGTCATGGCACGTCTAAAGAAGACTGGGGAGCACAATGGAACTTTTGCTTGCTATCTTGCTCATCAGTGAGTCTACTTTGCTGGGCTTCTCATCTTGCCAGGGGGTCTGCTCTGCCTTCAGGATTTGCTAGAGTTTCTTCCCCTTTGAGCGGAGGGGTGGGTTGGTTGTGTTTTCATGCCTTCCACTTAGCGTGTAACACCGTGAAAAGGGAGAAAATTAAAGAAAACTGAAACCAGGAGCTAATTGCAATGCTGACTGAGAAAAGAATTAGCAGCAGGGCTCGCTCACAAATTTCTCTTGATGTTTCTGACCTGGTAGCCAGCCATCCCTGCAGGGAAACCACAGGGCAGGGACCTTAACCTAATTCTCTGCTGCTTGCTTCTGCCTCCTAGGGCATTGCTGGCTGGGGGTGAGTAGTAATCACCACTTCATCACCTCAGCAAGCCTGACTACTGTATCTTTTCTTTGTTCCCAGAGAACAAGCTCGTTGGGAGTCATAAAGTCCTAAACAAAGGCTCTCTTCTCTTGATCTCACCTGCCCTCCACTTTGTTTTTTTCTCCTTTGAAGCCACAGTCAAAGCTGTTATCCAGGATTTAGAGGGCAAGGGGCGGGCTTGGGGAGAGGTGGTGATTGATTACCAAAAATTCGTTACCTAATCGCTAATGAATGTCCTGCAAGGTGATCGTGTGGCTCATTCCTTCTCCTCCTCCCCACATAAATGAATGAAAAACAAATGCATGAAAAGTGAATTTGTATAACTCTCGTGAGGCTGAGAGCTACCTTTTCTCCTCAGTAGTCTTTATAGGAGTAAATGGCAATCTTGGCCAACTGAAACAGACTCACTGTTCTGTTGGGTTCAAGCATGTGGAACCTGCGGCCCAGGGTTCTACAAGACTCTGGACTTCCAGAGACTTGGATCAGTTCTGGGGGCTGACCGTCAAAAGAGACGTCTCTCACGGGCTCGTTGTCTCCTCCTGATATGGCTCCAGGAAAATCTTCCAATATATCAAAGGGTCTCATTCCCATTTAGATTTCCCCCAAATCCTCCCAGAGAAACACAGGCAAGGTGGATAGGGGGACAGCTTTTGTTACTCCCCACAGAAAATGCAAAGGATACAAAGGACTCATAGAAGCCTGGAAACATTTGCAAAATGCACCTGAAGAACTCAAATATCCTCCCTGCTCTCCCTGAAAGGGAAATGAACTCAAGGTTGGGCAATAGTTTGACATTCCAGGGAGCTTTTTTCCCCAGCAAGGTCAAGCTGGCCTCCCTAAGACTTATAGTGCCACCCTGTGGTATAGACTGTTTATACTATGGGGTGGGGGGTGGATGAACATGCTAGCTAGGTGGCTCAGTGGATAGAGTTGAACCTGGAGTCAGGAAGTTGTTGTTCTGTCCTATTCAATTCATCATGATCCTTTCTGGGATTGTCTTAGCAAAGATACTGGAGTGGTTTGCCCTTTCCTTCTCCAGCTCATTTTACAGATGAGAAAACTGAGGTAAACCGGGTTAAATGATTTCCCTAGAGTCACACAGCTAGGAAATATCTGAAGCTAGATTTGAATTCAGGAAGATGAGGCCTGGCAACTTACCTGGAGTCAGGAAGATCTGAGTTCAAATTTAGACTCACTCTTACAAGCTGTGTGACCCTGTAGAAGTCACTTTACATCTGTCTGCCTCAGTGTCTTCATCTATAAAATGGGGATGATAATGGTACCTACCTCCCAGGGTTATGTTGAGGATCAAATGTGGTATTATTTGTATGGTATGTATTATTTGCAAATCTTAAAGCTCTATGTAAATGTATGCTATTACTATTCCAAAAAGATCTATATCATTTCAATAATTCACTGCTTTTGATCTTCAAGTAGGATTCTATGCAGGAACAACATGGACTATTTTCTCCTTCCTCCAAGTAGTACGATATGTCAGGAAATGGACTACTGTCTCCACGAGATCTGGATTTTAGATTCTCAGAAGTGAGAATATTTTTTCTTTAACTTGGGATTCCTGGGAAGTTAATCTCAGAATGGAAGGGCCCCAGTCTAACATAATTAGTAGTTATGTAAAGCAAGATTCACATAAAGGCTCACTGACTTCAATGTCTATCTATCTGCTAGACTGAGGCTGAGATTGTTTTGGCACTTTCTACTCCCTTTCACAGGAGTCTCTGTTGGATCTGGGGTCAGGAAGTCCAGAGTTCAAATCTTGCCTCAGACATATATATATATAGAATATACAGCTGTGTGACTCTGGCTAAGTCACTTAGCCCCATTTGCCTCAGTTCCCTTACCTAGAAAATGAGCTGGAGAAAGAAAGGGCAAGGCGAACCGTGTCCCTGTCAAGAAAACCCCAAATGGGGTCACAAAGAGTCAGACATGACTGAACAACAACAAACTCTCTTTACTGTCCCACTTGTTTTGGGGGGGGGTGTTGGTGGGCTTCATTTTTGGAGCCATTAGTCCCTGTGAAATCATAGCTGGTTTGTCTCTTGTGAATCCCTAAAACTGGGGAGCCTCCTTCCTCTTCCTTCCCACAGCAACAAGACATAGTAGAAAGTGCTTGGGCAACTAGGTGGAGAGCCAGACCTAGAAACAGGAGGTCCTGGGTTCAAATCTGACCTCAGACACTTCCTAGATGTGTGACCCTGGGCAAGTCCTTTATTCCACATTTGCCTAGTTCTTACATCTCTTCTGCATTGGAACTAGTACTAATTCTAAGAGAGAAGTTAAAGGTCTTTAAAAAAAAGAGGTCCTTAAAAAAAAAAAAGAAAGAAAACACCCTAGGATTGGAGTCAAAGAACTTGGCTTTTCATAAAGCCTCTCCCATACTTTAGTGCTCTGATGACCTTGTGCAAGCTGTTTAACTCCTCTGGGCTAAACATTTTTCCTCTTGTTCCGATCTGGTTAAGTGGGTGGCAGACAGGTTCTATTAGTTATCCTCCGAGAGCCCTTTTCAGCTCTTTGTGATGCTGTGGTCTTATGGTCCTAAAAGCTGATGGTGGCAGAGTTCTGATGCCAGTCCTATTGTGATTATAATGCTCAGCCAGCTGTCAGTGCCAGTCTATGAGTCACAGGTTTTCCTCCTGGAATTTATGATCTGGGTTTTCTGGGTCTGTTATTGAACTATTTATCCTTTGAAGTGGTCACATTGGCCGAGAGCCCAGCCTGGGTCAGGATTTTGTGGTGCCGGGTGATGAAGTCTTTTAATTTTTTTTTTTAAACTGCGAACTGCACAATAAGCATGGAAACTTCTGTACCCAGTGGTTCTGAAAATGGGCATCCAGACTGCAGGGCGAGTGAGTGTCAATAATGGCCATGGCCTTGCAGCAGATGCTGCCTCTGCCATGGTGGACTCAGGTGCCTGTCTGCGTCCCAGTGAGGAGTGATGGGATTTTCTCTGTGGTCCGTTTCATTCCACTGAACCTCACTTAGCCCTGGAAAATGAAAGGTTACAATCTGATCAAGGGGTTGCCTTGTCACCTGCCTGAAGCAGTCATCTGAAACACCTCCTGAAAAATGCCACCCTGTCATTCAGACCTCCAGGTGGAGGCTGCTGAGATTTGCCACTCTGCACCCCATTCATTATGAGGGGTCAGGGTTTTCCCTACCAGGTTCACTTTTAAACTAAGGGACTGGTAGGAACACAATGCAATCTTTTTTTGACAGGTAGATCATACCTATTCAGTTACCTAATAATAAATCATGCTGCCTCGCTGTTTCAGAAGGATCAGACCATGGGAATGATAAACAATCTCAAATATCTACTCGGAATTTCCATAATTGGTTTAGTGCAGGCACACCATAAATCCACTTAATTTGAAGCAAAATGTTATTGTTTTTCTTTGACTCAGAGAATGGATGTTGATGTGAAGCATAATCCAGATTGATTACAGTGACCATACTCATAAAAATCCGGCTTTCCGGTCAAAGGTTGTAAGCCACGGCCTCCCTTTGCTCTCAGGTAGGAGAGGGGGAAAAACATGGTTCAAATTCACAGCCTCTGCTTCCTTTCCACTGGAAAATTATTTCATGACAAAGCTCACTTCAGAGGGAAGGGGAGCATCATAGATTGTTTAAATTGAATTATAACAATCAGTGGGCTCTGCTTAGAATATGTGGCTGGCTTACAGAAGAGGAATGCTAACTGGGCTATTCACATGTAGACTGAGGTTTAATGTGTGTAATGCAAACATATTATAACTGTGAATCCTGGTGGAATGTGTATATGGAATATATTTGTAGAGCACTGATTAAAATCAGTCGGTTAGGCATGAAAGACAATAGGGTTTGTTTAACAGGACATTAGACCTGAAAGTCAGGAAATCTGGGAAAGTCTGTGACAAATAGTTGGATGATCTTAAGCAGTTCACTGTTCTGGGCCTCCGTTTCCTCATCTGTAAAATGATGGGGATGGACTAATTTCTCTTTTTTAGGTCCGCTAAATCCCTAGAATTTTGATATATAGCGAAAAGACCACCCTTGACTCCACTAACTTCTAAGTCTTCTAAATGTAGGCTAGGAAAAAAAAGGGCTCTAGAAATAATGCTGGGAGACCATAGTAGGCACCTCTTGCATGGAATATCTTCTTTGAACACATTTTTTCCCTAAAATCCTTAAATTTTAGGACTGGAAGCAACTTCCAGGAGTTGTTTAATCCATCCCCTGGCTTCTCAGGAGGGTGGCATTTGAACCATTTAATGGAAGTACCAATTCTATTCTTCAGAATCTCCAGGGGAAAAAATTCCATAATTCTCATTGCCTTGGGGGCTTAGGGGTGCAACATCTTCCTTCTCCTTCAAATCTTATGAAAGCGACAAAAGACAAGAGCTAAAGGATTATGAAATGAAACACTCCCTGCTTACAATGGGCTTCCATTCTAGTGAGGAGAAAAATACATATGAAATATACACAGCATAAATATAAAATTTATATTTTTATTATGCATATTATACAGTATATATGTATATATAAATTGTGGGCAGCTAGGTGGCACGGTGGATTGACCCTGGATTTAGAATCAGGAAGATTCATATTCCTGAGTTCAAATCTGTCCTCAAACACTTACTGACTGTGTGACCTTTGACAACCTTGTTTGCCTCTGTTTCTCATCTGTAAAATGATCTGGAAAAGGAAATGGCAAACCACTCTAGTATCTTTGCCAAGAAAACCAAAAGAGGTCAAGACAGGACTGAAATGACTGAACAACAATATGCAAATTATATACTTGTATCAATAAATATATGCTATGTAAATTTATACATAACCATGTAAATATTCTATATATAGAATATATAGAAATTAAATACAAGGTAGTTTGGAATAAGAACACTAGCAGTTTGGGGGGGCTCAGGAAAGACTTCTAGAAGAATATAGTCTTTTAGTCACATCTTAAAGGAAGAAAGACTGTCTGAGGCAGAGGAATACATTCCAGGTAGGGGGACAACTAGCATAAAAGCTCAGAGATGGAGAGATGGAGAAGCGTGTGTGTGTGTGTGTGTGTGTGTGTGTGTGTGTGTGTGTGTGTGTGTGTGTGTAAGAGAGAGAGAAGACCAATTTGTTTAGGAAGGAGAGGAATGTCTACTAACACTAGAAAACTGGAATGGGGCCAGGTTGTAAAAGACTTTGAAAACTAAATAGAAGAGTTTATATTTTTTCTTAAAGGCAATAAGAGCTCACAGGATTTGGTGGAATAGTGGAGTCACCAGGTCAGATCTGTCCTTAAGGAAAATTACTTTGACAGAAGGATGTAGGCGGACTACAGTGGGGAAAGAATTGAGGCATGGAGACCTATGAGGAGGCTGTTGCAATAATCTAGGTGAGAGATGACGAGGACCTAAACTAAGGAGGTTACTATGTAAGTGGAGAAGAGTCAGATACAGGAAATATTGTGATGGCAGAAATGACAAGTTTGGAGATATGGGTTGAGGGAGAGGGAGACGTCAGTGATAATGTAGAGTTGTGATCCTGTGTCATTGGGTGCTTCTGCCTATTCTGTATACTATCTGACCTGAACTTTGGAATTTACAGGAGTTTAGAGATAGAAAGGCCTTAGAGATCATTTCTATTCTCAAATATTCCCCCTTGCTTTTAATGTCTCCTGAGAATCTTTTCTCCTTAGAATTTTTTAAGAATAGAATTGATAACTCTATTAAATATTCTACCCTCCGAGAAGCTAAGGAATGCATTAAATAAGTCCTGGAAGTTGCTCCAAGACCTAGAATTTAGAGATTTCAAGAAAAATAGTTATTCAAAGGAGATACTAGAAAACTCAGAATCCTGTTCCCTTTCTTGGTGGACCTTCTAGGCCACTGTTAATATCTTGTTTTTTTTTTTTCTATGTAATGTTTCCATTCTCTGACTGTTATGACAAATGCCCTTCTGGGAATTATCTGGCCAGACCCTGCCTTGATAGCCCTCTGGTGTCCTATACTACTTATAGTCAAAGTCAAAGGAACTTGATTACTTTTTTATTTTATTCTTTTCTTTTCTTTTTTTATATGTTTACCTTCTGTCTTGGAATCCATACTATGTATTGTTTCCAAGATCTGCCTATTCCCTGGGCCACCTAGCTGCCTCCCCTCCTTTAATCTCTTTCTTTGTCTCCTTTAATTTCTTTGGCTCTAGGCCCTTGTTTGTTAGGATATCATAAAACCATAGAGTAAGTCTTCGGAGGGACCTCAGGAGTCATCTAAGATAACCTGTAACTAAGCAGGAATCCCCTCTACAATGGTTATATATCTTCTAATGAAAGCCCTCCTTTGATGGGGGATTCACTACTTCCCAAATCAGGGGATTCCATTTTAGAATAGAATATTGAGCTGAATTTTGCCTTAAGTAACTTTTACATGGTGCTCCCAAGTTCTACTTTCTAGAGTTGATGAAAACAATTGTATCTAAAACGAGTCTTCTAAATGACAGCTCCTTGAAATACTTGGTGGATAAAAGTTGGCTTTTGCCAAAAGACTGGGGATTTAGAGATTTTTAGTCAAGTGTCAGAAGTCAGAGTGAAATTGTGAGGCCAAACGAAACAGGCAAGATGGAGATAGGGATTACAACAAAGAGGTCAAGACAAGGAGTTGGTCAAAATCCAGGCAGATAAAAAAGAACCAAGAGGACATGCAAATCAGAGGACAGAATAAAGGAAGAAGCTGAAGTCCAGGGAAACATAAACCAAAAGACCAATATGGGAAATGAGAGGGCACAATAAACAGAATTGATATGAAGAATCACTAAGAAGAATCCTAAACCTATGAGCCTTCAGACTCTGACTTTTTACATACTTTTAAATTCTCTGTGACTTACACAGAATCTTTCAAAGATAATTTTTATTTCCCCAAATTTTATTCCGTCTATCTTTTTTTAACATTTCTATATTCATCACATCGTGAAAGAAGACATATATTACACATACAAGAAAATACTCACAAAGGAAATAAAATGAAAAATGGAATGCTTCAATCTGCATTCAGACATCATCAGTTCATTTTATTGAGTTCATTTTTCATCACTAGTCCCTTGGAGCTATCTTGGATGCTCGTATTGCTGATAAAAACCAAGTCATTCACAGCCGATCATTGTACTGTTGTTGTTGTGTATGGCATTCCCCTGGTTCTGCTTGCTTCACTCTGAATCAGTTCATTCCCTCTTTCTAATCTCTTTGAAAGGGTCCAATTTTTAAAACCAGCATTCAGTTTCTCCAAAGATAAAAATCTTTCAGTCCTTGAAAGATCACTCAGGTCTAGGAGAACTGAATCCTGCCTCAGGCATATTAACTGTGTGATCCTAGATAAGTTTCAACAGCTCAGCCTCAGTTTCCTCTTCTGTAAAAGGGGGATAACGAAAGCACTGCCTCCCAAGGTTATTGTGATGATTAAATGAGATGTGTAAAAATATTTTGCAAACCTTAAAGTGTAATACCAGTTGTCTCCAAAGTCTTAGTGAAACTTTGTGCTTATTAAAAATTTAAACGGAGCTAAGACTTTTGGGACACCCTGTATAAAATGTTAGCTGTTATGTCTAGCTTGGGTCATGCAGGGGGAGATTACTAAAATTCCCTGGGCTGGAGTGAGGAAAAAGAGATCTTATTAAGTTCTGTCCTGACATAGGCATACCTCATATATATTGACATGGCTTTGGTAGTTTCTACATTACAGGGTGCTAGAGATCTGCATATTTTGAATTTGATGACCAGATCTAGGGACAGCTAGGTGGCTCTGTGGATAGTGTTGGGTCGAGCATTAGAAAGACATGAGTTCAGATCTGCCCTCAGACACTACCTAGTTCTGTGTCCCTGGGCTAGTCACTTCATACTATTTGCCTCATTTTTCTCATCTGTAAAATGAGCTGGAGAAGGAAGTGGGAAATTCACCCAGTATCTCTGTCGAGAAAATCCCAAATTGAGTCATGAAGAGTTTGACATGGTTGATTTCCTAAATAATAACCAGGTCTAGTTACCAAGGCCTAATATTTGGAAGTGCTTCTTTATATCTAACTGAATTCCCTCCCCTATCCACTGAAATAGCCTTTATTTTGTTTTTTTTTCCCCAGTGGAAAATAATTGATCCCCATTCTTACAGGGGTAAGGTTTCTCATATCTTAGTCATTGTTATCCCTAACACTTCTCTTCACTTCAGATACAGAGACCTACCTCATCATGTCCTAAAATTCCTAACTTCCTTCAAAGCATAGCTCAGGGCCACCTCCTTAAAGGAGGTTCTTCCTGATCTTCCACTTGTTAGTGTTCTCCGTTTCTTTTTTTAAAAAACAAATTTATAATTTATTTATTTTAAACATAATTTTTGGTCATAATTTATTTATTTACTTAGGATATTTTTCCATGGTTACATGATTCATGATTTTTCCCACCCCTCTTCCCTCCTCCCTCCCAAAGCTGACAAGCGGTTCCACTGAGTTTTACATGTATCATTGTTCAAAACCTATTTACATATAATTCATATTTGCAATAGAGCGATCTTTTAACACCCAAACTCCAATCATATCCCCATCCAATCACATGATCAATCATATGTTTTTCTTCTGCATTTCTATTCCCACAGTTCTTTCTCTGGAGGTGGATAGCATTCTTTCTCATGAGTTCCTTGGTGTCGTCCTGGATCATTGCATTGCTACTAGAAGAAAAGTCTATTACATTCAATTGTGCCTAAACACTCTTTTAAAAGAGTTTTGAGTTTCAAATTATTTTCCTTCCTCCTTTCCCCTATCACCCATTGAGAAAGCAAGAAATGTATATATTTTCTTATTAGTGATGTTGCAAAAAGAAGAAGAAAAATAAAATAGAAAAAATTATACTTCAATCTGAACTCAGACTCCATCAATTTTTTCTTTGGATGTATATATACTTTTTTTTATCAGTCTTGAATATCAGATCAGAGTAGTTAAGTCTTTCACAGTTCATCATGGTTACAACTGTTATTGTGTATACTGTGTTTTAGCTCACTTCATTTTGCATCAGTTTATGTAAGACTTCTCAGTTTTTTTTGGAAAGCATACTGCCCATCATTTCCTACACTACAATAGTGTTCCATTACAATTATATATCAAAACTGGTACAGCCATTCCCCAATTGAACATTTTCTCAGGTTCTAATTCTTTGCCAACAAAAAAAAGAGCAGCTATAAATATTTTTGTAGAAATAAATCTTCCTCCCTTTTTTAAAAATTTCTTTGGGATTCAGACCTAGTTGTGATATTGCTGTGTCAAAGAGTATACAGTTTTCTAGTGTACATAGTTTTCTAGTCCTTTGGGTGTAGTTCGAAATTGTTATCCAGAAGGGTTGGACCAATTTACAGTTTCACCAACAGTACATTAGTGTCCCTCACTACTTCTTTTTTAAAAAAATTATTTATAAAATATTTTTTCATAGTTACATGATTCATGATTTTTCCAACCCCTCTTCCCTCTCCCCTCCTGGAGCTGACAAGCAATTCCACTGAGTTCTTCATGTATCATTGTTCAAAACCTATTTCCATGTTATTCATATTTGCAATAGAGTGAACTTTTAACATCAAAATCCCAAGCACATACCCACTGAACCATGTGATCCATCATGTTTTTCTTCTGCATTTCTACTCCCACAGTTCTTTCTCTGGATGTGTATAGCGTTTCTTTTTCATAAGTTCCTCTGGATTGTCCTGAGTCATTGCTTTGCTGCTAATAGAGAAGTCTATTACACTTGATTGTCCCTCCCTACTTCTTAAAATTATTTTGCATTACTTTGCATATACTTTGTTTATTTCTATTACTGTTATATCCTTTCAGTAGAATGTAAGCTCCTTTGGAGTTGGGACTGTTTTGTTTTAATTTCTGTATCCCAAGCACCCAGGATGGTGTTTTGAACATTGTTGTTGTTGAGTCATTTTCAGTCACATATGACTCTTTGTGACCCCATTTGGAGTTTTCTTGGCAAAGAAACTGGAGTGGTTCTCTATTTCTTTCTCCAGTTCATTTTACAGATGAAGAAACAGGAAAATAGGGTTAAGTGACTTGTCCAGGGTCCCAGAGCTAATAAAATCTGAGGCCAGATTTTAAGACAGGAAGTTAAGGCTTTCTGACTCCAGGACCAGTAGGCTATCTGCTGTGTCACCTACATGCCTAGCTAGTTGTCTTGAACATAAGTATATAATAAATTCTTGTTGGAAGAATTTCCATTTTGAAAACTTTTACATTGACTTTCCTAATGAAAATCAATTGCCATACATCCATTCTTTAGACCATTTGCCTATACTGTTGGAGAGGAATTAGTGGTTAAGTGGAAGAAGATATTTTAATGTAATGGGAAAACAACTGAGCTGTGTTCTGCTGTTGACTTGCTATTATTATTGTGGGCAAAACTCTTCAAAAGCTCTTTAAGTAGTTAGTTAAATCAAGAAGAAATAAGATGAAGTCCATTTTTAAAAAAAAGAGTAAGAAGTCATGACAAAAGGGGATGAAATGAAATTATTAGAGATTATTACACATAATTTGGCTGGTATCACATACCAATGAAACTGAGAATATAAAAATAAATTAATATAGTAATTATCATTTATGTAGTATTTTAAGGTTTGCAAGGTACATCTCATTTGCTTTTTACAACTCTGAGAAGTAGGTTATCTCCATTTTACAGATGAGGAAAATGAGGCAAATAGATTTTATGTAACTTGCCCAGAGTCACATATTTAATAACTATCTGAGGCAGGATTTGAACTTAAGTCTTTCTGTATCCATTATACCAACTACTTCTGCAGTAGCTTCAAAAGTTTAAAATACTTGATTTTAAAAAAATTACTGGAAAACCTAAAGAAATATATATATCAAAAAGTGAAATAGAAGAAGCCACTAATTAATTGCTATGGATTCAGAAGAGAATTCTTCTTCACAGAAGACCTTAAGTAGAAGTTGGCAGAACATAAAGGTAGGGACAAACACAATTCATTCCTGAGAGAAGTCCAAAGCAAATTCTAAGAACTGGAGACCATCCTCACATTTTTTCTCCCTCTGTCTTCATTCCATCCCTATTATCTCCTGATCCCATTAAATTTTTTGGGAGATAAACCCAGAGTTCTTGAGTGGTTGACTAGGTTTGAGGAGTGGTTGATGATGGAATCCTCCTGATGTGAAACATATAGGTTCAGGGCTAATTCATATCTGTGACTAGTTAAATCACTGGCTGGGGCAGTAAGTGGGGAGAATTTTGCTGATAAGAAAGGGCTTAATACCTAGTACATAGAATGTGCTTAATAAATATGTTTTTCCATTCATTCATTTGTTTGTTCATTTAAGTTAGGAGGTAACAGGAACTTCCATTTCCACTCAAGCAAATCCAAAAGCTTGATTGGGTTGACACAAAAATGACTTTGAGTACTGTGAATCAAAGGGCTGAAACATGTCAGAGCTTGAGTACTAGGATAGGGTTTTTTAAGATCAAAAGGTCAGTCTATGTTCAGGAAGAAAAAATTCAGGGAATGCCAGGGAATTGATCATTTGTTGACTCAATTCAGTTCCCTAAAAGGGCAATCTTTTTGTTGCAGGAGGTTCCACAGTGATGAAGAATGGAACTAGACAAGTCTTCTCTCCCGACTCAGCCATCTCTCACAGACCATAGTTCGTCTTCTCTCTAGAACAGCTTCCTTTTTCCATTTACAGGACATAAGTTGAGGCCAGGGTTTAATCAGATTGTAATGATGGAAAGCCTCTAGCAACTCTAGGGAATATGTGACCTCTCATTTCCTTGCCTTGAGTCTATAATCCTACCACTTTAGCAAATACTGGAGATGGGCCTATATCCACAAAAAGAGAGCCTATCTGGAACAATGAATTATTCTTTTATATCCCGAATCAGTAGTAACGAGTGAGAATTTGATGGGAGAATTTTGGAGTCAAAGGAAACCTTTCAGAGCAAAGATCAGTGACACATGGAACAAGAGGATAACCTTAGCTAGTAAGTCACTGACACCAGAGAGATAAGGAAGGGATTCGCCAGCCTTTCCATGAGATTTATGGAAGGTCTCCCAGTATAGAATTTGTATGGAAGCAGACAGACTCAAGGTCCCTGTGGGTGGTAATGGGGAAGTGTAATAGCTGTTGGTTCATTCTTTGTACATCATGCTGGTAGCCTTTTGGCTCTGCAACAAGTCAGCCTGGATTGGTTCTGATTGCCAATTTTTTGTACTTCCACCTAGCCCAGAGGGACTGAATACCTCAGAGATTGTGTGCTCCCTAGTCAAAAATGGTTTCTTGAATAAAGTATTCAAAGCTGTGAGACAGCAAGGTGGTAGAGTCGATAGAATGCAGGACCTGGAATCAGAAAGATGTGGTTCAAATCTCACCTTAGATATGTCCTAGCTGTGTGACCCTGGACAAGTCACTTGACCTTTGTTTTTTTGAGTTTCCTCAGCTATAAGACGGGGATAATGATAGCATCTATCTCCCAGGGTTGGTGTGAGGATTGAATATTTGTAAAGCACTTAGTTCAGTGCCTGGCACATAGTACAAGTTTAATAGACACACTTTGTTCCTTCCTATGAAATCAATGTCAGTTCAGGAAGCAAGAATGGCATTGAATTGATCATTTGTCTCAGTCACCCTGGTTGAGTGACTCTACCAGAGTTGCTTTCATTCCCTGTTCCTTATTAGTGGTCAAATACAAGATGCCTTTCTCTGATTCATCAGATTTGTGATTCAGATACTTTCATTGTTTTCATAATGAATTCTATGTTCATTTGTGGATAGAAGAGGTCCTCTGATTATACTATTGTCAACCTGATTATACTATTGTCCCTCACCTATATTTTATTTCAGGGTATCAATCAAAATTTCATCTGATTAATTGAGTTCCCGTGGCATCTGAAGTATAAAATGCAGATGAGATTCAGGCCCTGAAGTAAAAAAATTCTATAATCTGAGCATGCTTGTCAGACAGGTAACTAAGGCTAAATTTATCTCCTCCCTTGTCAATAAATCCAATTGAGCTTCATAGCTCTGGTCCCAGGGCCAAAAACAGCCCGCCATCTGTTTTTGTATGGCCTGTGAGCTAAGAATAGCTGTAACATTTTACAATAATAATTTAATTAATAATGATTATTAACTGATATGTGCTTTATATGACTAAATTAATTAGATAATATATTCCATTTGGCATATAATGTATTGGATATTTAAATTAATATGATTAATGATAAACATATACTTAATATATACTCTATAATTAATTAATATAATAAAGAATAAATATAAAATTAATATAATAAGTGATAATAATATAGCACATGGGCCAGTTTAAAACAGGCAGCAATCCAGATTTGGTCCTTGGCCCATAGTTTTCTAAGTCTTGATTTAAAGCAAAAGGAAATATTAGTATCAACCAGGATGGCACAGTGCGAAGGATGTGGGTTCAAATTCTGGATCTTCTATCTTACCTATGTTATCATGGGCAAATTACTTAACCTTTCCAAGCCTCAGATTCCTCGTGTACAAAATAAGGTCAATCTAGATGACCTTTGAATTCCATTCAAGCTCTAAATTACGATCCTATAATCCTATGAAGCTGGAGGCACTAAATTGACATCCCTGAGTTATCATAGTAGTAGCTCTTTTCTCATTCAAAATCCCATTCCTAAAAGAGTTGCTTTAAGGATTGACTAATTTTCACATCATGCCATGGACATACCATGAGTTTTTTAATTCAGGGACCTCTCAGAGCCCATAAAAAACATTTAGAGTTTTCAGATTCAGCTTGTCAATATTCACAAGTCATATAATATTGGGGCAGAGGATTTGGGTTTGAAATCTGAATAGCATCTTACTGCTTGTGTGACATTGGGCAAGTCTCTTTACTTCCAGGCTTCAGTTCCCTTATCTGTAAAATGAAGATTTGGACCTGAGGACCTCCTTTCCAGTTCTAAATTTATGACATGTTCATTTTCCTACTTTCCAATAATTTGAAGCAAATTGCTGTTGTTGAAGAATTTGTGGAATGGGGACATGTTAAATATGGAGAATGTGTTTACTCCTGGAAAAAATTTGAGGGACTTTGATAAGATCCAACCTTTTCTTGGATAGTCTCTTTTCTCTAACATATGGGCAGATTTGCTAAATGAACCAATGGAAAATGAAACACAAGTTCTTGCCCCAAGGTACAAATTCACAACCACATATTGACCTAGCCAGAAGCTGACCTCTGGAAGGCTCAGTTCTTTAACTTCCCTTCTCTAGCTAATTGTCACTACCTTTGATTCCCTGATGCCATAGGTCTTCCTTCTCCCATTTTCTCCATGCTTATATCATTTCTGCTCTGGGCAAAAAAATGAGGTGCCCCTAAGTCATAAGGTAATTGACTCAACTGCTACTCTTTTTCAATAGATTACAAACTTTTTTTCTAGCCTGCTTAACAGAAAGCTAGTATGGTCATGAATGAATTAATGACTTGTTCCTTTTCAGCTACTTAGTGGATTATCCATTAGGATATTGTATTAGCTAAAGTAGAGGTCTTAGGCAAGGATAGGGGTGGGTTCAGAATCAAAACTGGATGGTAGAAACAGATTTGCTTGGGGAATTGGATGGGATTGATTTGGTTTCTGGTATTTTTCCTATATGGGGTGCATTGGTACACCTGATCATTTGACAATAGGCCTAAACTAAGGGGGGGGGTGTACATGATTAATTCATTAACTCTTACCAATTAAAGAAAGGCTTTAGAGGAGCAAATAAAATAACAGGAAAAGAGTATAGACTTCTTGCAGATTTTTTGGACCATATTTTTTCAACCCCACATATCTTTTTTTTTTTAAATTTTTTTAATCCTTTCCTTCTGTCTTGGAATCAATACTAAGTATTGGTTCCAAGGCAGAAAAGCAGTAAAGGCTAAAGTGATGGGGGTTAGGTGACTTGCCCAAGGTCATAACTAAGAAGTGTCTGAGGCCAAATTCGAACTCAGCTCTCAATTCACTGAACCACCTAGCTGCCCTGTCCCCACATGTCTTTTTATTTTTAAACCCTTATCTTCTGTCTTAGAATTGCTACTAGGCAAGTAGAATTAAGTGAATTGCCTAGGGTCACACAGCTAGGAAGTATCTGAGGCCAGATATGAAATTCTGGTCCTTCTGACTTCATATCTAGCAATCTGTCTACCTTGCTACCTAGCTGCCCCAATCCCCATGTATTTTAAGCAGTTATTCACCCATGGCATAACATTACTGAAAAAGGATAAACTTTGGGAGATATTGGAGGTTGGAAGGGCCTATCATTCTAAGATCTATGGGCTCACAAAGAGTTGAACATGCCTGGTTGACTGAACAAGAACAAATTCTCTCTCTCTCTCTCTCTCTCTCTCTCTCTCTCTCTCTCTCTCTCTCTTTTGGATGAGCAGAAGAAAATACCTTTATTTTTTAACTGAAATACCCGAATTAATTAATTAATTAAGAATATTTATCCATGGTTACATGATTTGTGTTCTTTCCCTCCCCTCCCATAGCCGACATGCAATTCCAATGGGTTTTAAATGTGTCATTAATCAAGACCTATTTCCATATTATTAAATATTTGCGTTAGGGTGATAGCTTAGAGTCCACATCCCAGATCATATACCCATTGAACCATGTGATCAAGCAGTTGTTTTTCTTCTGTACAACAACAAATTTTCAAGGAATAATGATCTTTAGACTGGAAAAGGTAGTACAAAGAAAGGCTTAAAGTTAGGTGATTCCTATGAAAAGTAAGGAAAAAGTGAGAGAGAACCGAATCATCCTTGATGAATTCTCATCACTAGATTTATTTGAACCACATGCAGAACACTTAAAGAATTGGTGGATGTAATATAGCTAAGAAAGAATGTAGAGGAGAAGTACTATAGAGAAAGACCAATGTCATATGAAATTTAAAAAAAATGGAAGGAGAATGGATTGAGTAAACAATAGGCCAGAGAATTTGATTTCTGCAAAAATTCTATAATATCATACAATTTGCATGATGGGAAAGAAAGGAAAGTAGTTGGAACAGGAAAGAGAACATCTAGAAAAGGAGGGGACAGTCACAAAGAGTCCATGTGGTTTTATGAAGAATAAGTCACACCAGACTAACCTCCATTTCTTTATTGATAGGGTTACTAGACAAGTAGATTTGAGTGCACTATAGATAATGCCAAATCTTAGCAAAGCAGATTTAGAAGTCTCATAGTATCATGGAAGATATGGAAGAGGTGTAGGCTACATAGTAGGGTTATCAGGTGGATTGATGAATTCAGTAGCTAGTTGGTTAACTGGAAGTAGTCATCAATCCTTTGATATCACTTTGGAAGGAAGCCTTTACCTCAAAGTAGTTGGAGCTTGACCCTTGCATGTTTATCAATGAATTAGATAAAATCAGAGATAGTATGCTATCAAAACATTTTTCAAACTGACCTTCAGAAAGATCCTTCTCTATCAGAATTGTCCTCTGAATGTTGTTCATATAATCATGCCCAGAACTGAGCCTTCTACTCCAGATGCTATCTGACCAAGGCATCCTATAATAAGACTAAAACAGAGGTGTGATATAGCCAGCCAGGAGGAAACTTTAATAATGTAGATAAATTTTAAAATATGCATACATTCTCTCCCTGCTCACTGCCTCCACTCTGAGAGTTGGTTGTCAAACACTTACCATTACACTGCTGAACCATTACCTCCTGGGTTCCCCCCCACACCCAGATTTATCTGTGTTAATATAAACACTGAAACTTTTATACATTCAAAGTGAAGTGAAGGAATAACTTTCAAAATACAAATGGCTATTATGAAATTCTAGAGGGGGCATATAAAGGAATAAGATAAGGACAGATCAGAGTGGTACAAACAGACAAAAATAGATATGGGAGGAAGGAGATAAGGCTGAGAAAAATCTTTAAAAGAAGTACTGAGGGCAGCTGGGTAGCTCAGTGGATTGAGAGCCAGGCCTAGAGATGGGAGGTCCTGGGTTCAGATCCAGCCTCAGACACTTCCCAGCTGTGTGACCCTGGGCAGGTAGCTTGACCCCCGTTGCCTACCCTTACCACTCTTCCACCTATAAGTCAATGCATAGAAGTTAAGGGTTTAAAAATAAAAAAAAAAAAAATAAAAAAAAAAAAGAAGAAGTACTGAATAGGAACCAGTTAGGAGGAACTAGTCCCCCTTTGGAAAACTGGAGACAAAAGATAAAAGCATACCAAGAAAGGTGCAAATAATTAAATTAGCCAGAAGGCCTGAATATCTGAATGTCCATAATAGTACAAAAGTCAATATACTAGAGGAGAGTGAAGACAGGAAGTAACTGGAATTCAATTCAGTTAAAAAAGCACTTCTTAAAAGCCTACTATGTACTGGGCATTGGAGAAAGAAAGAAAAAGAGAGAGAAAAAGAAAGAAAGAAAGAAAGAAAGAAAGAAAGAAAGAAAGAAAGAAAGAAAGAAAGAAAGAAAGAAAGAAAGA